>NC_140213.1:38480277-39080277 GCF_951802725.1 Rutilus rutilus
CATCTGCTGGTGATTACAATTCACACTCATCATCATCTCAATAGCCAGTGCAGGTCTCAATGATTTTGACAAATACATTTGTGGTTATTTTTTGCCTTTTTGCCTTTTTAATTTTTCCCTTAAAAATATTAAGTGACCAGCAGGAGCCATCATAACAGATGTAAAGGAATTACCCAATGATGGGACGTGGATAATAGTCCTTTTGGCGGAGGTGATGTGTTTCCAGTTGGCTGCCAGACTCTGTGAATCACAGCAGAGAATAAAAGAGAATAAAAGTGATCAGTGACAGTCAGCATCCACCAGCACATGGATTTATCATGTTGTCGGCCCACCGATGGCAGCAAAGTGAGGAAATTATGCTTGTCTTTCTCCCTGGGTCTCATGGAGACAAACCAAGCATAAATCACATTAATTAAATCAGCTAAGTGCATACTTAGAAACATCTTCCCTCTATTAATTCAATTAGCAGGCTACATGAAGCTTTCTGCCAGGGGAAGATTAAGGCTTAATTAAAAGGATGTGAGTGTTTAAAGGGTGGAAACATACACAAGCTTGTGTCTCCTCTCACAGTGAGTGACGGTGAGGATAAATGAACATGTGGGCACTAATTAGGAGACATGCTAGATTCATAAAGATGTTACAGGAATGACAGCACAGATGAAACATCTGTTCTGACAAATAGAAACTTAATCTAAACGTGAGCTTGTGCCATCACAATTAGTCTTTGTATAAGCACCTCTGCATTGAAAGTTCAATTCTCTCCAGCGCTATATTGATGATACAACACTTTAGCGAACTAGAGTGTCCCAGAGAACTTCTTGTGAGAGAAACTACTGCTCTTTCTTATGCCACGGATTCAGGATCCACAGCAGAACAGCTTGCAACACTTATTCAGTTTTTTGCACGAATTGGTTGAATGAATGATTCAATTGACTGATTCATAAAGAAAGTTGCAAATGAATCAGTTTTTTTAAATGAATCAGTTGAATAATGACTCACAAATAACAACAGTTGTTTCGTTCCTGAATAAACCAATTGGTTGAACAATTGAATGACTCACTTATAATAAAGACAGCCCCTCAATCCGAATATGTAAACTCCCCTACTATATACTAGGCAAAAAACAGTATCTAAAATAAGTAGTATTTCCGAATTTGTAGTATTCATAAAACAGTAGGTGAAAAGTACCCGGATGCCCTACTATTTCTGCCGAGATTCTGAAGTTCGCATTTAGAGAATCATTTTATAAAGTCAATAATGTTAGCCATTAATGCTAAATAAAATTTAAATAATGTGAGACTCAATTTCCGCGGTAATGTAGAAACAACATAAAGACAGTAGGGTATGTGTACCCATTAAGCCCACCAAAATCTAAGTCTAGGTTTTTTTCATGGATATTGACATAGTTTATAAGAAAAATTATTTGTTAAAATGCAAGATTAATCTCTCATTTGAAATTGTATTAATTAGTTGATGTACATTTTAGAATATAAAATTAAGATAATTTAGGAATAAAGTCAGAAGTCTGGCATGGGCTTAATTGGTACTTTGGCACCATTTAAGCCCGCATGTGTTCCAAATAAGCCCACATCATCTTTGATTCACAAAATATAAAAAATTAATTGATTTTAAAGAAGTAAAACATCAATATGTTTATTTAGTGACAGGGAAGTATTTAAAAAAAAGTCCTTTTGCTAATGTTTGATTAGAGCCCTGGGTGGGATGGGTAGGTGTTAGTGGCCGGTGGTCTGGAGCCTTAAGTCGGCTTGACTGGAGTTGTAGCTGGAAGTTTGACCGGGTATATCTGGGGAGCCAAGCCGAGTTGGGGCTCCATACTCTGGACTTAGGGGGGTCTCCTAGTGGGCCCCCCACACCTGGAGTCTGGAGCCTTAGGTCGGCTTGACTCTGGAGTTATGCCCTATCAAAGTTCCACAGGAAGTGACCATATCTCGGGAAGAAAGCCGAGTTAGGGCTCAATAACCCAACATAGGGGGCCCACTGGGTGACCCCTCCATGCCGGGAGTCCAGAGCTCCAACTCGGCTTGGGTCCCGAGTTTTGCCCGGACAAAGCTGGACAGGGAGTGGCGATATCTCAGAGCCGGACGGTCCCAGGGTCTCAGGACTGTGGGGAATGTAGGGTCCCTCTGGGACCTCTCCATGCCCAGAATCTCAAGCCTTAACTCCGCTTGGCTCTCGAATTATGCCCGGTTATACATAAAGGACTTTAGGACAAAACGGGCTCTATCTCATTTGAATGAATGTGTGTAATTTGTGTGCAAGTAAGGTAAGGTTAAAAGGTTAGGTAAAAGCACACAAAGACATGTAATTATTAAACACTTTCAGAAAATGTATCAAAGTTTTCATTTAGAGGGATTCCTCATTGAAACACATAAGGTGGGTAATGGTGAAAAAAGTTTGTTTTCCTTTAAAAATGTAAGATATGTTTACAAATACATGCATGGAGCTTAAATATACTGTGGACTAGTATCATAGTAATTTTCATTGTGCCCACATTGAGAAATGTTATGTTTTTTCATTCAAGGTTAGCTTGTGTTGGCTATAGTTTGCATGCGTTTTGTGGCGCTGTACCATTTAAGCCCATCTTTAAAAAAAGTTAATTTATAAAAATTATCTTCTCTACAAAACAATTTATGATGTATTTATTTGTAAATTAATGTAAAATGAATCACAAAACATTTATTGTTTGCAGTTCACCTGCTTAAATCTTTGGCAGTCTATCTTTCTGTAAGGTTAATGGTTTGACCTAGAGATTAGCTTTGAACGCAAGCTAACAAAACTCATCTTTCTATTTAAAGGAAAATGATATAAAATGATAAAGTACTATTTGTTCATACACAAAAAAACAAAACATTTCTCTCTTATTTGACATAATATCAATGTAGTTACCAAAGAAATGGCTGAAAATTGCATAAATGTGTTGATTTCTGAAGGGTCCCGAAACACCAGTTTTGGGGGGTGTGTGTGAAGTCCCCTGAGACAGCACATGGGTGGGGCTAACTCAACATTGCCAAATGTGATTGGTATGCAATCAAAAAATCCCAGGGAAGTAACAAATCACTGGACTGATTAAAATAATAAGCAGCATAAAATATTTTCTCTTTTTTTTATTTGACTTCAGAGTTGAAAGTGGGCTTAAAGGGTACATGGGCTTAATGGGTACACTTACCCTATATTTTAAATAATTGTTTAATGGCATCTTTTTATGAATGAAGGTCAGTAGGCCTATACTGATATTAATATACTGTAGCTACTGATGTCTCGATGAAAATACCCCCCCCCCCCCCCCCCATTTTTTTTAAACATAATTAGGCTTTAAAAAAAATATAACAACTTTTAATTTAAGTGAACTTAAAACAAACCTCACATAAACCCATAATAAATGTCATATTTATCTGTGCCTTTCCTGTCTAACAGGTATGAAATATACAGAAATTGAAAAAGGTTATCAAAGACTCCACAATGCATAAATTAATTTTAATTAATTAATTAAAAATATTATTTTATTTGATTAATCCGTTCTTTAGTCAAGGTGATAACGGTGTCCAGTTAAAAATCATAACAAACGAATTTGAAAGTGGGGGGGACACAAACGGGATTTTGAAAAGTGGGGGAGGCATGCCCCCCCTGTCCCCATAGGAAATTACGCCTGTGCCTAATATACAGACTGACAATCCGGAAGCGAATCTAGCGAATCTAGCGATACAAACAATAAAAGTCCCACTGTTAAAACATTATATCAATGCTTCCGCAATGCTGTTCGACCCATCAGATTCGAGGAGCAGAACTAACTGTTATATAAATGTGTATAATTTACCTCTGCTCGGGTGCGGTAGTTTTCCAGTTGGCGGAGACGTGAGGCCTGCAGACTCTCCTTTAAACGGCCCAGTTTGGCACGTTTCAGCAGAGACATGGCAATGATTTGTGCCGCCCGTTTGGGCCTGAGTTGGAGCAGGTAGGCGGTACGGGCAGAGTAACGCCTCCAGCAGGTCTGGATGCGCACAGCCGCTGCCTGATGCCCCCTGTTACCTTTGTAGCGCTGGCCGGGCTGACACATCAGATCCCACACCTCATCCCTGTTCTCCAGCACCGAGAGCAGCTTCTCCACATGGGCGCACCGGCCCCTGCTGCCTCTCCAGTTGAGCACACTGCTCTGCACGCAAGCAGCCAGTCGCTCCCCGCACACCCGCGCCAATGGCACCGCAAAGTCCAGTAGCATCCGCTGCAGCTGGTCCAGAGCCTCCACAATTGCAACCCAGCACAGACAGTACTGCTTTTTAAACCTACAGTAGTCAGGAGCATCCGGGTCAATCTGACCCTCAACTATGGTGAAAGGATATTTGCTGACAGCAGCTTGCACTGGAATGCTCTAAGAAGAAAGAAATGCATATTATATAAAGGCAAATGGTTATTGGAATTAATAAAAAAAGGGTTAAGAAAACTAGAAATGTGTCTCAATTTGCGTACTTATGCACTTCTCTATGCCGTTTTGTAGTATAAATAGTGTGCGTAGTGCATTCACACTAAAAATTCCAAAAAGAAAAAGTGCACTTCAAATACCCCGGATGATGCACTGAATTAACCGGGAAAAAAAGTGTGGAATGTTGGACACTTAATGCAGACTCTGATGCTGAATGACAAAATAACCTTATAGAATTCATACACTAGACTAGGTTGAGTACATAGTGAATAGTATAAGAGCATAGTGTATAATATGTCATTTGGGACACAACTTTTGTCTGTAACATAAATACATACATAAAAAAAAACAATGAAATCCATTAACTGAATAGAAAGCAACTGTAAAACCTTATATTTATAAATCCTAAAGGCCACTGGCTTGCAGAGGGTGACCATTTCAAATCATTGCCCATATCTGCCCTGAAGCTATTCCTGACACATTTAACATTACATCAGGGGTAAAAGGTCACTAAACAGAAAAGGAAAATTGATTATCAGTCAGTACGCTTTCATGACCAGATTGCATGTTTAGTATGTGTTCACAGGCAAAATACAACATAAAATAACAGTCCTTTTGAGAAACAAATGATTATTAGAAACCGAAGACACATAGTGGGAATGGAAAATGAGCGTTTTGCCAACTCAGCGAGCAGAGCACACTATATATCCTTGTCATAAATAACTTTATGCACCTCAGTATAAATAAATAATACCTGCAGGTTAAGTGGGGTGAGTCGGGCTAAACCATGAGTCAGTACTCTGTTGTCAGAGCTTGCAGAAGCAGCTGAAGGAGGAGGAGTTCGCATGTTCCTGGATGTTGGACTCTCGGATGATGATCTTCCAAGAGCCATTCTGTCTCTGCTCACATCCATCTCCCGTTTACAAGCCTTTTCTGACTCATCTACCATTAACCAGATAAGAAGTACATACCGCAGTCATCTGTCAAAGACTGTATGAAGTATAAAAAGTATAACAGATATAATAAAAAGTATGAAAAAAACAACAATATATAAATATATGTAATATTTATTTAGTTATGTGATTGAGGCAGACAATTTTATAATATTTTAATGAATATATATATATATAAAAATATATACACATATATACAGTGTTCTTTAAAAAGTAACTAATTGCATTACTTTTTATGAAAAGAAATGTGTTGCGTTACTTTTGCGTTACTAGTTTTCCTCACCTGGGCTGGGCTTGCTTGTTGTTTTTTAATAACAAAAAAAGTCCTATCCTTTTGGCAAATGTAAAGGCCCTTTCACACCAAAAGTGAAATGAATAAGCCTCAGGCTGAAGGAAATGCAAATTCACGCCTGTACAGTAGAGGGCGCAGCTCAAACAAACCTTTCAGTTGTGCAGCCATTCTGGATTACAGAAGAATAGGGCGCAGAGTTCTATGGCTGCGTCCGAAATCACATACTCTCTTGAGTAGGTACTTATCTTGAATTAGTAATTACTTAACGACCACTAAAAAAGTAGGTTCTATATAGTATGAATGTAATCCGGACATACTACATTTGCCATGTAGTCATTATCATGAGACCTAGCAGCGTCAGTTGCGTCACTTCACTGCCATTCGTAAATCCTCTCCCGTGGCCTCATGGGATAGTAAAGTGTCCATCAGATGCACACTTCAGTTCTTCATTTCACTGTTTTTATTGATTTTGAGTAATACTGAACCTGTTTTTGTGTAAGTGAGATGAGTAAATAATGCATGCTCACAACTACATAAATACTGTATAATGCACTACTTTACTAGTTACATGAAAATGGGAATCTGATTATGTAACTCAAGTTACTTGTAATGCGTTACCACCAACATTGTGTATGTTTCAAAAAGTACTAAACGCATGACTGACACTTAAAGCTACACTATGTAAGATTTTCTCCATCTAGCGGTGAAATTGTTTATGACTACCAACTGAATATTACTTTCTAGCCCCTCCCATTCCGAGGGTGTTTTAACTCCTACGGTGTCCGTATTATTCCAGTCGCGAGTAATTCGTGAGTCGCATTCGTCGCGGTCCCACTGAGTGTAAAAGTGCGAAATGCATGTCAAAATTGTGTTTACTAATGTTTACTAATTTCCAGGTATGTCCCTCTTTGGCTAATGTATTTTCAAAATGGAGGCGCAACATGGCTGCCGCAATTCGAGCGACTCGCTCGTATGTATTCTGAATGGCAGATTCTACGCTTACGAGAATACTTGATTAGTTGGTGGAAGTAATTACACATGAATGTGCACATATAATTTTGAAAGAACAAAGTGTTTTTTGCTAAGAATCAACTTAAAAAACTACACAGTGTAGCTTTAAAACAAGATATCACAGATATCACAATCAAATGTTAATTGAACAAAACTTTATTTTTGTTTGTTTTTTGTCCCCCAAATGAATTCAGTTTTCTCTCCCTATGAATGTAGATAGTGGGAATCCAATACACAAAAAAGCAGATTTTTTGGATACATACAAATTGACCTTCTAACTTTAAATGTAGGCCGCAAGTGTGTAATGACATTATGGAAATAGACTGACCCGTCTTACTTTGGCCACTGTCCTCTCTCTGGAGCACATGGACAGCTTTGGGCTGTGGTGGAGTTTGCACTGAAGAGAGGTCAGCTGCAGAGGGTTGCAGCGCTGAAATGCATGACAAACCAAGTCTCATTAAAATCTGCAGAGAGGATCTGTACACAAAATATTTCAGGGTTTTATTGCGACTGCAACACATTACTCATGAAAACAAAAAGGGCACAAACAAACAAATCTAGGCATATATACTACCATTCGAAAGTTTGGGTTCAGTAAGATTTTTTTCTTTTAAAGAAAGTAGTACTTTTATTCAGCAACGCCATATTAAATTGATCAAAAGTGACAGTACAGACATTTTTACATGTTACAAAAAAAAAGTATATTTCAAATAAATGCTGTTCTTTTAAGCTTTTATTCATCAAAGAATCCTGAAAAAAAAAAAAAAGGTTTGAAAAAAAATATTACACGGTTTTTAACATTAATAATAATAAGAAATATTTCTTGAGCACCTAATCAGCGTATTAGAATGATTAATGACCTAACCCTAACCCTAACCCTAACCTTAACCCTAACCCTAATGACTCCTTAACCATAACCATTAAAGGAATAAACTACATTTTAAAATATATTTAAATATATCTAATAATACTTCACAATATTACTGTTTTTACTATATTTTTGATCAAATAAATGTAGCTTTGGTGAGCTTGAAAGACCTCTTTCAAAAACCTTTAAAAATCTTACTGACTCAAAACTTTTGAACAGTAGCGTTTATAATGTATGAAGAAATATCAGTTGTTCCAAGAAGTTTATACCTGCATTGGTGTGCTCGCATTCGGGTAGTGATTTGGGGTGTAGTTGTTTAGGCAGACCTCCATGTGTTGCAGCGAAATTCCCTAAAGCGGGACCAGTGACCACTCTTTGAGTCCCAACCTAGAATAACCAAGGCAAGCACATTTCCATTACATAAATACACACTATACTCTTTCTAACCCTTGTGGTTCACCTAAGATGGAATATAGTTATTTTAAAGAGCTACTTTACCCAGAAAATCTGTTTTGGTTTATTTCACTGTACTTGATGCTTTAAATTCCTAATTTAGCATTCAAATCTCATCTGGATATTTAAGCTTGTTGTGTGACAATTACCATTCACTTTCATCAACAGAATTAACCCTTTAAACTCGGATGAACTAGTAAGGGAATGTCTTCAAAAGGCAATAAAACATTGTCCAAATATGGCGGAATTACTGAGCCTCGAATGATAGCTCTGTGGTCAAAGGTCAGAGGTATTGAAAGTGACAGAACAATGGGTATTAACCTACTGCCCCGTCTCACTGGGCCAAAAAGACCTGCCTGCAGGCTCTAAAGCCACCATTCACCCAATACTAGAAGAAGAGAGAGGGAACATACTTCGCTCAGTAACTTGCTCATGGAGAATGCTATTAGCTTCGGGTCACCGATCCGATTTTTCCCTCCAAACAAAACTTTGTTGTAAAAGGCTGAGAGACGACTATCCATTAATCAGGCTGGTGGCAGCTTGTAGATGTCAAGAAATATGGTTTCTCTTTCTCTCTGTTCCGTTGGCTGTTGCGAATCACAAGTGCGTGCACATTTGCGAGAGAGAGCGCGGTGATGTTGTGTGATTACAACCAACAGATTTTCTGCATTCATTAAAATAAAGCTGGAGCTAAAATACAGGCAGTTAATGACATTGTAAACTGGCCAATAAGCCCCTTCCCTGAAGCAATCAATCACATGCTGGCAATGCTTTCTGGATACTTTGAGCACGGCTCGGTTTATTTGCCTCGCACCTTCTCTCAATTGAACAGCTGTTTGAAATCTTCTAGAATTAAATTCCATCAGAGCAATGCCTAAAATGCTCATACCTCCTCATTATCATATAATAGTTCATAAATCAAATGAAAGTCAAGCCCCACATTCCACAATAAAATGGATGTAGGCTACTGCAACAATTAGGACTTTCGCAATAGTCATAAAGCGACTAATATAATTCACCATTAATTTTTATAATCATTTTGATAAAAACAAGCACCAAAAGTCACAAATTACTCCCGAAGACACAAAACACCCAATAAAAACGTGTTATCTACCGACAATTTATAGCCAATTAAAAGCAAGATAAACTTTTTGGTGTACACAAAAAAAAATGCAACGAGTTGGACGTGCATTAATCATAGCACACAAAACAGCATCAAAGAACAAGGTCGGTCACATTGCCGAAAAACATATAATGGAGAGCACACTGTGAGTTTGTCAAGTTGTGGGCACATGCCAGACACAGCCCTTCTGTACTCTCCTCGTCCTGCTGTTCCGGATTCTCCCCCTGATGTTCTCTGGCCTGTCTGTTGTCACACCACTGAGCTCTCTGACAAACCACGAGCACCAGCCAGGTGTTTGGAGTGGTTTTAAGGCTTGCAGCTGTTTAAGTGGTACAAGGGGACATTAAAAAAAAAAAGAAAAAAAAGTGGGAGCTCCTTTGGAGACTCAGCGGAGAACTAGCCGACAGCATAGAGGTATTGACGCAGCAGGCAGAGCGCCAGTTGGGTAAGCCACGGCTGTCTTATTGGCATGCGGGAACAGGTACCAGTGCCTGTCCTGAGACAGCTGTAAAGCAGCAGCCCATACAACTGCAATCAGGCGGTGGCCGTCCTCAGAAGAATGCTGATGTGCCGCAATCTGCGTCTGTCTGCTTTCGGCAGCCAAGTCTCATACCTTCTTCTCAACAACATGACAGCCTCCTCACGAGTGACAGGCAGAGGATGCAGGAGATAGAGGAAGAACCGCAGCGGAAAGCAGAAGGGGGGGGGGAGAGAGAACAGAGCACCAAAACAAATGGTGACCTTTCGAAAGATTAATTTGTTTACCAACAGACAGATTTAGCTGTCACTGCCAAACCAGGTGACCTTCAAATCCGCATCTCCTGTTTGAAAGCAAAGTGACTGGAGTCATCTATTATTACACGCCAGTCACATCATTTCTTTTCGTGAGGCTCATGTGACAGACGCTGGTGTTAAGGCAACAGTCAACGCTGGCCACCATATAATCAACACTATCAATAATGAACATAACAGAACATATTCTGAGTGTTTTTTTTTCTGTACAATGTCAATGGTCACAAAAACCAATATTCTTCAAAATATCTTCTTTTGTGTTCCGCAGAAGAAAAAAGTCAAACCGGTTTGGAACAACATGAAAGTGAGTAAATTATGACAGAATTTTCTTTTTTTGGTTGACCTGTCACTTTAATAGACCTTTTTAAATAATAAAAGAAATAAATAGAATCATTCCTGTCCGAAACTCACACTGGCCCCGTTTCTCTTGTGTAGGTGAGGAAGCTGAATCCCATAATTGTGTTGCATGATCTCCTTGTTCTTTGGGTGACAAGGGTTATTGAGGAGACGCATGATAAATGCTGACTTGTGCTGTGTGGGAGATAGAAATATAGAGTACAGATTAGAATACAGATATTTTTTGGCTTAACAAATGTCATGAATAAGTGTAAAGATGGAAACCTTTTCCCCAGGTGATGGACCAGAAATCTGGATTTTCTGAGGACGTGCATTAGGTATTGTCTCGTATGATGGTTGCCTAGAAAAATGTTAGACAGATATTTTAGATTTCATACAATTTTACATTATGCAATTGAAATATTTCTGTTGTTGTAGATTTTTTATTAAATTATATTCGTATAAGAGTTTTTTAAAAATACCATTTAACAGGTTTGGCAGGGGCAATCTTCTTTTCAGGCTCTTCGATACAAGGTAGAGTCAAAACCTGATTATTGATAGTTTTCAGATAATCCTCTGCATGCCTCTATGAATCAATAAACAGATGTCATATTTATATACAGTACATTATTCTTCCATGCTTCACATATTCAAAATTTCGTCATGAAACTCTAGGGCCCATTTTCACAGACTAAGCCAGGATTAGGCCTTAGTTCAATTAGAGCATTTAAGTGGCTTTTATAAATGTTCCTTAGAAAAAAAACATTACTGATGTGCATCTTGAGACAAAACAATGACACTGACATATTTGAAGATTTGTCAGTGCAAGTTGCTTTCAGTTAAAACAGCTCAAATATGCATTTTAGAATGGGACTAGCTTAAACCTTGTCTGTGAAACGGGGTAGATGCCGAAGGCTGATAGGTCCTTGACTCAATTTGTTAGTGATCACATCGTTATCTGCATAGCACAGCTGATTGGTCGCTGTGGCATCAGCAGCCAATGAGCTTGCAGCTCAACCATCAAATACTTAGCATTGTTTGCTGTTCGCATTCAGTAGCAGTGTGCTTTCAGAAACCCTCTACCTTCCCCAGCTCCACCTGTATAGATCTGCTACAGGGGATAATTCATGTAGGTTATATGTGCTGCAGCAGCAGAATGTCTGTAAAAGTATTGGCAGTAGCAAGTCTCAGGTACTTGCTCTGCAGCAGCAGCGTAGCAGATCTATTCTGCCAAGACCAAATACATTAACAATGCCACATCCATTACCATGCCAATCTCTCCAAGAGTTGTCATGACAGAACCACATTCAGAGGTGGACAAAGTACACACCTTCCTTACACTGAAAAAAATTATTTGGTGAATTTAATCAAAAATTTTATGGTAAGTGGTTGCACACAATTGATTTTAGCTACATTTAAACAAATGCATTAAGTTGAACTAAAAGTTCAACTTAATGCATTTGTTTAAAAGTAGCTAAAATCAATTGTGTGCAACCACTTACCATACATTTTTTTATTAAATTCAACTAATCATTTTTTTCAGTGTACTTGAGTGAAAGTACAGATAACTACTGGTCAAATATTACTCCGTTACAAGTAAAAGTTGTAAAGACTGATTTTTACTTAAGTAAAAGTACAGAAGTGCTTGTTTTTAAAAGTACTTAAGTATCAAAAGTAGCCTAAATGTCAATGCATTGTTTTATTATTGTTGCATTGTTGTATGTAATACCTTATGCCTCTGAATCTATGCCTGCCTACCCTCATATCAACATCGAATTTATTTCTAGAACACAGTTCCAGTAGTGGGATTGAATGTGAGATTGAATAAGTGCACTCAATAACATCGACAATGGTTTCGGACACCCAAATGGCTGTTCCCTCAAATATTGCCCTATTTAAAGTTTTTTGGCTTTCAGTATGAATATGTTACCCTTACTGTGCTCCAAAACAATGACAAAATTTGCATTTAGAAGACCAAACCCAATGTTGAAAATGAAAATCGGATTGATGTCAGAATCCAACGTCAGATGGACGTTAATCTCCAACGTTGGACAGACGAGACGTTGTATTGTGGTTGAAAATGAAAATTGTGTTGACGTCAGAAACAAACATCAGTCGGGTTCTAACGTTTTAAGTGGCCAAGTGGTTAAGTGGTTCTAACGCTTTCATTTCCAACCAAAATCATCCCCTGACTACGTTACTACTTTCTACTCAAGGACCTTGACAGAAATGTAGTGGAGTAAAAAATACGATATTTGTCTTTCAAATGTAGTGAAGTAAAATGTTTCCAGAAAAAAATAATACTCAAGTAAAGTACAGATAACGTTACTCAAAAAGTGTACTTAAGTAACTTACAGTACTCAAGTAAATGTACTTTGTTACTGTCCACCTCTGACCACATTACACATATTTGTATGTTTTATTGCATGAATATTACAAGCCATGGACTGCAAGATGACCTAAATAGATTTAAATTCGGTTAAAATAAAATAATAAAAAAGTTGTATTTATTTATTTAGCAATTTTATAAACTCCCCACTCTTTGCACACTGCCCCCTACGGCAATACAAACATTTGGTCACGTAACGTTATGCTGTGTATAGGACATACAGACCTCAACTAAGTTATACAGATATATTCTAGTCAACTTGTCATAAAGTCGTGATTTATTTACCCTTATTCCATTTTCTGTCCTGCTAATGGCTGTATCCAGAGCTTGAATGTCCAAAACTTCCCCGTTCTGTTGCACAGTCATTCGAACAAGATTCTTTTTTAGTTGTCTCAAATCATCCTGCACCTAACACACAAGAAAATCCACAAGAATAGTCTTACAAACGTAACTATGTCATGATATTCAATTATTATATAATGTAACTAGCATAGTTTCGTATATTTAACACTTAAACAGCTGTCAGCCTGTTACATTACCTGTACTAAAATACGCCCAACTTCATCCTTATTTTTAAGCACGTCGGCCATTTCTCAACTAAATAACTCTTTTGGGTTTTCAAGACACATTTAAGTACAAGTCTTAATATTTTTCTAAACAAAGGTCTGGCCGTAACTATGGCAACACGACGCTCTGTGAGAAACACGGGCATTAAGTATAATAATTTTTTATTATTATCATTTCATTATTAAGTAGTATGTATCACCGACTGACTTACGCTATTTCTAAACCTATTCACTGAAAAGCCGCTTTGCTATAACTATAAAAGTAAACTTTAGATTTTCTATTCCACACACGACACGCGCAGACACGGAAGTAAGTTGAGGTTAGAGGTGAAAGGTTTCCTGGAGGAGGTTGACAGCTGTTGCTAACGTGCTAACTTTCATTTGGAGCTGTTTTTTAGTGTCTACACGCATAAAATGGCAGATGATCAAGTAGATGAAGTACCTGCTCTGCCGTCTATCTTAGTCACAAGTTGTGATTCCAGCTTTAAAGAAGAGGAGCTCATTAGACGTGAGTACAAGGGGGAAATGTATCCTAGAGTCGTTAGCCTTGCAGCTATGCTAACGTTAGCTGTCAACAAGAAACATCCATCGTAGTGTCTCTAATTGCAAACGCGATAATAACTATGTGATTATCAATTGCATAAAATGTACTGTGCATTAATGTATTGTGTAACTATAGTATAAAGCGGTATTTTTTGTAGAGATTACCCAACTGTCATCTTACAAATCTACATCTGGCTCTTTGCTCGTTTCATGTAACATGCAGTGTTTCATTAAAGTCAAATTTCTTTCTTTACACGTTTGTCTGTCATATTGGTTTTCTACAAATACCTTGTTCTTAGAGTATTGATACAACGTGATATAACGGGACAATATGTGTGAATAATTTCTGGTATTTGCTAATATTCTTCATACAGTGATACACTACATAATACGTGTGCAATATATAGCATGACACAAACATAATATATGTTCACACTGTGCATGTATGAAATCCTGTAAAATTGGGTGATTAAGGTGTATTCTTGTCAGTGATGTTTATATTATTTAGTCTAATAATAATTATCTATCTATCTATCTATCTATCTATCTATAAGTTAGCGCTTACTTTTAGTACATAAAAAAAAAGTAGTGATTCTTTATATCCAGTGTTTTTTTGTTTTTGTCCAGCAGGCGGCAGTGTTGGGCTTCATTTTTTTTACTTATAGCTTATTTTAGTGGTTGTTTTCACTGCCAGTGTTTTTTAAATTCATGTCAAATACACACTTGGTCAATAACAATTTTGTCTGTATTTATTCCAGAGATACTGGGCTCAGAATCACTGCCACAAGCTGCCAAAATAGAGGAAAGAGTTTCTTGGTTTCCATGGACAATTAACAACAAATACTACACAGCAAATGTCAGTCTATGTGTTGTTTCAAGTAAATTCGACATGAATGCAGAGGTCGCCCGGTCTATGCAAGCATTCATCGTTTATTTTGACAGCAAAACTGTGAGTGATGGACAATTAGACGTATTTGACAATTTCGCCATTTTATGCATGTGCCCATGATTCACCTCTTTGTGTATTTCAGAAAGACGCCCTTAACAATGTCAACTCCTGGTTATCAGTAGTGGAGGAACTGGCTCCAGAAGTGCTGATCCTAGTGTGTGACCATGTGTGTGACAGCGGTGAGTGTGTTTGGTATCTTTCATTGTTCATTACGTTTTTTTTTTTTTGCTAAGTTTGGTGTGAATATACCGTTGCAGGTGTTAGCAGACAGGAAGCCCAGCAATGGTGTCTGGCTCACGCATTTGAATTAGTAGAGCTCAACCCTGAAGATCTACCCGATGAAGATGGTGAGAGAGAAGACATAGTGAAGTCATGATTATGCACAAAAATGCTTTTGTTCACAGTCTTTTTTTTTTACTTTGCGTCTCCCGTAGATGACTTCCCAGAGTCCACAGGAATAAAAAGAATCCTGCAGGCCCTCAATGCCAACGTGTGGTCCAGTGTCGAGATGAAAGATGGTGAGATTGTACTGCCCTAATGCAAAATGTACAATGTCAAGTCACCTTTATTGTTATTGCATTTTATACTATTTATTTTAAAGCAGCTTCACAGTAATAACAGGAAAGTAACAGAATGTATTGCTATAAAGCAGTTCACATTATTCATCTACAGCAAACCATATTCACAGATTCATTCTAAGAGATGTTAATTAACTTGTCTTTTGATCATCATTTATTCCCCTCAGTACATAATCAGGGATTTGGGCTAATGAGCAGCCTGGTGGCCTCTCATCACAACAACCCACGGCCCAGTCAAGAGACACTGGTTAGTCTTTTCTCACTTTCTACTATTTAAAATATGTAGATGAACATTATTCAGCTTTGTCTGGGTATGTTAGAGTCTTAAATGGGATATTTCGCCCAAAAATGAACATGCTGTCATCATTTACTCACCCTCAAGTTGTTTCCTCAGAGTTTCTTTCTTCTGCTGAACACAAAAGAAGATATTATTTTAAAGAATGTCAGTAACCAGACAGTTGATGGACCCCATTGATTTCCATAGTTTTTTTTCTTTTCTTTTTTTCATCCAATTGATGTCAATGGTGTCCATCAACTGTTTGGTTACCAACATTATTCAAAATATCTTCTTTTCAGCAGAAGAAAGAAATTCATACAGGTTTGGAAAAACTTGAGGGTGAGTAAATGATGACAGCATGTTCATTTTTGGGTGAACTATCGCTTTGAGGTCATCTCGTTGTAACAGGCTGTTTTTTCCCCCTGTTATTAGTCCTCTCATTCCCCATCCAACAGTACAGATGAAGGCACTGAGAGCCAGAGAGCAGAGAATAACCAGAATAATGCAGTGGACACAGTAGTTGGTATGTACTTTTTATATTTATAGTCATTTTGGAGGTAAATTAATGGTAAAATACCATAAAAAGTACAAATGGAACAAGCTATTTTTATATATATATTTGAATGTACTTCTGTTCAGTGTTTAATTAACTATTTGCCAATCTGTCACAGATCCCATGATTGACATAGATATCCAAGAGTTGGCTAATCTAACAGCTGGGGATGCAGATGTGGAGAATTTTGAACGACTCTTTACAAAATTGAAAGAGATGAAAGGTTAAAAGGACTTATTTATACACTACTGTTCAAAAGTTTGGGATCAGTAAGATTTTTAAAGAAGTCTTTTATACTCACCAAAGCTGCAATTATTAGCAATATAATACTCCTGTAAATGGTAAAGCTGGCCATTACTCTAGTCTGATTTGCTGCTTAAGAATAATTTTTAAAAATTATTATTATTGTCAATGTTGTAATTTTTTATTCAATTGAATTTGTCCTTGCTAAATAAAAGTATTAATTTCTTTTAAAAAAATAACTTGCTGATCTCAAATTATATATACAGAGTACAGACCCTATACAAAATTAGAATATCATGGAAAAGTTTATTTATTTCCATAATTCCATTCAAAACGTTAAACAACTTAAACCATTTCAAGTATTTAGTTGTTTATTTGTACATAATTTGGGCTTCCAGCTCATAAAAAATTAGAATATTACATGAAATCACACAGTAATTAGTTACACAGTGATACCATGGTCACTGAACCAGGTTTTGGTTCTTTTGGCAGTGTGGGCAGGTGCAAATCCTGCTGGAAAATGAAGGAAGCATGAAGTGCTCTGAAAATGTCCTGGTAGACGGCTGCGTTGACTCTGGATTTAATAAAGCACAGTGGACCAAAGTCCTCTTTTCTGACGAGAGCAAATTTTGCATCTCATTTGGAAACCAAGGTCCCAGAGTCTGGAGGAAGAATGGAGAGGCACACAATCCAAGATGCTTGAAGTCCAGTGTGAAGTTTCCACAGTCTGTGTTGGTCATCGGCTGGTGTTGGTCCACTGTGCTGTCCACTCAACGCAGCCGTTTACCAGGACATTTTCAGAGCACTTCATGCTTCCTTCAGCAGACAAGCTTTATGGAGATGCTGACTTCATTTTCCAGCAGGATTTGCACCTGCCCACACTGCCAAAAGAACCAAAACCTGGTTCAGTGACCATGGTATCACTGTGTAATTACTGTGTGATTTCATGTAATATTCAAATTTTTTGAAATCCTGTTTTCGTGGGTTTTATGAGCTGGAAGCCCAAATTATGTACAAATAAACAACTAAATACTTGAAATCGTTTAAGTTGTGGGCCCTGAATCTATAATCTATGGAAGTTTAACGTTTTGAATGGAATTATGGAAATAAATAAACTTTTCCATGATATTCAAATATATTGGAAAGGGTCTATATATATATATATATATATATATATATATGTATATGTATATGTATGTGTATGTATGTGTGTGTTTTTTTTACAAATAGTATTCACTATTCTTAAATTTCTTTTAGACAAGGCCTCTTCGTTGCCACATGAACAGAGGAAAGTGCATGCAGAGAAGGTAGTATTCTGTAATTAACACTAATGTGAATACTTTTTCAAATCCAAAACTTGAACTAACAGTAGATTTACCCTCAATCAGGTTGCTAAAGCATTCTGGATGGCTATTGGTGGAGACCAGGATGAGATTGAGGGCCTGTCATCAGGGGAGGAGAGTTAATGCCCGAGTTACTCTCAACCAGCTTCCACTGTTGATACTCATCCAACCCTTCGAACCCCATCATCCCAAATCTGCTCAGCCCAGCCCAGCCCTGTCCTGTCCCGCCCGAGAAACCAAGATCCGGCATGAGGAACATGCAACCAGCGAGCAAAAACAGCAACTGAGATTTTCTGCTGTTACTATAATATGAACTTCCAACACCTCAATCAGGCAGTACAGAGTCATTATGGGCTTTTGGCTTTAAACATTGTAATCGCAGAGCCATCGAATGGGTTGCAGGGGGGAAAGATTGTTACGCTCTCTGGCGGTTTCAGTGCAAGCCACATACAAGGATGAAGCCCATGGTTCTGTCAAGAGTTGTAAATCATATGACAGATGAGCTGACAAAAATGGATTGTTTTTAAACTTATTTTTCCTTGATACAAGTCACAATTACGGACTATGCTTGAGCATGTCATTAGCTCTTCATCAATTAAAAGAATCATCTGTCGAATCAATTTAGATGTTCTTTTGTTTTGTTTAGAAATAGATTTAACGTGAAATAAAACAAAGGCAGTGCAAAAACTGATGCTCTTAAAACATTTTATTATTAAAACGTACATAAAAGTCAATTTAACAGTGAATGCAAGAAAAGCGAAGTCTTCGTGAGTGTACGTTACAGAAAAGCAAAGGGGAAATTCAGGGAAAACAAGAATTAAGCACCAGTTTAAGAATATGAATGAATTAACTAGACAAATTATTAGACAAAGAATGTTGTATTTGCTTCCAAATCAAGAGTGCAAAGAAAAGAAACAGGAGACAAGCAATATTCCAGCAATAATGACAAATCTAAATAATATCGCCAGTCCATTGTGTGCTTTGGCCCTGTTAGTCACAGATGAAGAGCCGGCAAGATTCAGAGCAAAAGACACAGCTTAGGGGAATTAAACACAAGCATCAGTTGTTCCATGAGATATCCGTTTGATTTTCAAAATCAAGGCAAAGATTGTCAGGATTTTCACGAGCAATGATTCAGTGCTTATTCCTTGAGAAACGCTTACGGACTGCTGATTTCTGACCACGCATCGAGTTGGATGTTAAATGTCAATACTAACAAATTCAGGGATTAAATAACCTAAAAAGCAAAGTGTACACATAAAAATCTAGCCGTTTACACTATTCTCTTGTGAAATCAATCTTTATGTAAAAATAATAGCTTTCCAAGAGCTGCCAGCAGTACTTGCCCTCCATTTTTTTTCTCTGGAAAAAAAAAAACAAGCCAATTTTTTTTTACCCTCTCAAAAATCACTGTAAAATAATGTAGTATGTAGAGATATGAAATGCTGTTATTTGTTAGATGACTTCATGAGCTCAAAAATCAGTTTAATGGATTGACAGTCCTGAGTCTAAACACATCTCTTTCACACACCAATCATACACAGAAGAGAATCGATGAAAGGACAATGAAATCAAGTGAATGTTTGAAAGAGAAATGTGATGCATCACATTTACCACTGTTTGGCAAATTTTTGCATGCAAAATCCAGTCATTTTGATATGAAATCCACACGATTGGGAATTTACGAAAGATTTCCCTACAGGTTCCAGTTGGTCACATGGATTCGCCCGTGAAAGTGACTTCTGTGTGAGCAGTGCTTCATACATTTACATTTATCAGACGTTTTTATCCCAAGCCTTCCATACAATGGACCATTGAAATCTTGCTAACATTTTTACCCCCAAATTTTGCTTATGTTTTCTTCAAATCCATGTATAATATGACAGTGATGACCTGCAGATCTGAGTGATAAATACTTTACTACACAATCTTAATTACAATACTCTAGGGCAGCGGTAAAAATAAACTTTCGCGATCTCCATTCGGTTTATTATGCAAAAATAACTTTTTACAAAAATGTCTTTGCTGAGCAAAATTCAAATGGTAACCATCAAGTTCAAGAAAGATGGCACTATTAGCATTTGTCGTTGACAAATTTCCAATACTATTTTCTTGTTCGCGGCGTCATTGGGTTGTAAAAACAAGTGCTATTCATAATCGAGGCAAAGTAACTTTATATCATTTTTACGCAGAAGTATAACCTGGTCGACCGTGTGCGTTTGAGACAGACAGCAATCGCAATTACATTGCATTGTCCTGTCCAGTGCAGTGCAATTTACTTGAGCACAACTACACACAAACAACTAGACAAAGACATACTGTAACAATTCACACAAGACCCCTTCACTGAAGGTGGTGGAAACAAAACACTCTTCTCTTGTCTAGTTCTGCACTAAGTCGCCAGAAATGTCTACCACGCAGGACATTTATGATTTTGAGCAATCATATTATGAGCCCATGATTCGAATACCTTAAGATCAAATTAAATGCGTGATACACTTCTTGATAAAAACAAAAAATGACAGAATCATAATTTCATTATCACATTTAAATTCACAATGAGGAAAACGCCTCATTTTAAACTCGTCGCACTGAGGAAATATAATCCGTGTTCCATGAGTGTCATAGTTCAAAGTGCTTCAACTGTACGTGTCCATTTTTGCCCACAGCAAAACACTGGGATCTGTAATTGATAAAGTGAAACTGAGGAGTCCAGCGGGTGTTTTCGGCCCCGTCCTTGATTTTGCGCTGTTTGTTTGCTTGGCATTAAGCAGCAATTGAGGGTGGGTCCTGGATGTCATTAAATGGTTATGGGCTGAGGGTTCGTCCTATGACACGCTTGAGCAGCGGAGGTTTGGAGAGCCCATCTGAGTGAGCACCTTGTCCAGCCATTGCAGGGGGCCGTTGAGATGCAGCTCTATCCAGCAGGGGGTGCTGGTCACCGTCTGCCTCCTGCAGGAAGGAGAATCTGGGTCAGTAATGTGCTTCCAAGCCTGCCAAGCATTTTTAACACACTACAGAGCAGCTCGGAATAGCCGTTTTACATAATCAAGGGCAACCATTAGCTTTTTGTGTGCTACTGTCACAGAAATAAAGTGATTAAATGCCATTTGTGTGTGTGTTTATTTTTTTTATTCAGCATTTACGTGTACAGAGCAATTTTTAAAAAGTGATGCAGATATGAACAGATTCAGAAAATCTCTAAGCCGGTTCTACATTTGCATATGCAAATTACATTTTAATTCATACACACATACACAAAATATAAAATAATATCAAAAACACACCAAAAAAAAAATATTTTAATACATTTTCAAATAGAGTTTATTCCTGTGACTGCAAAGATTTATTTTCAGCATCATTACTCCAGTCTTCAAAGTCACATGATCTTTCAGAAATCATTCTAATATGCAGATTTCTCACTCAAGAAACATTTCCTATTATAAATGTTGAAACTTAATATATAATGTGCTGCTTAATATATTTTGTGGAAACCATGATAACATTTCTTTCAGGATTTTTGGATGAATAGAGAGTTTAGAAGCTTTTAGAGAACAAGCATTTATTTGAAGTAGAAATCTTTTGTAATTAAGGTTAGGTAATATTTAAAATATCTTCACTGTCATTTTGATGAATTTAATGATAAATCAGAATAAAAGCTTTTATTTCTATAAAAAACATATTGACTCCAAACTTTTGAACGGTAGAGTATATATAATTTGTGTGTGTGTGTGTGTGTGTGTGTGTGTGTCTGTGTGTCTGTGTGTACCTGTATTCCGCCCCCCAGCCTTTGACAAAACTCATGCGAATGGTGCACATGCGGGTTAGCTGGTACACGGCCTCGAATCCCTGATTCACTGATTGGGCCAATAGAGCTGCAAATTCCTGATTATTGAAGATCTTCAGATTACAGCCTGAGAGGAAGCAAAAAACACACACAAGTATGTACGCTTGAGTGCTTCTATGAAACATAATGAGGAAGTCTGAAACTAGAACATGCCTGAGTGACTCATAGGATGTATATATACACAGCTGCGCATTCATCCAATCACAGCGTACAGGACTGACTCACCTGGAGGAATCTTACACACTGTGGCGGGGTGCCAGCCATACCGCTGGTTACAGTTGGGACTCTGGACGAAAATAGCACTGTCGCTCAGACACTCGGCAAACACCTCACCGCCGATGTAATACAAACGCACGCCTCGGCCTGGGGAAAGGTCATGAAGTTTATGAGCAAAAGCAAATTTGGTTCATTTCAGAATCTCTAATCCCAGTATTTTTTTAATAAATGTACCGATGTGTCTGCGAGTCAGCTCCACGGCTGCGTTGCGGTTGACGTTGGACAGCAGGCCCAGGCAGAAGCGCTCTGCGTTCGATGGGTCCGTAAAGCCATCCACGGTCAGAGACGGTTGCGAGGCGTGGAAGGTCTCGCCCACGCGCTGGTTCAGCTCGTAGTAGGAAATCGAGCACCAAAATGCGGATTCGCAATATGTTACCGGCTGCAGATCTAAAAAACACAAATATATGGGCATGAGAGAGGATCAGAGAAACAAAACAAGTGCAGAACAAAGTGTGAAACAACAGGAAAGGCACTGGGCTTTGGGTTCAGTGTGTAGTGATCACACTGTTGACAGAATGTGGCCCTTTGAAAACAGCAGGCTGCTCATGTGGAATTGGTTATTTGTTATTTTTATTACAGGGCCCTCCTGGTGTCTCACTGCAGAGGTAGAACAACCCAGCGACAGGATATTATTATTATTACATTATCCTGGGCTGACTGAGAGGACAGAAACAAAGGCTTCTTTTATATGAGGTTTCCTTTTGCACAGCTGAGAGGCAAAGCCTGGGACACAGGGTTCCCTAACTATTATACACAAGACTCCATTCAGGGATGGCTTGACTGTTAGCTTTGTAAATATATCTATATTCATTTTTAAAATTCAATATTTAAATCATTTTTCAATCATTTAAATAACTAGCTATTTATCCTATTTACTGTATCTACATTGATATGTATAGGATATATTACGTTTTTTTTTTAAATTATACTTTTATTCATCAAGGACACATTAAATTGATTAAACGTGACAGTAAAGACATTTATAATAATTCAAAACATTTCTATTCCAAATAAATGCTGGTCTTTTGAACCTTCTATTCATCAAATAATCCTAAAAAAGTATATCGTGGCAAAAAATGTTATTATGGTTTCAATAACAAAAACATTATGCGGCTGTTTTCAACACTGATAATAATGAAAATATTAATAATAATAAATGTTTCTTGAGCAGCAAATCAACACATTTTGAAGGATCATGTCATGTGACACTGAAGTCTGGAGAAACGACTGCTAAAAATTCAGCTTTGACATCACAGGAATAAATTAGCCCACATTTTAAAGTGTACTAAAACACTTGAAAACTGTTATTTTCAATTTGATCAAATTTAGCAATATAACTGTTCTTCCTGAATTTGATTAAATAAATGCAGCTTTAGAGAGCATCAGACTTCTTTCAAAAGCGTATTTTTGAAAGGTAGAATAAATCCTTCAGAAATGTATCTGACTGGCGTCTGAAACCATGACCCTATGCTCATAGGCGTCGATTTTGGGGGGGACGGAGGGGACGCGTACCCCCCAGATTTCGTCATGAGTCATTTTGTACCCACCACTTTTAACTTCCGTCCATATTAATTTGACTTTTGGTTCGATTTTTTTTTACCGTTTTCAGTGGTTGTGAGGAGCAATATGAGAGAGAAATTTGGTAATCATTGTCTGACCCAACAAAAAAACATCATAATATTCATTTTATTTTATTTTCCGTGTTCGCATTTATGAGGGAATAAACAACATGTCAGTTCTCGGTTACGGACGTGAGCGCTCTGAAAGCGGCACTAAAAGACTGCTTTAAAACTTTCACAGAGACCTCAAACAGAACAGCTGCCTTTCTTTAAAGTGAATTTCGTTTTGTATTAATTATATCTTCATTTTAATCAATGTTTCATGAACCAATTGCCTGGATTTAATAAATAAGAAGTAAATATAGCAGAATCACGACATGGAGGTGCCGGCGAGTGAACTGGAGTTCGTCTCATAAATGAACCGAAACTCAGCGTATAATGCACATTCACATTCACAGCGTATTTAGACACATTTAGACGCAGTCATAATCATTACTTTTACCGGTTCTTTGTGGCAAGCTTTATGCGTGCGGTCGTGCGCTTGAGTGCGGCTATATTATGTAAGCTCATTATCCTGTAGGGCAGGCTATATAAGTAATTCAATTAATATAAAGGGTCGATTTGTCCACGAATGACTTAAATGAACAACTAGCCTACTAGTCGACTAGGAAAAAAACTTTTAGTTGGAAGCAGCCCTTATTCCACATATTTTCGAACCAGGCAACAGGACATCTGGGTTGAGCGAGCAACCCTGCGGAATGAACGAGCGGAGCGGAATATTCAGAAATGCGCTCTCCACTCACGAGCTCTGATCGGAACAAACCCGAACCTCACTGTCTGCTGAACTTGCGCAGAAACATCAAAATATAACCAGCTATTTAAAATGGTTTTTAAAACTAAACACTATTTTAGCACAAATTATGAGCTTATTGGCGATTTTAATTTTTTTTTATAATTATTGACAAAATTAGAATATAGTAAAAAAAAAAAAATTTTTTTTGGGTGGGCCTGTTGAAAAGTGGGGCCGTGCCTGAGCTACAGGACATCGTCTTTCAAAACATAACCTGCACGAAAGAGAAAAAAAAATGAATGCGCCCAGCACTTCTGAAAATGCACTTCCGAATGCGTCTCTGTCCCCAGCACATTTCAAACCAAACTGACGCCCATTCCTATTCTAACACCATTACATCACTCTTCTTAATATGACTAGTTATTCAGAGAACCACCTCAACTAGCTGATTTTGAAAATATATGCACAAATCCAATTTTTATATGGCCAAATGATCCAAACCGCTAATGGGTATAAATAATATAATATATATATATAAAAAAAACGTTGTCTCTTTTTTTCATGCCTTGCTATTGTTAACAATTGTAGCCTTGCTAAATGAAGATAGTAGAGGATGCTGGTGATGTCACTCATCTGTTTTACCGGCAGTGACTCGTCCTAGTGTTTTCTCATGGGCTTACTGAAGCAGACTTCCGTTTTCACTAATCACCTCACACAGGACCAGGCAGGCACACCAACGTTATGGAGATAATATGTCAGAGATAATCCAACCAGATTAAACTCCGACTCACAGTGGGGTGGGAGTATTTACAGAAATGACTCTCCGGGGTTCCCATCGCAACAACACTTTAGAAGGAGATGATTGTTTTCATGGAACAAACCAACTACGCATCCAAGGGAAAAGGTGCCCAAAGTAAAAGCCAAAGTTGCCGCCTTTTGCAACAAACAGTGCGTTTTAGATTATGGGTGGCTCGTCCGTTTGGGGAAGTTCCACTCAAAAAGACTACAACTTCAAATTATACGGTTGCGCTGCACATAACACTTATCCATCAGTATGACTGAATATCAATCACTTTTAATGAACATTTTTGATTAATGCAATGTATTTTACATAATAAAGAGATACTGTATATTACTACAGTGCTATTTAACACGTCCATAATAGTGCTGCGTAAATAATCGGGGGTTATTCATGGTCTGTTGTAGAATTTTGTTAATGCTTTTACACTTTTAAATGTATTTTTAATGTTCGCTGACTGTTTACAGTTTAACGGAAGTTACACCTATAAAAAAGCATCATGGGGCGTAGGAAAAAGGTGGATAAGATGGCTTCTACAAGATTTGTTTCAAGTTTCAAGTATAATTCCTAAACTAATTTTATTAATTTGACAACTTTACTATTACTATTTTCCACATGTTAGAATAATAGTAAAGAAGGAGTAGATGTACAAACGTTTGGTCATCTATATGACTCTGACTATCTGGGATCTTACCTAGGTTGCTGTTTGCAGGAGAGACAGGGTTGGGTGAAAGATTTGGGGAACCTGAAAAATAGAATTAGAAAATTATAAACAAATATATTCAGCTCTGGTATCTAATAGCAACTGCTTGTTTGTGATCCCAGGGCTCTAACCTGTGTCCATGCTGTGGTTCATTTGGTGGTCACTGGTTTCCCCATCCTCACTTAGGTAGCCTGGAGGAGGGGTCTCTGAAGCATAAATCAGACACAGTGTTATTAAGCACCACACATACGCCAAATATACAATACAAGGCATAATTTGGTCTCCCTGCAGAGCACATATTTAAAGATTCAACAGTTAGTGGTGTGTTGACCATTTATTTACAGCCTTAAATGGTTAGATATTTCTGTCATTAATTACTCACCCTCATGATGATCCGAAGATGAACGAAGGTCTTACAGATTTGGAATGACATGAGGGTGAGTAATTAATGACAGAAATGTAATTTTTGGGTGAACTATCCCTTTAATTATGAATCGACATTGTCGATTGTCATGGTACCAGAGGCTGAAACTGTATCAAAGCCAAAATCGTGTGGATCCAACAATACTAGTTGCAGAATTAAAATATGAAAGGGTGAAAGCTCTCTTTGTAGCATGAGCTTGGCTTTATGAAGAACTTTACTCAAATGCCACAATGAAAATGTGTCCTATAGTGAGAAGGTTTGCCTGGAAAAAATATATATTTTCCTCAAGTCATGTGAAACACTTTACACCAATAGTCTTGAGCCTCAATATGATGTTACCAGTCATGAGATCAGAACTTTGATCTCTCCTTGTCTTATTCTCTTTTACTAACTTCATTAAGACGCCAGACTAAACGCTTTGATTTAGACAAAACAGCTTAAACGAACAGAGACACGACAAAATCAACTCAAACAGATGTGGCTATGGACCAGCGTGTGTGTGTGTGTGTGTGTTAGAGTGAGTAATGCCTGTTGTGTAGTCCTGAGGGCATGTCTGGGTGAAAGTTAATGTGTGATTTTTAGAGAGAAAACAGAAAACATGTTTGTCACCCGGTATATAGTTGCTCGGAGGCTCAATGCCCGCTGGGAATATGGTGTTCTCAGGGATGGAGTAATCATCCAGCGGAGGGAAATCTGTGGGGATCTCAGCATGCCGAGGAACCAGGACCGGAGGCAAAACTGCACACACACACACACAAAAAAAAAAAAAAAAAAAAAAAAAGGAATTATTCCCAATAAATAACTCAACGTAGTTTCATATGAAAAACTGATTATGAAAGTGACCAGTCATTCAATGACTGAAACACCTTCGGGACTTACCTGGTGTCTCCACACGTTGGTAATGGTAAGGGTTCACACACACCTCGTCCTTCTTCATGTGGAAAGCAAACTCGCACAAGTCTACGGCACGCAGTTCATGGTGGGACTGCAGGTCAGGCCAACGCCACAGCCGGCAGTAGATCACATGGGGGAGGCCTTTTCTGTGAGAGACCTGTAGACGGCCATCCAGAGACCTGCACATACAGTTCAGGAGACAATTAAACACCAGTCTCATGAAAGTTAACACAATAATCATTCATCATCTTAATACTGACAGAACGCTAAACATTCAACATGACTAAAAAAACAATGACTCTTATGAGCTGTTTTTTTATTATTATTATTGGACATAAAGACACATATTACTAGTTTGAATTCATTTAATGAGTAACTTGCTCACTGAATTACTAAATTGAAGTTTTTCAGTGAGTAATTTATTAATGTCCAATTCAAACTAAGAACTGTGCAAGTAACCATCCTGTTTTACTTGCAGCCCATGAGATCTAAATCAGTGTAATTATGAACAGTTTATAAAAAGTAAATATTCTGAACAGAGTTTTGTTGTAATAAATAGTATTCTAGTTAAAAGGGAATACTTAGAAATATGTACATGAGTCAAAATCTGCTAAGGGGTAATAATGGAACAACAGTTTTAAAAAGTGATTTTTCACTATTATTTACAACAGGATTTGCATTTTCAAGGGTTTAAATAAAATATATTTGTTAAGAGGCATTAAAACATAAAAACCCTTTCTTGGTATAAAATGAACTTGATTTTCAAAGGTCAATGAATTTGAAACAGCTGAATGTAACATTTTTGACAAGCCAAACATGTCAGTCTCGGAGCAACATGGAATTTATTTAAGCCACAAAATAAACCTCATTCCCTAAAATAAGTCAAATGAACTATGCAAAATGCATTTGAAAGTTTCCAGCACGTTTTATAATTACCCATGTTATAATGAACTTATCTCACCCCTCATGCACATTATCATGTCCGTCAAAAACTTTGGCTGGCTATTGGTTGGAATACTAGAACTAAAAGCATTGACATAACACACTAATGGCCATCAGTCACTTCACTGAATACTTGCCGGCTAAGAAATAAATAATCATTACCTTACGATCCATCCGTTTTCAAATCCACATCATTTAAATATCACAACATCGATGTCTGTCAAAAAATAACGTGCACAATTCGAGGTATTTACTGTACGAGAAGCATGAGGTGCAGGGAGTACACGCATTTCCTGAAAAACCCACACTACCAGATGTTTTGACTACATCATCGCTTTCCGTGAAGAGGGAGAAAATTATATTAAAATGATGTCTGTCCTAGACGATAACGTACGTAATACACGCGAGTATACATTTTTTCTATACTTGATGAAACTGAATTGGAATGATCAGGGAACTGAGTGAAATACTTCACACTGCATGCTAAAGAGAATAAACACCAATCCAAGTTAGCGAACATCATTCAACGTGTTGGTTTCACAAATTCAAAGCGATGGAATCATTAATGAAATTATTCAGTGGAACAGAATTTAAAAACATATTAATTAAATTCCTTATGATTACCATCCCTATAGTAGTTGAAAATAAACAATGACAAAACTATTAACATTAATTCACTGGTTTTCTATTCACAGTCTATTTGGATTACAAAACATTGTTATATAATATAAATATTATATATTTTAGTGGTGCAAGGGATCACAAAACTGACGGTTCAGATCATATTACGTTTTTTGAGTCATGGATCGGATCATTTTTTTCGGATCGGGGGGCAAATGTAACTTTACTGCCTAACTAATAAAGTTCAAACATTACAAAGACAACTGAACAATCAGAAATAATAAGAACACACTAATTACAAGCATAGATAAATACAATAAAACAAAGTTACAAATAAAGTAAAGTCTAACAGTAGTATTCTGGTACAGAACTGCAATAAGTGTAAAATAATTTAGTGTTCACAGGTCACTGTATAATTTAAATATAGATTCATCTTTGTTAAATCTTTTGTTGTTTGATTAACAGTGACAACAGGTATTTATAGGCTGCTGTCACTTTAAGAACTAATATACGGATCCAATATTATGATACACATCCTTTTTCTTTCTCCGCTGTTTACGTTCGACACATCCGACTGCATTTACTAGAACACTTGCTGAGATGGGTATTTTGACAATTTTGTGTGTGTTTATTTAAGTGCAAGGTACGGTGACCGAGAGAGCTCAATGTGCTGCAACTGAAGAAAACAATGCAAATAGAAAAAACACCAGCAAATTAAGAAAACATATTCATCAGTACATGTACAGTATCAACACATGTGCTACAAAAGTTCACAACTCAACCAAATACAGAAACGCGCTGCAAATAGCACAGACCGCAACAAAAATGTTTCAAGGGGACCCCAACAAGTGACGAACCTGGCTGGGACCGCTTATTTTTCAATGTCTACTCGTCAGTGGTGTGGTCAATGACCTGAAAGCTACGTTTTTTGTTTATCTTAACATCCTGATCGTATATGAGTTGTGAGTATTTGCAGCGCATTTCTGGAGTTGGGTGCGTTGAGTGAATAATTGCAGCGTGTTTCTGTATTTGTGTGCGTTGTGAGTATTTGCGGTGCGTTTCTGTATTTGGATGCATTGTGAGTATTTGCAGTGTGTTTCTGTATTTGGGTGCATTGTGAGTATTTGCGGTGCGTTTCTATATTTGGATGCATTGTGAGTATTTGCAGCGCGTTTCTGTATTTGGATGCATTGTGAGTATTTGCAGCGCGTTTCTATATCTGTGTGCGTTGTGAGTATTTGCCGCGCGTTTCTGTATTTAAGTGCATTGTGAGTATTTGCCGCACATTTCTGTATTTAGGTGCATTGTGAGTATTTGCAGCGCTTTTCTTTATTTGGGTGCATTGTGAGTATTTGCAGCGCGTTTCTGTATTTGGGTGTGTTGTGTGAATATTTGTAGCGCGTTTCTGTATTCCGGTGCGTTGTGAGTATTTGCAGCACATGTGTTGTCAAACTGATGAAGCTGTTTTCTTTATTTGCAGCGCATTGAGCTCTCTCGGCCACCGAAGCAAGGAGACGCGAAAGAGGAATCAATTAATTTTTCGCGCATCTAAAACGCACCTCTCTGTGTGAGCGCACTTTGAGAGTGTGCGGATAGCATTCTCTTTCGCCTCTTCTTGCGCTTGAAAGGTTTAAAATTGCCTGAATGTGTAAATTGGTCAGACAAAACACGTGCAAATGATACATTTTCACTGATGTGTGCCGAACCGTGGGGCCAGATCCGTGGGATCAACTGCGATCTGCTGCACCCCTAGTATATAACTGCAGAAAACAATTCAGTTAAAATGTTATAACCTCACTGTTTCTAAAACATAATGTGCTTCATTGCACAATGAACAACATAATTAAAGTGAAAGCCCTATAAATCTTGCCCTGTGAGTCTTTTAATAGCCTTGCAACGGGTCATTCATTTTTTCGCAGAAGTCAGGATATTCAAATGGTGCAAGAGACCCTTTTAGTGGAAAGTGAATCAGGCCTTATTTTCATATAGAGGGGAGAGGTCACCGGCTGTGAAAAGAGAAAGCCGCAGAAAAAGCATGAATCATCCTCATGCGATTGTGGTCTATGCATGCACAATGGCAGCCATTGCTAATGAATTTCATCCCAATAATGCATTTTCACCCTACATCGGGATTATCCTAATTCTTTAAAAAGCTCAGAGGACTGACAGAAGATGAACAGGGAAAGCGAGCGAGTGAATTTAGGGAAGTATCTAGCTTGAGTTCAGAAGGAGGGGAAAGACAGCGTGGCAGAGCAGACACTGAGACGAGTGTCGGCACACTTTTCCAATGTAATGTTTACCTATTCATTCAGCTATGCACCAGCAGTGTGAATGCCAGCATTCTGCACTAGAAATGTCTGTATTTGCCAGACAGAGGAAAAATATCAACCCCAGAATTTAATGTGCTGTCTATCATCTTTTACGTAATATGTTTGTGAATTTAGCTTTAACCCAATAGCACTTAAAAGTAGTGGTTGACTGAGTTTTATAATGGTGGAAGACTATAAATAGAGAACATGAAATGACTGACACTCTACAGAATTACCTGAATAAACCACTTTTTTACATCAATTTGTTATTTTTGCTTATAGAACAAATGTAAAAATATGTATTTAAGACAAAAAATATGAATTCTGAAACTCTGAAAATATGAATTCAGTTTAAAATTTCTAAATTACAATATTGTGCACCGCATTTAATTGGTCGTCCAATTAAAATATTTAAATCTTTAATGCTAAAAGATGGATTTAAAGGGATGTTTAGCCAAATTTTTTAAATACTTTCATTATTTAGTCACTCTTATGTCATTCCAAAATGGAATGCTGTATTTTTTTTTGTCCATGGAGCACAAAAGGAGAAAAATTGAAAAATCTTCACACACATGTTTTTTTCCATACAACAAAAGCTCATAGGTGACCACATCTATCAAGCTCTAGGAATTACAACAAATACTATGCACGACCATCACAAGTCCTCAGAAGCAATATGCTGTTTTTGTGTAAAATTTCACTGTCACTGCAAATCTTGCCCTCAACTATAGCTTTAAAATATGGAGCCTTTCAATGGATTGCATCAGGTTGGATGCCAATTACATCATTTAACCATAGTGGAGTTGAGAACTAGAGAAGGGAAGATTTTAAATAAGGATATCTGGATCCTGACTGTCACTATGAAGCTGCCTGATTATTTTCAAAAATGATCTTTTTATGTATAAAAGGGAAAAATAACAACACGACTGTTTGGGTGAACTATTCCTTTAATATTGCTCTTTAAACATCTACACCATTTAAAGAAATAAGTCAGCCGACTGCATATGCCTTGTATGCAACATCAGACAAGGCACAACAAGCTGTTGACCAGACCCTCTGTGAGTTTGCAACCTGACAAAGAGAAGACAGATTATCATGTTGTCTGACTCAGTCAATGGAGACAAAGCAAAGTCCTGGAGTCTCCCACAGTCACAACCACAGCTCAGCTGAAAACAGACACACAATTTCCATTCCTTCTGTTCAAGTTAAACTGACCTCCAGACTGACCTGAAAGTCACACACAGCAGAACTCATTCACCCTTCTGTCAAAGCCAAGAGCAGGCGTCTTTCTGTGCCACCCCCTCCAGTACACACACTGCCTCTCTAAAATCAACACTGGAGTCATACACGACAACAACATGACTAAAACCAGATATCAACATGGTAAATAAATTGGGTGTTTAAAAAAAAAAAAAAAAGGGAACCGGAGAGAGTTGAGGAGGGAAGACGGGGAGTGTGTGGCTCACCAGTAACCTCAGAGCTTCCTCTTCGAGCAGCGGTGTTTGTTGTCCCACATAGGCCTACCTCACACAAATTCACATCTGTGGAGTCACACTATCCATTAGTCATCATCATTGCCCCTAACCTGACCTCAACTCTAACCAGTTTTGCCACTGAATCTTAATGCTGTTGACATTAAGGAAAGTGTTTCATAACTGTCATGCTAAATTATCTGAAAGTGAAATATCTGAAATTACACTAATAATTTCACTTACAATTGCATTGTTGTTGTCAGTTCACACTTAGGGTTAGCAATTTCTATCCCTATCCCATAGTATTAGGGATGCACAGAAATTTCAGGCGTTGAAAATTATCGGCCAAAAACGGCATTTTGGGTTTTTGCGCCGAAAGGGAAATACATATATATTTAACATATATTTATTTATATATATATATAGGCCTATATATATATATATATATATATATATATAAACATCTATATTTATATAATTTTCATTTCGGTGCATCCCTACTTAGTATAAAACTTCAAAGCTTGTCCATATCATTTGTGCTATGAAAATGAGAAAAATCCAAACTTATAATAAAAATATTACGAACAGATAGAACGATAAATAGACTGACATACTACAATGATAGATTAGAATGATAGATAGATAGATAGATAGATAGATAGATAGATAGATAGATAGATAGATAGATAGATAGATAGATAGATAGTCCAGTGAGTTTGTTTCAGAAAGTCATGAATTACAGACTATAGACAAACTCAGACAATATTAAAAGACATTTTCAGCAGTTAACATGTCTCACTTTGGTTAGTGGCTCTCAGAATATCTGTGCACTATTTGAATAAGCGAGTGGAGCAGGAAGTAGCGTAACCTCAGAGAAGCCTATGAGCAGGTGATGATTTCCTGCTCTTGATCTGTTGCACACATGTGCAGTCTTCCCTTTGCCACCCAGCTGGCCACTATTGTGTAGGGACTAGTGTTGTCACCATACCAAAATTATTGTTTCGATACCGATACCAAGTCAAGAATTACGATTTCGATACTTTTTCGATACTTTTTTCCTGAGAAATGAGAAACACTCTCAAATATCATTGCTGTGCTTTATTTTAAAACCGGGACAACATTCTAATCATATAACACACTAATAAATGAACATATGAACAGCAGATTAAACATTTGAACAAAATATGAAATATCAAAATATACAAAATAAATTAGAATAATGACATTCAAGGTAAAAAATAAAATAAAAATGATCTCAGTTATCATAAGAAACATAAGAGTTACCGGTAAAAACTTTATCTTGATTCTGAACTTTGAATAAAAATATTCGATTATATTAAACAATGTTTAATATTGGTAACATATGATAAGCCTCATTGGTGATATATTTGACATATGGGGAGAGAGTTGTGGAAGGCCTATACTTCGTTATACATAAATATATAGCAGCAAAGACAACGTCGGCAGTGTTGACGGCAAAATAGGCTACAGAATATTTCGTTCTGTATTGAGAGGTACAGTATTTGAAAATCGATAATTGTTTTTTTTTAATTACATTTATATCTGCATTTATGTCAAAACCTAGACTTTCAAACATCAAAATGTCATTTATTAATATGTATTCGTGTCAAAATGACATAGAAACATCTTTTCCTATTCTATTTTGCCTGGAAACGCTTCCAACACGCTTGCGTGTCGCGTGAAAAATAGGCGTCGGATCTATTTCTAGCTTGCGCATGTGTCACGCAGGCAGTGTGCTAGCTCTTAACATGGGAGCTGAAATAAAAACGGACAAACCACGCAGCCAGTATGTCGCCGGCCTTACACATCTGGAACGCGATCATTCTTAGAAGTATCGATACTAATAAAATTTAGGAATCGTGACGTTTTTAATTTCCGAGAATCAGGATACTTTTGAAGTATCGGTGCATCGTGCAACACTAGTAGGGACTAGGGAGCATCAGGACCTCACAGATTGTATGTCACTATTGTTGAGTGTATTAAAACCAGCCTAACACCAACCTTTCACACTCAACCACAATCCAGAACAACCCACGCCCTCCACAGACCTTACACTGCATTCTTGATCTCTGAATAACCATGCCACATAGTGTGTTAAATAAACACACTCTCAGCTGTGTTTAAAGTACAGAGAAAGTCTGTCTGAGTTTGAGTGTGACACATCCAGGTGAATGTTTTGAATGGTGTTTTGTGGGTATTGGCTTACTATTTACAGGAGATGTCAAAAAAATAAATACCATGAGAGATGACACAGTAGTTTGGAGGTTTGCTTGACAGAGAAGAGATGCAACAGAGAAGCATACACAGTAATTTCCTGTGTAAGCGCTCCTTTAAAAGGGGCAGGATGTATGTGGTCAAACTGTAGAGTGCCAAAATTTAACAACACAGGCGCTCATGTCAGGCACAGCACTCAAACTTCACAATCCTCCTGACACACTTTTTTTAAAGTAGCTCAAGACACTGACAATGCACATGCTGCATAAGTGACAATTTACCAGAGTAGATCACAAATACTACATGTCAAGTCCTAAAGTTCAAGAGAGGTACAACAATAATGAAATTGAATATATTTCTGCATCTATCACGGTGAAATTAACACCTGCCACTAGCCAAATGCAGGTAATTTTTGCACAGGTGACTTGCAAGACCTGTACGTTTTCAAGTTCTGGGGTCTCAAGACTTTTGTCGTAATTGAGGTTCACTGACTTGGCATTTTTTTGGCATTGTTTAATTCCAAATGTTGTGGCTAATATTTGTTTAAAAAATTGTTGTTGTATTAAAAAAATACAACATGGGTGTAAATGGAAAGTTAAAAGATCCCAAAAGACACTGGAGTTCACTTTCAATGCCAGCGACAACGTAAATGCGTAGAAAACCGTTAACTCTTTCCCCGCCATTGACAACATTTTTCGTCATTTATGCCGCAACACTTCTCCACCATTGACGGGATTTTCCAGCAATCCATGTTTTCACTGTTACACGGTAGAAGGCGATATTAAGCATCTTCTGAAGAAATACAGAATCTCCGGATCAAAAGAAGCAGCAGAAACAAGTGATAAAAGCATTGCTTATGCACATGTAATACATGATCAAATATTAAACAGCATCAAAACTGCCTAACACATGAAGAGGTACAGGATTGTGAAGCTTCGGGGGTGTTGATGGATTTGATATACTCGATCTTTGTCCAGACACACAGTAGTCTTTGAAAAAAAAATTGTTTTTTTATTCAAAATGTTACTTTTTTTATGTGTTAATAAAATGTCTGTTTAAGTGTTAATAAAAATAAAATTAAGCTAGAACAAACTCTAATTTGATCGGACAAAAATGTGTGCAGTGAAAAATAATAATATTAATATTGACATATTGGTGAGAATCAATATTTGTACACTAGAAGACATCAAACAGATTAACTAAAAGCCTCAAAGCCTTTAAGGGGCAGTGCTGATATGATTCCTTTGCCAAGCTAGAATGGAGGGATGCCTGAGGAAACCAGAAGCCAAATGAGAAGAAGATGAACAAGAACATATCCCAGTGGGATGCAAGCACAACGAAACGATTATTCCAGCTGATCTGCCATAATCTGTGATCTATAAATATGGAAAACAAGTAGAAGATGAGATAAGATACGAATCGATACAGATTTCTCTGCTCTTATCGACACAGATGGTAAGGTATGCACTTACATGCTCAAATATGTAACCCCAGGCTCAAATGCCGCGTGCTGATATCACCTCTATTTATTAACTCCATGTTAGTCACCAGGGGAATCCCACTGAGATGTCTTGACCTGATTCTCAACCATTTATGTTTACACAGACCTCTATTGGCTTCCAATGAATATGAAAACAAGATAACCAAGAAAAAAACTATTATTGTATTGTATTGCGCTTTCAATTGCAGTGGTGTACTTACGTTCCTCCCTAAATATTATATGTGAGCGTGTACGTGTACGTGTATTTTTTTTATTCTTTTGTATTATTATTATTATTTATTTTGTAAATAAATTATTATCTATTTATTTATCTGTATTTCAGTTGAATTAAGCTATATTTAATTATGGTATATTAATTATATTTAAAATAAAGGACAGATCAATAAATACATGATGTGTCCTAAGTCAATGCGTAGGCTAATCATTTTTAACCATGTTCTCAGAATTGACCAAAATAACAGTGATTATCAATTTTCCTAAATCAAGCAGCCCTATTTATTATAGCCTATATATATTATATATACGAGGCTGAGGATGTGGAAGTCTAGTTCTCTAACCTGGGATAAACATTTAGTAAAAAGCTATTAGTAAGCCATTTGTAGGTTGATTTCCCAAAAAACTGCGGTTTACAGATGTTAATCAAAGAATACCTACCAGTGGAGACAACAACTTTGACTCAACCAATGGCACGAGTTTGGGGCGGGACTATCTGTTTGCCTGACCAATGGCATACAGAGGGAGTGATAGGAGAAACATGTTTGATAATAATTTTTTTATCAAAGTAAATGATACATTAAAAGCCACCTATGTGAAGCTTTTTTTTTTTTTTTTTTGAAATTAGCAACTTTATTTAGCTATTAATGGATCTAAATTATTGAATAAAAATGACATGTAGGCCTACTCTCCATATAAAACTTCATATTATCAAGTAAAAATATGCATATCGCTGTTCTCAACAGCCACAAAGGCTTTGCATTTTCATCTGTAGGGATACTAATTCTCCAAATCCTTTTACCCATGACAAAATGTCCTGAGTACAATTGGATAGAACTACCACAGTGGTTATGATATAACAAGATTTACACTCCTCCATCACCACCATCTAGGGCACAGAGCACTGTACACTGATTTACTGCCAAATTTAATAACACTATCAAGGCAGAGGACGATGTACTTTAGAGTAACACTAAAATACACAAAACAATAGGTAATTAAAATCACCAAATAACATTCAAATTACATAAAGGACCATCACATCGTTGCAGTTATTTGTTTTAATAGTCTTTAATCTCACCACTGGCTAAATAGGCTATTCTCTGAATAACGTTACTTCAATATTACCGCTAATTCTTTATGGTTTGATCTGTAAACAGTAAATGAATACGAGCTCTCAAAAATAATATTTGTAAAAAAAGCCTCAGTCTGGCCCAGATATCACAGACTGTTATATAACAGCTTAGCTTGGCACACAGAGGTGTTTGGCATTTTATTTACTAGTACGAGCCTGAACATTTAACTTTATCGCAGCCGCTTAAACTGTCTGTCTGTTATTATAGATGGGTGAAGTTTATGGTCATCCATATAAGCTTTCAAAACCAACTCAACGGTTAAACGTAACGAATATTTCACCAGAGTCATCAATTCTGGCTAGCTAACAAGTGCTTGTATGAATGCTAGCAAACTGAAACTGGTAGGCTAAATAAGAGAACGTAATATATTAACCAAAAACACTTTTTCTTTTCTCGATACTGTGTCAAACATGATATGACACTGAAAAGCAACAATGCAAAGCAATAATGGCTTTAGCAAGCTAGCCAACTAACGGCGCGCTCACTTCAGTGTAATTAAAATGAACGTTAGATGGTTTAACTGACAAATGAAACGTCATAAACGGATGACTTCATGACTAACGTACTCAACGCATTAACAATTTAAGCAGTGTTAGAAAAGCCTGTTAAAAGGAGAATATCCGCTGGCTTTCACTGGTTAGCAGCATTAGCCGCACAGTTTTTGGTTGTATGCAACGTTATATGTAACGTTACAGTATCTGGGGGGGACACACTAGCGAGCTGTCTACCTAGAGACCCTTTTTGGGAATTTACTTTCGAAACGTTCAGAATGGCAGAATGTCTACCATCTAGGTAGGCAGCAGCTCACTATGTTTTAAACACAGCCTACAGTGTGTACCTCGGTATAGTGATGCATTTGGTGTTGATATTCTGGGTGGTGATGGCCTTCTCCAACTCCTCCAGCTGTCCTGTCTTCTTCAACTTCTTCACCAGACTCTTCACTGCCTTCTCACACCATTTCTCCTCCTGTCCGTTCTGCTCGCCCTTCTTCCAGCCCAGAAGTCTCTTTACAATCGGTGGCGTGAAAGGCAGTATAGACATCTTTAGTAAATCAACAACAGCTCTAAATATATTCCTTTTCTGGGGACAGCAAGTCTCTATGCTTTTAAAGACGTGGCGTCGATGGACCTGTTAAATGGCCAGATCAAAAAGAACAGAAAGGTTTGTTTATGCCCATTAGAGTCACTTTGCCGGATTATGAGAGACGTTCAGCCCCTCATGTCTGTGGAAAGTGAACAGCACACACATGAATCCGGCGAGACGCAGCGCTGTCTGGACCCGCCCCTCCTCCTCCTCTTTACTTTAGAGCTTTAGACTTTAGAGATTTTAAAAATAAAAACATTAATATCCTATGTGTTTAACATTCATTCATTCGTTCATTAGGAAAAATAAGATATAATACATTATTGTGTAAAAATTATTTCTATATTATATTACATTATAGTATTTTAGTCAGTATTAACATATTAAAAGTATTTGCACATTATATAGGCTAATTGTCTTCTAGAAATCTAGAGATTCTGGAAATAAAAACATTCATGTCAAAAACCCATATCCTATGTGCTTGACACATTTATTTATTTATTTATTTAAGGCAAAATGAGATACATTTTGAATATTTTTGATATTAAATTATCCGCAACCCTAGTATCTTGGGAATGAATGCACACTATATTATATTATATTATATTATATTATATTATATTATATTATATTATATTATATTATATTATATTATATATAGTGCTGTTAAATCAATTAATCACGATAAATCGTATCTAACATAAAAGTTTGTTTTTACATAATGTGTGTGTATATATATATATATATATTATTATTTATACTGTATATATATATATATATTTACTTATATATTTCTGTGTGTTTATGTGTACACATACTGTATATACACACATTTATACAAATATATATAAACTATTTTTTGGTTATGCATTTACTTTTATTTGCAATATGCCTCACATTTAATACAATTTAATTAAATTCCATACATATGCTATTTTAGGTTGTAACACAAATCAAACTGATGGAATGAGTGGATGAGTTTTCTGAGACATCGTTATTTTGACCTGAAGCTCTGGTTTAAGTTGTGTACAATGGTTCTGGACTCCAGACGGGGGTGGGAGGGAGGAGCAGTCCTGTGTGCACTTGCATACATATTCAGGCCTGTTGCAGCTTGTCCTCGGCAAGCACATACTGGGAATGTCCCGAATCAGTTCACGTTCATTCAAGAGGAAGGCTGTCAATTCATGCCAGCTGGAAGGAGTACAAGGGCTTTGATTCCACAGAAATCCATCTCTGTCTGACACTGTCCCTCTGTGATACATTAATCAAGACATTTTAAAGATCACATCTATGTTTGGATGACTCAATTGGCCAAAACGGATAACAAAAATATGACCAATTTTATCACAGTCACTACTTAAATAACACCTGTTCTAAATAAATCAAATAACTTTAACTGAGAATCCCATAATTCTTTCAACATTCATAGTTTAAATATTAAGCAAGAGCAAGACCGGATTCCCTGAAAACACTGCCTTATCACCTAGTGAAACAAAAACAGGGTCTTTTTTAAAGCCATGTCCAATGAGATCAACGTGCTATCAGCATAGTAAAGAGAAATGGCATGTTGGTTGTCCCAGCATGTGAAGTGTCGACACATTCCCTGTTTTACAACCCACAATGTAAGGTCCTAAAATAGAGGACACCTCTCAGGCTAACCCTTTGATCCCCCCAATAAAAGCGATTTAATTTCACCTTGAATGCATCCTGTGGAAATTGTTAAGGTGACTGGGGTGGGGGTATTTTGATCTGTTTGTGGGCTGTTATTCATACTGAATACCATCCCCCTCCTCCTGCACTTAGGATATAAATAACTCTACCCAGAGGCCTAAACTGATAGTCGCCCCTTTCCTTTTATCTAATTTTATCGTACCATCAATGGACACCATGTAATAATTTCATGCTGTGCTCTGGCATGATATCATACCTCTTCAATCAGATCTAAAGAGAAACTCTGAAGTCAAATTATTCTCTCTGTTTTACAAGTATATCTACAAGATGTAAACAATATGATTGTTAATAAGATATTAGTGTGGGGAGAAAAAATACCTTACTAACCTTTTCTGTGCAAAGTTGTATCCAGTTTTACAGCTTCAACAACGTAACACACACAACACAAAACGACCATAAAAAGTGAACATCTTTAAATTACAGCTCAAAGAGTAAGTAAGTTTTAATAGAAGGATTATTATTTTCATATAATACTATGTGCTGCAAAAACATTTCTGCTTCTTATCCTCCAAAAATTGTCCACATTCACTTACATTGTAAGTACCTCACCGTAAACCCAATTTTGGCCTTTTTTAAAGAAAACAAGGGATGAGTCAAAAATATTTTTTTGAGGTAATCATCATTATGCCACAAATGCTGTCGACTGAGCAAACACTGTAAAAAATTTGTAACACTCCCCAATCAAAAATTTCAATTGACCGATAACATCTAAATTTTTCAATTGGCCCAAGTGAAAATCTGTACATTTAATTTTAGAATTTACAGAATTTCACTTGGGCCAATTGAAAAATTTAGATGTTATCGGTCAATTGAAATTTTTGATTGGGCAGTGTTACAAATTTTTTACAGTGAACCTGGTGTTGTGATTACTATCTTGTGTTGTGGACTCTTATTTTGAAGTATAGTTTTGTTCCTATTGTTCCTGTGTTATGACTTCCTGTGTTTAGTTCCTGTTTCCTTTGTTTCATTACCTGCCTTATTAGTTTATATAGTTACCCTTGTCGGTTGCCATAGCAACTAATCAGCTTCACCTGTTCCTTGTTAGCCCTTGTTATCTTGTGTTTGTTTTCCTGTCAGCCATCCTTGTCAGTTGTCCGAACCAAGTGAACCGAACTACAAGTGTGAACACACCCTAGTCCTTGTCCGCTTTATTACGTATGTTTCGCGTCCAAAACATTGCTGTGTGCTGGGATAAATGTGCTTGTTGTATTGTGCGTAGCCTACGTATGATTGTCCGCTTGTTTGGTGCGCACCAGAGTTCGGATGGCAGCGTTCACACTTATTCAAATGAACCGCACTAACAGAGCAATTGCACCAGGGTCCGTTTTAACCGAACCAAACGTGCCAAGTGTGAGCATACCAGGAGCACTTGATAATTACAGAGAGGTGCGTTGGATCCGCAAACTTTTGAATGGTAGTGTAGTTTTATTGCATCTAAAAAGAACTCCAACATCAAGTTCATGTGTTTTTGGGGAGGGTGAGGAGGAGGAGGCAGCGTGTGCTGCCTGCCATGTGCCGTCTGCTTCAGCCCGCACAAGTCCAGCACCTGTTTCCACCCCAGGGACTTCACCGGGACAGCTGGTACAGAGTGTGGACAGAGTGTCAGTGTGTGTGAGTTGGGGGCAGATGGGCTGAGGCCGAGCAGGATGGGAGAATGGCAGAGTTTTAGGTCCATGGCCAGAGTGAAAGATAGCTGTAGACAAAAGGCAGAGTGGATGGCCGAATGAGTAATGACCGCAGACAATCCGATGGATAACAATGGTATTGTGCCGGACTCCACACTGGGTATATGGGAAGCAGTTCGGATTTGATGGGGAGTGGGAGGATCAGCTGGACTTTACACAATGGTGTGAATAGGAGGGGGCAAAGGATTATGGGGCTTTTGTGTAACCACAATAAAACTTAATAACACTGATGGAAACCTAAAAGTGATTGTGTGCTTTACTGCGAACGATTAGATTAGTTTAGTTTTTAGTTTTTTTTTTTTTTTTTGCGTGTGCGTGTGTGTGTGTGATTGACATCCATAGATATATTTATATATCAATTAAGAGAAAATTGAGTTTAAAATATGTCAAGAAAATGTGTACCTGTTAAAATGTGAAAAATACAGATATACAGGTTTTAATTACACAAATTCTGGATGGGTAAGCAGGGCGCCACCTAAGACTTATAACAGACATTAGTCGCACCAAACTAAATCTGGGGCAGCATCAGTTTTGTCTGAGCTGTCCCCCACCCACACCCCCATCACATATCATTCTCCTCTGACCCCATAATAAACCCCTCAGACACACTCCTCCATCATACACACTGCCCACCTAATAATCTGTAATCCCAAATACCATATTTACTTATATCCTCACAGACTCACAGATAAAAACTAAGCTTTCTGCTGTCTGACTTTGTATCAACTAGCAATATAACCCAATGGGAACCTGATATTAATCAGTTTACTAATTTTATTTTTAAATAGTTATTTTTTTTCCTTTCATTGCAACACTTGTGTTCCATTTACAGTGATATTTTTGCTTAATATGATTAATTAAAAGCACTGAATATGTTACCTACTTTGCAAACTTATAAATATATATAACATACAAAGATATTAAGAGCTTGAAACTATAAGGACTAAAACTCAATTTATGTAAGTCATCCTGTTGCAAAGCGATATGTCTCCACCTATTGGCCAATTAAAACATTGCAATATTTTCTCACGTTATATTAAACATTTATTTTTAAAAATATTACATTCATTTTTTTTCAACAAGCATAATATTTTAATTCCCTTAATGAGAATTCTGTCATTAAAATGTTTATGAATTGTTATTTAAATATATATTGTTGTTTTTAAATGTAAATATTTAATTTGCATACTGTTCAAAAGTTTGGAGAGAGTAGTCGACTTTTTTTTATTTTTAAGAAAGCATTCTTTTTTATCAAAGAATAAAAAAATAAAAAAAAGTAAAACAGTTTCCACAAAAATATGAATGCAGCACAACTGTTTTGAACATTGATAATAACAAAACACCATCAGAATATTAGAATAATTTCTGAATGATCATGTGACGGATGCTGAAAATTAAGCTTTGGCATCACAGGAATAAATAACATTTTAAAATAGATAAAATAAAATAAAAGGTTATTATACATTTGTCATAATATCTTACAATATTACTATTTTTACTGTATTTTTGATTAAATACATATAAGAACATACATACAAAAACATTTTAAAAATGCTAACTAAATTTATAAAATGATCAATATGAATTTTCTATCACACTACACATAGTAGGCCAGCATAAACTGCACAAAAAGATCATGACTTGCTTATAACTGTGAGCAGTTACTCATAAACCTTCATACATTAAACAGATATGAACCTACTTAAATAAGCTTTCACAATCAACCAATCGATACAACCTCAATCAGAGGCTTTTAACTCCGGAATGATTTTTTCAGTAATTAGCCAAACATGATCGTTAACTGAAGCCCTACTGACAGCTCAGCCCCCTTTGATTACGTGTCGAAAACTATTTTAAATTACGTTAGTAGAAGGAAAATGTAGCCTATAGATATACAGTATGATCTAGGCCTACTTTCACACAGCGTTTCTAAAGCTCAAGTGCTAAACCACATTTAATTCATGAGCCAGCGTGTCTCTCTCTGGGGACATTTTAAACTTAACACCACTATTCAGATGTTAATTGTCAATGATCATGCCTATCCATCTCCAGAACAGGCCCTTTCACACTGTAATATCCCAGGAGGAGTCGGAAGGATAGGAATCGTGTTAATGCGTGCATCAGCTTACGCTTTATGGTAAATGAGCACATGACAGTGCGTTTACCTTCAGGCAAGACAAGACAAGTGATTAATGGGCGTCAATGACATTTAACATCGCCGAGCCATCGAAAAACACCAAATACCGTGATGCAATAAGACACGTATGCTGACACACACACACACACACACATACATATATGCAAAATTACCCAACTAACCTAATCATTGTGAAATTACTTTGAGTGCAATCAACCCCACCTCATCCCCCTTTCGCCCCATGCTAGGAGCCACAGTTTCCATATGCATGAAATTGCCAATGTTAAAGTGGGTTATGAAATGGGGGTAATGCTGTGGATAATTCCACTGCACACCCAGTAATGCTTTTTTCCATTAAATTAGGGCCTGTCTCCTTACTGAAGTGGCTGTGCCTTACAGCAAGACGCTTGTAAATTGCCATTTACGGATAATTAAGCATTCCTCATGAACATTAAAACATGCTTATTTTGGAGGGGCAGTGGCTGGGGACGTCTCCTCGTGTGGTGACTAATGTCTCTATGGTGTGAACGGCAGAGCTTCTTCATGGCTCATAGTTGCCGGAGGGCTGTAACAACATTTTTTCCCCCCCTAAAACAACACGGATTGTGTAATTGTGTGTCCTGCGTTTGACTAACTATTCGATTATTGGCAAAGACAGCCTGTCACCGCAGGTTTAGATTTGACTCTAAACGGCACAGCAAAACTAAACCGTCATTTTTGCTTTGAGATAAGTTTGGAAACAACACGTTTCTAAATGGTAATGTCGGTGCATATAAATAAAAAAACATTTTAGACGAAAAAACAATCCCTTAAGCTATCACTACACTTTTACCCTCTCATTTTATATCTTTCATCAGCTTTTTTTCTGCCTCGCTGGCTTGGAGAGGTATTCGGATGCAGCAGTGCATCAATAATCATTATTTTCAAAAAAAAATTAATTGATATGTAAATTGGTCAGCCACAATAAGACATTATAGCAGTTGATTGCTATACAAAAGAGCCACGAATGCATTGTTCCCCTAATCTGATTGATTTCGAAAGCTTCAGGCAATGTAATAAAAAATACTATGGCAATAAAAAGACCAATACTATTTTATGGTTTAATAAACACAATGGATGTAAATTGCTTTGCTTTCATCCTATTGCATATTGAAATGGGTTTTGGTGTCTATAAAGTATACCAGACTAATTCTATCTTGCTCTGCTGGTAGGCTAGTAGTGACGGGTTTAATCTAGTCTCTGAATCAATAATATCTCCTCTTTGGTTAACTGAGAAGTTATTTACAAAGCGAGTAGCTTTGAAAATATAGATTTTCTAAGCTTATTTAATTTTTACATCCACTTTCTTCTTTTAATGCTGCCCGAGGAGCCGCTCTTGGAGTACATTAATTGACTTTTTATGAGCGCATTTGTTCCTCTTCCCCGCTGAAAGGGAGGGCGATGACCTTTCGATGCTCTGCCCACCACAGTTATCCTCTTTACGCTGCTTTATGGGCGGTTTGCTGTTGCCTTCATCTCCCTCCTCTGGCAGAGCAATGAGCAGTCAATGGTATTTCCTGACATGATATGTGCCTGCGAGCGTGTAGTTACATGAGAGCCTGTGTGTGTGAGAGCATATGTGTTTGCATGTAGGGGTCAGAGGTTGAACTACGGTGCCTGGAGGAAAGCAGCTCGGGGTTGAGAGCACTTTAACTGGTTATTGCAACTCTACTGTTTATTTTAGCAGGAGACCTGTAAAACTCGGCTGGTTTGGACAATGATGTATGTGGATATAGCGATGTGGCGTTAGATTTTGCGACAGGGGGAGAAGTTGAGGAGGAGGAGACATGGATTTTGCTCCTTATTCTTTCATTCTCCATTTCTAACTGTTTTCCTGTTTGTTAGATTTTGCATAAACGTTAGAACGAGCTCGTGTGTGAGCTTGTTCTGTCTCATTACACACAGACTGCATAGCTGTGATGGTTGTATGCTCTCGGTTCCATATGTAAACCATTTCCCCCCTTCCCAAAAGCCTGGCCTCATTAGCGCAGCCTTTATGACACGGCTCTACCTAAATGCCACAGATTTTTCCATTCCCGTGCTCAGCCCAAATACACACTGGCACACCAAAAACTCACAATGCTTAGCAAGACAGAGGCACGAAATCAATTCATATGAACAACATGAATGGTCAATATCGCTTTACACTGTCAGTGTATACATATTTATAATTAATATTATATATATTTTGTAGTATATATATATATATATATATATATATGAAGAGTTCAGATGCAAAAGCCTCTAAGTGCCATCTGAAATTTTCTTCTAGAATGATCATTTTTATCAAGCTTGTATATTTAAGTTCAATAATTTCACTTAAATGGCAATGCAAATTACCTATTAATTGTCATTTAAGTGAAATTACTGAACTTAAATATACAAGCTTTATAAAAATGATCATTCTAGAAGAAAATTTCAGATGGCACTTAGAGGCTTTTGCATCTGAACTCTTCATATACACACACACACACACACACACACACACATATATATGCACACACATTGCCGTTCAAAAGTTTGGGGTCTGTAAGATTAACAGATCTTATGTCCATTAAAGTTGCATTTGTTTGATATATATAAAAAAGAAATATTGTGGAATATTAACATTTAAAATATAACTGTTTTCTATTTGAATATATAATAAATTGTCATTTTTTCCTGTGATAGCTGAATTTTCAGCATCATTACTCCAGTCTTCAGTGTCACATGATCCTTCAGAAATCATTCTAACAACCTGATTTGAAACATTTCTTACCGTGGTAAAAAAAGTTGCTTAATATTTCTGTGGGAACTGTAATACCTTTTCGATTATTCTTTGACACATTTCAAAAGAACAGCATTTATTTGGAATATAAATCTTTTGTAACATTATAAATGTCTTTACTGTCACTCTCGGTAATAAAATGATTAATTCCTTAAAAAATAGTGGAATGTCACCTATTCAGTAGAAATTATAATGGTTCTGCATTACATTGAAGATATTACTTCCATATAAAGAGGACTACATGAACTGTGCTAAACCACCAGAAGGTGGGGATAAAATCTCCTTTTAAAGCAGGATCGACGAAGACAATTTCTACAAGTGTGCCTTCAAAAGAGGGAGCCATGGTACTCTGGTAACATGTGTCAGTAACGAATCGTCCCCATGCGATGTGTGTTTGCCACTGACTTATAACAAACACAAGACAGAGTGCCACCTCAGCACTCTTCGCTGTTCTGAGTTTCTAGATCTCTTTTTATCTTTAAAATGAAAAGTGTGCACTTAATGTACATATGCATCCCTTTTCAAAACTGCATGATGGTTAGTCCTTCAAAAACCCACAAATGAGCAACTGAGAAACGAGAGACCCGTAGACTGCTAAGAGAACAAAGGAAAGAGTGAGAGAAAAATACAAATCTCTTTGCAAATTATGTGAGGGCAAGTTTTGTTTAAGGTTTCAGCTGGTTTAAGCATTCCGCTAGTTTCTTTTGAACAAGGAGATGGCATTTCAGCGCTTGTTTTTCCTCTCTGAGAGTAAGACTTGAACTGAATGTAGACCATTTTGAGAGACTTATCCGCTTTCTTCCTCCAACCGCCCTTGAACTCCACACATATGTTTCTGATAGACCTTAGCACTCCACAGCACTCCTACTCAGCCGCTCATTCAGAAAGAAATGGGGGGAGAGGGAGAGAGAGAGGAAAGAGGGGAGGTGAAAAAAGTTTCCACTGAAACACTAAACAGTTTATTTTCTCTCTGCCGTTCTCTGGGGCATGCTTTAAAGACTGCTCAATCACACGCTGATGTGCTCTCTCGGTCACACCGAGAAACAAACCAATGATTTAACTCTCCTCAAGGTCTCTCCATTCACATTTTGTTCCTCTCCTCCATCTTATTTTCATTTTTGCAGCTGAGCTCGGGAACAGTCTGAGTGCAATTTCTTATTAATTAAACATAAATGCATAAATGCAAAAATCAATCTTTTTAATCAGCAGCACATTTTATACATGCATTTGTGCATTGTGCCACAGAGAAATATGAGAACTGTCAAAAAAAAGCTTAAAACTAATTTGTATGCACTGAGTACAGGTATGCATTTGTTAAATATAAGAATATACAGTTTTGTTTACATATGTATTATTTAAAATAGTAAATAATAAAACCTCCATACACACACACACACAGCGCAACTTTATTAGGTACACCTGTTCAACTGCTTGTTAACGCAAATATCTAGCCAATCACATGGCAGCAACCCAATGCATTTAGGCATGTAGACATTGTCATGATGATCTGTTGAAGTTCAAACTGAGCATCAGAAATGGGAAGAAAAGTGATTTAATTGACTTTGAACGTGGGATGGTTGTTGGTGGCAGACTGGCTGGTCTGAGTATTTCAGAAACTGCTGATCTACTGGGATTTTCACACAAAACCATCTCTAGGGTTTACAAAAAGAGTAAAGTTTCCTGAAAAAGAGAAAACATCCAGTGAGTGGCAGTTCTGTGGGCGAAAATGCCTTGTTGATGCCAGAGGTCAGAGGAGAATGACCAGACTGGTCGAGCTGATAGAAAGGAAACAGTACTCGTAACAACCGAGGTCTGAAAAATAGCATCTCCTTGAAGCAGATGGGCTACAGCAGCAGAAGAACACACCGGGTGCCAATCCTGTCAGATAAGAACAGGAAACTGAGGCTACAATTCGCACAGGCTCACCACAACAGGAAAATAGAAGATTGGAAACACGTAGCCTGGTCTAATGAGTCTCGATTCTGCTGCGACATTCAGATTAGGGGGTCAGAATTTGGCGTAAAAACATGAAAGCATGAATCCATCCTGCCTTGTATCAACGGTTCAGGCTGCTGGTGGTGTTATGGTGTGAAGGATATTTACTTGGCTCACTTTGGGTTCCTTAGTACCAATTGAGCATAATTTAAACCACAGTCTACCTGAGAATTGTTGCTGTCCATGTCCATCCCTTTATGACCACAGTGTACCCATCTTCTGATGTCACAAAGCTCAGATCATCTCAAACTGGTTTCTTGAACTTTGCAATGAGTTCACTATACTCAAATGGTCTCCGCAGGCACCAGATCTCAATCCAATAGAGCAGCTTTGGGATGTGGTGGAACGGGAGATTCACATCATGGATGTGGAGCCGACAAATCTGCAGCAACTGCATGATGCTCATGTCAATATGCACCAAAATCTCTGAGGAATGTTTTCAGAACCTTGTTGAATCTATATGCGCCACAAAGAATTAAGGCAGTTCTGAAAGCAAAAGGGGGACCAACCCGAAACTAGCAAGGTGTACCTTCTACCTAATAAAGTGGCTAGTAAGTGTATATGAAATCGGCTATCGAAATTCTAAATTCTATATTTGTGTTATTTTTAAATGATAAAACAAAACAAAAAATATCTATTAATTTCACATGTTTTATTTATTAATTTATATTAATAAGAATAATGAAGAATAACTTTTCACTGGCAAGTGTATTTATAATAAAACTTGAATGTGTACAGCAAGATGTGTGGCATCACATATTTTACCAGTGTTTTATGTAGGCCTACATGCAGTCAGAGAAGCTGAATGCTTTCACACATAAATGTGCCAGAAGCTGCAGCACTGGCATGCTTACACCACACACGTCAACAGCGCTAGTATCTTATACACAAAGTAATTCTTCATGCTTAATTTCCCTTTATCGTCTATAAATCACTACAAGACCTGTGCAGACAGATAGGGAAGTGTAAACACCTGTTGTGGTGTATGTCAGAATTCAAACAGGCAGGAGAGGTGCATGTGTGTGAGCCAGGGAAGGTAGGGCATGATAGGTTAAAAGGGGGGTGTGGGCGGCAGATGGGTCAAATTAAAACCAGCCGAGACATCTTTGCTAGCAGGCTCAGCTGGAATAACTCTCTCTAAAAAGTTACTCTTTCTATCCTGAGTGTGAGCAGATTTGCCTGCATGTCCCAAAAGCCAGGAGGGCAAATCCTGTCTACCTTGTTCAACTCCTTAACACTGCGGCTCAGGAGCCATGCTGATTTTACTGACATCTATGGAGAAAGAAATGCACTGACTTAGTCTTGACTATCAGCACTTCAGTTGATCCAAACGGTATGTGCCTCCCTCCTAAATAATACATCAATTATGAGCTGTCACTGGAGTTCTATAAGTTTCAATAGCTTGTCTCTTATGGCTCAGATTACAGTAAAATTATTTTGGCCTAAAAAGAAGTTTGAATAAGTGCTTTTATGCAATTTCATGACAATTGGCTCTGGCTTTCACAAATGTTCTCGTTATATGATAACATTTTGTGTTACAAAACAGCTCCGCGTAAAACATCATGGGTTGTCATCTCGTAATTACGGTTATGACGTGGCGTGAACGCATAAGCACAAATAGATAGATAGATTAATATATATAATAGGGATAGAATATTAGATAGTTTGATATAGATTGATTGATTTGGGTGCATATAGCTCATTCTGGACAACCATTGACAAACTATTGACAAATTTATCTACAGACATCAAAATGATAAAACCAGCATGTAGTTTGCTAGATACAGTGGTAATATTGCGAGCTATTAGCCTGGCTAACGTCAGACCTCTTTCTCATTGAGACGTGGTCTGGGAACCACATGTTCATTTTCTCGTATTTGAGGCGTGGTTTACGAATGCCCAGAGCCGTTTATTGGGCGCTACGAATGTCTATCAAATGCGCCTGTACGTAGCTCATAGCCAATCGTTTCAATTATACCAGATGACGTATGTAGAGCGACAGAAATTCGACGAGGAAGAAGACGAAATAAACTCGCGTTCTAAACTACTTATCTAAGGCTGCATCGAAAGGTAACTGCTTCGGTGTGTCGCATAGACGTCGTCATCGTCTTGCTGCTCCCTCCCCGTTCTGTGATTGGTTCCCTTTTTGAGGGGAAAATCTGGTCCATGGTGTCCAGGCTGCCTAGCAGCGTGAATAAAATCGCGCTGCGCACAAGGCAGCATGGGGAAACCCAGGCTAGTGAGCTATGGCAATCTACTACATTGGTATATAGAGGCAGTTTTGAAGGGGACTTTTAACACTCAATTGATCTAAAAGACCTGTTTACCTGACCTATCTGTTGAACATATATCACCTACATCTGTAGAAAGATCCAAATTGACAGATTTCAGGACAGAATTTTTGGTATTATTATTATTAATACCAGTTCCTCATGAAACTTATTTTAAAGTATAATTTTTCCCTTTTCATTATAATTTCCACCATAAAAATACCAGTAACAGGCTACAACATGGGGAAAGCGGACAGCTTCATGTTTCACTTGAGTAAATGTCTTTATAAATACTAGAGAATTCCTAAGACTGGGGTTATTGTCACTAAAAACAAAAAAAAAACTAAAAAGAAAGAAAGAAACAGTGTTGTTTTATAAATATTTCTGTCAGATTATATGAGAGAGATAATGGGGACATGTTGACGCTGCTTGGTCATTTACTAGTCCCACTGCTCAATGATCCAAAACATAATAAATCTAACATTTCAAATATGCTAAATGCAAAGCTGTTTATGTCATTGTGTATTAGTATGTGTGCGTGTTTGTGGGTGTGTATGTCTATGTTATGGCCCGCAGGCTGGTTTAGCTGACCTCAGTGAAAGCGAGCCTCATGACAGAAGGTCTGGCATTGTCTCTGTGCCCAGGCTGCTGTGGAGCCAGCCGGTCTGCCGGCCGCCAGCTTTGCTTGCTTATAACTGCTGAGAACATCCGATCCCCTTGGGGAGGCCAGAGAGAGAGAGAGAGAGAGAGAGAGGGAGAGAGGGAGAGAGAGAGAGAGAGAGAGAGAGAGAGAGAGAGAGAGAGAGAGAGAGAGAGAGAGAGAGAGAGAGAGAGAGAGAGAGAGAGAGAGAGAGAGAGAGAGAGAGAGAGAGAGAGAGAGAGAGAGGGGAGACTCTATAGCACTCTACATTCTTTCTTCAGCCATTATCTCTTCTGTTTAGAAAAGCAACATACATTATCCACAGTGACAGTCATGTATGTTTATGTGTGTAATTATTTGAATAGAAGTGGAGAGAAAATCTCTATTACTAAAAATAATAATAGAGAAATATAAAATAAAATAAAAAATGATCCCCTTTGTCATTACTTACACTTGCACCAACACACCACATATCATTTTTGATATTTTTTTATAGTGGGTGCAGGACACTATAGTTCATTTATGTTGAATAGCTAGGTTAGGATAGCAAGGTGTCTGAATAAATTTTAGTTTGACTGTAACCAAAGGTATATATATACCTTCTATATATATAGATATATGATAACAGGTCCTGTTCAACACGCTCCAAATGGGATTCAAACCATGGTCTCCGGCGTGGGAGGCAAGCGCTCTAACAAGGAGGCTAAAGACCACAGCCTCTAGAACGCCTTTTGAGATCAGGGGAGTGAGGTTTACATGCACAGCTCTTTCTGGCCTACGACAGTTACACTAACCCCCCTAAACCTCACTGCCATCCGGATCATGGCACCAAATGTAACCGGTTCTGCTAAACCCACTCCAAACAGGATTCGAACCTTGATCTCCGGGAGGCGGGGGGTCCTACAAGGAGGCTAAAGACCGCAGCCTTTAGCGCCAGTCGTTAGAGCGCCTCTTGAGATCAGGGGAGTGAGGTTTACTCGCACAGCTCTAACTGGCCTATGACAAATACACATACTAAAAGCTGCCAGTAAGATTCGGGTAGCTGTTATTTGACAGTGCATTTGACAGTTCTAGGGGGCCCCCTTGTGGCCTGACAGGGAAAGAAGAATGTATTGTAATTCAGTTGTAGTTAGATGTGACATCATGAAACGCACCTACAAAAAAGGGAACAGTTAATTTGCATAGTTTATTGTTAAAATGTTTTGCATGTAGTTAACATTCTAATTTAATATGTTCAAATTTGTTTGAAAGTATCCCGACCAACCCAGCATAACAATATCAGCTCAATCAATGGCGTGAGTTTGAGGAGGAGCTATCTTGTATGTCTGACCAATGGAAGACATCATGCCATTTCAGGAAACCTGAATTTTTTTTTGTGCAATTTCTCTTTCAGACAGTAGTGCCACGGAAATTACACATTACATTATACTGTCAGTGTGAATCTCATCTTTAGTTGGAGGGCTCTCTACAAGAGCCTCGTTCAGTTACGCTAAATCATCTATCACAGGACAGCCGAGTAGCCCCACACTCTGACAGAAACCAATGAGCTCTAATCGTGACCAGACGCCCCTGTTAGAGCATGAAGCGCTCCACACAGTTTTGCTACTCAGTGTGCAGTTGTCAGCAACTGAGGCGCTTCCAGGACAGTAAAGAGCACATCTTTCATCCAGCCCCATGCCTCATAAAAAAACCTTCTTAAACAGACCAACATGAATAAAAGTATTTACAAAAAAGTGGAAGGGCATACAAAAAAAATCCCATCCAAAATGGAAAATGTTGTTTTTGTCATTACATAACCTTTGGAAGAAGGTACCTTTTTTCAGCTGTATGTTCTAGAAATAGTAAGTGGACTCATTCTTGGAGTTAAGGTTGCTATACTGAGCAGTGGAAAGTAAACATACGGAGAGATGAGAGACCTCTACGATCTCTATGGGAAAGGACAACCGAAGTAGTGCCACTTCTCTGAGCGCATGGAAAAGGCTTCGGCCAAGTGGAGAAGAGGGACACGTGTCCTTCAGTGCGGGACCTGAGGGGGGAGAATTTGGAAAGAGAGATGAGAAGGAAGTGGGAAGCACAAGGGGAAAGAGAGACAACATGACCTTACATGAACTCAGGTAAATGTGGATGATAAACAAGGCACCACAGCTTATTTCTGTGTCTATTTGTTTAGCATTTCTTTGTTTAGAGCACTGTATATGGAAAAAGAAGTGCAGAGCTGCGGAAATGTTGTGCTGTTGAATAAATGAGCAGTAGATGTTAATTTAAGAAGACGAATGGGAGACAAGAGCCCCTTGTGAAGTAGTTTGACTTTTAAAGGTGAGGGTTTTTCCATATCTATTCAATGTTTTCCAATATTTGTAACCAGCCAGATCAGGAGAGAATATCAAATGAAATCTGTCATATGCTCGGCAGACCAGCAGGGTCTGTTCAGGGTAAGTCCTTATTGTAAGAACATGATTCCACTGCCAGACATGGCCCCAAACAGAGCCGCACATCTGGGGTATCAGCTGGCCAGCAGCCCCCTAAAACTCTTGCCTGCTTCCCCTTCATGCTCAGTCAGTTGTAATGCCTTTGGATCTATAGCTCACAACAGAGGTCAGTGCAGGGCTCAGTGACTGATGGCTACTATCCATATCAAAGCGAGTTTTAAAGCTCTTCCTTGCCAACAACACACGGCAGTCAATCAAACCAAACTTACACTTGGGCTGGTTTAGACTGTAGCTTTATTTCTATAAACCTATAATGTTACACAGATTTTTTTGGAAGTCAACATGAAATCAAAATTGAGTCTATTTACTGTCTAACTGCATGCTTCTGGTCCTTTTCTGAACGATCCATCAATGAACAGTGTACAAAATAGTTTGTCTTTATCATTTTTAAGCAAATGTAGTAAATTGTTCAAACTATGAAACAACTATAAAACACTCAGGCATTAACTAACATTAAATAGGCATTAATTAATATTAAATAGTATGTTAATGCTTTAACTCATATTAAATAGTGTAACATTATTGTAAAGTGTTACCAATATCCTGTTTCACTCTGAAATACATTACGGATGTTAAATGGTTTGTGAATGGCAATTCGTATTAACTGTACATTTCAGTATTACAGTATAGTGGCCAAAAGTGATGTCCAGACTAGGAAAATTGACATCTTTATTGAAAATTTATCAAACATTTGTTAAAGATTTTGTAAGCATATTGCCTAGAGTCGATTGATTTATTTGTAGTAAATCGTGCGGACATAATTGTTGGCCAGGCTGTCATAAAACAGATGGAAAAAACAAGAGAGAACCAACAAAATATTAAATATATACTTTTTCCTGTGAGCTTTTTTCTATGCATTTTTTATTACAGTAAAATAAAACCTGTAGTGATAGTTTGCCTTTTTGTAAAATATTTTTTTCAGATAAATATCTTAAAGATGACATATTATTCCCCTTCTCACAAGATGTAATATAAATCTATAGCCCCTTTCACACAGCGCGATGATCCCGGCAAATTGCCAGAACGCCTTCTGTGTGAACGCAAACACGACCCGGGAATGATGCCGGCATCGATGCCGGGTTGAGGACCTAGTAACATTACCGTGTTCAGTCCCGGAACGCGCGCTGTGTGAACAAAAGCTGTAATAATGCCATGTCGTAGTGATGACGCTGAAGCCGGGATCGTTCGCCAGCTGTGAAACGGTACGTAAATGCGCAAGTTTATGATCGAATCAGAGCAAAAATGCACAAGTGTGGTTTCTCATGAGAGAAATCGCAGCTCATAAGCAAACTTAAGACACTGCTGAGACATTACATGTCACGTATGTCACGTGTCTTTACGGGATTTTTACGTGTTGTGTGTGTGAAAGCACTCTCTGATTTCCGGAAAATCACTGGCAGTGTGAATGAACCAAAATCAAACGAACCCGGGTCAAATCCCGTGTCACTTTATCCATGTATTTTCCGGAATCTCTGTGTGAAAGGGGCTTATGATGTCCTCAGAGTGAAATTTCAGCTCAAAATTCCCCCCAAAATGTGTCCCATTTGGTACTATCCAATCAGAATCGCAATATGGCTTCAGTGAGTCTGTGCACTAACATTTGCATTTGGAGCCTCTGTCCCAAATGGAATCAAGCCCTCGCAATCTTCCTCTAAGTCTACATTTTCGTGACATGATGCTGCTTTGACTGTTGGGTAGAAGTTTGCCGCGGAGCTCGCGGGCTAATTTTTTATATTTTCTCCAACAGCCCAAGCATACATACAGGCCTATAGAATAGTGCATAGAACAAATTCATAAGGGAAAAAAACTGTACATAATAAATTAGCTCCATTGCGGATTACATCCGAGTGAATGAAACGGAGGGAAGTTAGTAGGGAAGGACATACTTAAACGGAAATGAGTTCCTAAATGGAAGCCTAAGCCCCCGTGAACTTCCTCTGAGTCCACACTTTAGTGACGTAATGCCGCTTTGACTGTTGGGTAGAAGTTTGTCAGGTAGAAACTTGCGGGCTCAGCAAAAGTGCGCATCAAGAGTACATATCGGCCACAAAGCACCCATCTGAAACCTAAAATGCCAAATGAGACACCCTATGGTCTAATGGACTTAACGTCTATGCGCAAGCGGTGGCCATTGTAAGTTCACAAGACCGCAAGTGCACATGAAGTGTGCCATTTGGGACAGGCCAGGGCTTTAGATGTTCGAGATTTGCACTGTGAAACACTTCAAAGCAGACTTGCTGTTGTCATTGTACATCATCACTTTCTTCCATCAATGTTTTTTGTCAGAGCTGATGAAAATATTTCATCTGCAACATTGAAAATGAGAAGCACCTTGAGCGATGGATTCAGCATACATTGTCTATGCTATCAGGGTGTTTATGAGGATATCTGTCAACACTACAGTCATATTCCTTAGGCTACATTCAGGCTGATGAAACATCTTCTTTTTGACAACGTCTTCTTTGTGAGCAACTCAACAAGTTTTTGGTCTCTTGAACATTAGTGTTATAGATATATTGAATTCATGCAAGTCTTTTAAAGGTATCTGTTAAATGTTTGCGATGCAAAAAATTCAGTGATGAATAACACACCAACATGCATAAAGCAGGGCTTCAGCCAGAAAATTTGGCAAGGACGAATAATGAAAATGAAAAAAAGAAGAAACTTCCCTTACAGTCCATTAAACATTATTATGAATCAATCTTATATGTACAACAATAATATTAAATTTTTTAAAACAGTATACCAGTTATAATTTATTACAACAAAATTCTGTTATGTACTGTATGAACAACGGACATAACGTTGTCACAATCACGTTTAGTTTCATTTTCATGGACTTTTAGTTTGTTTCTCTTCAGTAACCTGTTTCCTTTGTTCTAGTTTCCCGTTAGCCATTAGTTGTCATAGACTCTCATTCAATCATCACAACTGTTCATTATTTTGTCATCATCACTGTGTATTTAAGTTCCTCTTTGTGCTCTATTCAGTTGTCCGGTATTGTCGTGTGTTTGTGTCCACATGCTGTTACGTTGCCTGCTCTTTATCTGTGGATTACCTGAGTTTATTTTATTTAATAAACCATTTTTGTTACATAAACTTTTTTTTTGCATCTTTATCATCATCCTCTGGACTAAGCGTGACAAATGTATACATCACGGTTCGGTTCCATGTTTCTTGACTTGAATTTCTAAACCTTGACTTGACTGTTTCAAATAAGACATAACCGAGAAACCGAGAAAAAACGAGTCGGTTATGGAACAATTCACTGACTGAGCAAGTTTGATTCAACCAGTTGTGAATCTTTTTGAAAAACTGCATCAGGAGTCAAATTTACAGTATTCATAAAAGTAGGAAAAAAGTACATTAATGACTACTTCCAGTGAGATTCCAGTACACATCCATGGATAATTTACTGTCCCATGATGCCATAGGAGAGGAGTTGTGAATGGTAGTGTGATATTAGAGACACAACTAACGCTGGTAGGTCACATGACAGTAACAAGATGCCGAATGTATGTCCGGATTATATTCATAATACACACATTTATACTCTATAGAAGTACAAAGTTTTTTAATGGCCGTGAAGTATACCTTTCAATTACCTACTCAGAGAGTATGCGATTTCAGATACAGCCATTGTTCAATTCTCGTGTTGTTTCGTTGGCACATTTGAGATGATATCTGGTGAAATAGCATTTGGAAGCACACAAAGGTTTCTCGATTACATTTAAAAGCTTTTTATAGCATTTGTGTCCATTTTAGTTGCATCCTTGGTTTTGTCTAACAATTATATACTATAATATGAGATTTTTGTAAGGCTTTAGATGGAAATGAAGGTGCTGGGAAAGTTGAAAAAAATGTTTTAATTGAATTGAACTTTGAATGGACATCTGACTTCAGAGACAAGACCAAAAGGGAAACACAACTCTTATTGCTCTTTTTCCTAGAACCATGGTGAAATACAGCTGACGTGACATGAGATTGTACATTTTAATTACAGACAATAAATAATACAATGGAGGAGCTACTCTGAACATGTTTTCGGGAGGAAGGTAAACCTCTTATTCTGTTCTCACCACACAGGTGCTGCACACCCCGAGGAGCTTTGAAGAAATAAGGATGTTGCTTTCGCTCCTTTTGTGTCAGTAGCACACAAAAACGTCCTTACACCGAGTTTTGTTTAGCGGTTGTGCAAAGTACAAAACAACACAAACCACATCCTCGGGCAACGCCTGGCAGTTGAGCAGCTTTTTACTTTTCAGCAACACAGGTCTCACTTAATCAGTCGTGCTGAAGTATGCTTTTCATCTCTAATATACCAGGGCACCGTTTAACCACTGTGAAAACCCTCCTCTCTTCATCCAAATGCCTTTGGGAGACTACAGCTATTTTCATGCTGTTAGAAGTCATGGTCTTGTAAATAACAAAGTGCTGGGGTGGTTTAAGAAAAAGGAGACCTTTGTTACCCACCTCTTGTCTGCCCCGACAAAGTGAAATTAAGTTATTCAGTTTCAAACCTGTGCCTGAACCAGACAGAGAGAGAAAAATCTCTTTTGTGCTCCACAGAAGAACCTCTCTCCATCCTGGTCTCTTTTTTTTCCTCCTCGCATCTCCCTTTCACGCAGAACAAGGGTTGACAAGCTCTTGTCGTCCCTGGCTGGTTCTAGAAAGATCCAACAAAAGCCCCCTTGTTCCTGACTTACTCCTGTCAGACAGTGCACTTTGATATTAAAAACTCTGGAGCGAGGGAGGGAGAGTGGGGAGTGACGGAGGGAGTGAAAAGATGAAAAGGATGAAAACAAACTCCTACTGTCTCCTAAGCGGGTGTCTGTAGGTGTAACCCCATAATGGACTCACAAATATTTGTCCAGTCAAAACAAAATAAAAATGGCTCTTTGACATTTTATAAAGTGGGCTTAGTCAGCTGCGACCTATATGTCCGTCCTGCTCCGTCTCCTCATAGCAAACACCTTCTGAAACCTGCAACACTGATGCCATTGACACATACAGTACAGTTCCCATCGGGAACTTCATAGGGTATCGCACCCTGACATCTACACGGTCGGCACTAAAATTGCTCATACACTGCAGCAAAATGTAACATTGTAACTGTGTAAATGAGGTGGCACAATATTCTGAAAGAAGCTAAGGCTAAATATAATAGTGCTTAAAGGGATAGTGTTACATGTGCTTAAAGGGATAGTTCGTCCAAAAATTGTGCCATCATTTACTCATCCTCAAGTTGTTCCAAACTTGTATGAATTTCTTTCTTCTGCTGAACACAAAAGAAGATATTTTGAAGAATGTTGGTAACCCCCCCCCCCCCCCCCCCCCCCATCCTATAGATTGGGGCCCATCAACTGTTCACACAGGACTTGTTCTTGTGTTCAAAAACAGCTAGAACAGGTATCATAAGACACACTTTAAAGAAGCAGTTTATTTTGTACTTTGTGTTTTTATATACTGTATAAACGTGTTATAGGGCATCAAACATCTAATTGTTTTAGTATCTGAAGGCAATGTTTTTAAAATGCCTAGTGAAGCCACATCTCAAGACACCTGTGCTCTGTTCCATTCATTTTAGCATTTTATGCATGCAAAAACAATTATCAAAGACATCCTAGCATGTTGACATAGATCGACCAATGGTTCTCAACCTTTTTGACTCAATGGCCCTCCATTGTCCAACACAAATATTCGTAGGCCCCCCCATATTTCTCCAAGATATTTCTTGTGGAATTTCTACTGTAATTATGCTTGCTTTCAAACTTTTTAATTAATAGAACCTGGTGCTGTTGATATATTAATTTTGTGAATACAGAAAATTCTAAATTCTCATTCTGTATGTTCTTCAAGAAACAATAGTCATTGAGGGCAAAACATTTTTGTGTGTGTTTTTAGTAATTTAATTAAGTTCGATTTTTTGCTGATCAGAAACATAATTTTAGTACATTTTAAGTGAATTGTGAAGGAATAACCTCAGTATTGAATATCAAGCATTATGAACAATTGGATAAGAACAGTTTTCACTTCAAATTAAATGCAATCAATTTACTTCTCCAAACCAACTAGGCCTACTGGTTTGACACGACATGGGCTTCACATCAGGACAGTAACGTTATAGATGCTGGACTACCTGTTGCACAGTTGACTGGTTGTGTGAACAGCAGAGAAGCGTGTTAGGAAGACAGGCTGCACACTTTCCAAACAGCAGCAGCAAGCCCGAGCATGCAGGACTCTCAGGAAGAATGCAGAGGCCCGCTTGTCTCCCTCTCTTTTCTCAGGCGCCTGCTATTATACTGACGCTGGAGTAGCCTCTGGGCAGTTATTACTGCATTTATATTAATAATCTTGCTTCATTTTGTTCATACAAGCAGAAGAAAACACAGACATAAGGGGAATGCCGACAGCGACGAAATGTACGTAAACACGAGGAAAAAATGAATTCATAGGCAAAAAGAAAAATGCACAACACTCTTCTTCAGACAGATTTGCTAATATTATGTAGACCCTACAAACTTTCCTATAGTAATGTTTATTTTAAAACCATATTAAATATTGTATTGCTAATGCCAAGTTAGCCTTCGCATAGTTACCATGGTAAATCACAGATACACTAACATTCAAAAATGTGGGGTCAGTAAGATAAAAAAAAAATAATAATTCAACAAGGTCACATTAAGTTGATAAAAAAGTGCAAGTAAAGATAATGTAACATATTTCTGCTTCAAATAAATGATTTTCACAAAAATATTTAGCAGCACAACTGTTTTCAACATCAATAACAATAAGACATTTTTCTTTAGCAGAATGATTTCTGAAGGATCATGTGACACTGAAGACTGGAGTAATGATGCTGATAATTCAGCTTTGCCATCACAGAAATTATTATTATTTTTTTTTAAATACCTTAAAATAGAAAACTATAATGTAATCAGATAACAAATGTTATTTTTTACTATCATACCGCTCTGGCAAGTGCAATGTTGTGTGGGTTTCGGAGCAATGTGTCTGTACATGCCGTATATTGAGCCCTAGGTTAAACCTGCTCTCTCGTACCTGCAGGGTCATTCCTAATAGGGATTCTTGGCCTTGTTAATGACTGTTTGAACATCGTGAGCGTCGTCATCCCTGACAGACTGCCGCCACTCGTACCTGCAGCCACAGGCGAGGGGAAGAACGCTTACATAAATCTCCCCGCTGGAATCCGTGAGAACCAGGCCAGGAACAGCCAATGTTCCTGTGACACATGACACTGGGGTTCTTTTTTTTTGTCATTTGAAGGTTGTACCTGCGAGTTTAATGGTATACATTCTACAGACATGAGTCTGTGAAAACGTGTGTTAGGTTTAAAAACTAAACCGCCATGGAAAGGGCCAGATGGAAACACTTCGCTGCTCCCTCTCACTTAGGTCTGCAAAGCTCACCAATGACATGTAATATATTCCTCCAATAACCTGCCTTAACAACCTCAAGGTCTCCATCAGGCCAAGACCTGATTACAAACTCCAGCCGTTTGAAATACATGTAATGCAATTATCATATGGCCAAAATGAAGCTAACAGAAAAGCTTCTGTCAGTAAATGCAGGACACATGAAAAACCTTCACTTGCCAACTGTGCATTTCGTTCTTTTTCCCCCATCTTACCTTTCCCTCTCATTCACTTGTCCCCCTTTCCGTCCCCCAAACCTCAGGTCTTTACTCCCAGGCGCTGACAGAAGTTAGCATTCATAGTCAATCAGTTCAGGCCTTAACAGGGCAGAGCTGACAGACAGGTCCAGATTAAGGCCTTAAACAGCCTCCAGTAGGATGGCACAAGACAAGCAAAGCAGTCAGGAGCTCCGGCAGTCTCAAAAGCTCAAAACGCAGTCAAACAAAAGAGAGAGGAATGCGAGCGGGGGCTTCGGTTACACAGCGGCTCAGGAATAAGACAGGTTATTAACACAGGGAGCTGCCAGGGCCTTTTAAAGCCTTCAGCAGAATTTTTCGTTCAAGTTTGGGGGCCCCGGGTTCCTCCGATGAAGATACGGCTGAGTAGAGGTACACAAAGAGAAGGATAAGCCCATATCCTCACCTTCTGCTCTTTACTTTGTGAAATAATGTATCTGAACAGGCAATAATCACGTCAGAGAGTGAAAATAGTGAAGCGTGCTCTTCTGCATTAAACTGTAATGCTGAACCTATGTCTATTAAAATGAAGCAATAGCAAGCAAGTGTATTGTTGTTGCAAATATCAGACAAGGTAATCATTTTTAACTCGATTACCGGTTATTTCCTCTATTTTTGCACTGCTGACGGAAACCATTCCAAACGAAGCGAAATAAGAAACCGTCACGTATCTTCAAGCAACACACAGTAGTGTTGTTTTGTTCCTGAAAGAATCTGTTTTTAGTTTAAGTGATTTAATGAATCCTAAAGGTCTCTTGTCACCTGTACCTACTGGCGAAATGATGTAACTTGCAGAAAGAGTAACTAATCATACATAGAAATGATTACCTACTATTGGCAATATGCAAGTTTATTTTCGTATAACCAAAGTACCCAAAGTTAATATATTTTAATACATGTTTATTAATCAGGCCAAACTACATTTGACATCTTAATGAAACATAGTTATATGTAAACAATATGATTTAAGCACTAATTCCAGCAGAAACTCTCAAAGTGATTCAAACGAGTCAATGATTCAATGATTCAAGGACTCACTCATAAACACAGGTCTTAAAGGGATACTCCACTTTTCATATCATTCACCGTCATATCATTACGCCTGCTGGACTCATGGTACGGCAGTAAAGTTTCTTGATTATTACGCAGGAATGAGAGTATAGTTCCTAGCCATATCAGCCTAGAAAAGCGCAACTTTACATTTTCCGTCGGTCTTAGTACACGATGTAACTACAGAAGAGTCAAGTTTTAAATAGGAAAAATATCGAAACTCTTTGGTCATTTTTTTGAGAGAGATGCTAATGGCCCTGTCTGATTCAATGATCTATGCTAAGCTATGCTAAAATTGGTACCACCAGACCCGGAGATCGGCTGAATGGATTCGAAAACGGTAAAACTCAACTGTTTAACTCTGGGGGAGTTGTAAAATGAGCCTATTTCCAAAAAAAGTGGAGTATCCCTTTAAATAAGACAGGGTAGTATGTCTGAATTTACAGTACTCGTAATAGGGTAGGCAAAAAGTTTCCCGGTGACCTACTTCTAAAGTGGGCATACGATGGACACTTTGCCATCCCATGAGGCCACGGGAGAGGATTTGTGAATGGCAGTGAAGTCACACAATGCTATCTGACGCTGGTGGTCACGTGATAATGACAACATGGCGATTGTAGTACATCCGGATTACATTCGTACTACACACATATTACATACAACATACTTTTTAGTGAAAAGTACTTTTAGTGAAAAGTTCAAAATAAGTACCTACTGAGAGTATGTGATTTCAGATGCACCCAGTCACTTGTTTCATTCCTGAATGAATTGGTTGATTGAATGATTCATTAACTCGCACATCAATACAGTCACTTGTCACCACCTACTGGTGTATCAATGTAACCTCTAGAAACTGATCCTCACCACTAATTCAGACTGTCAGTCTTTCTATAACACGCAAATAAACACAAGCAGAATGATATAAACAATCCAAAGTCCCAGTACTGTTGTACTAAATATTAGCCAATCAAATTTGAGCACTGGAACTAACTGTTGAATGATAATGATTATATAACTTAAGCCTTAGGTTACTTAGGTCTATGTTATTTCCTCTTTGGACTTGGTATTGAATTCATTTTTAGAATGTAAGGTCAAGTACAGCAAGCTTCATCTTATGTAAAAAAAGGAATGAAAATATCTAAAATCTCCAGCAAATCAGCTGTTTTGGATGTTTAATAAATACAAATATCATCTGTTGCATAGTTCCCTCTTGTTTCTCTGCCTAGAAGTCAGAAAATAGTAAAATAAACAGCATTGTTGCCTTAATCAAAGCCACAGTGTGGAAGGGCCTTGTCCTGCTCTCTCTCTCTCTCTCTCTCTCTCTCTTTCAATTACACACATACACACAGCAGTCCAGTAGGCACCAGCAGCACTTAAAGCCACTCCCGTGGTTTCTCTTACTGGATTCCTCAGAGTTTTAAGGGCACAAGCTTTTCCACAAATTAGACTAAAAGAACAGCGCTCTTTCTTTCCCTTCTTTTCTCTTCTCTTTCCGTTTCCTTCCCTCATGTAGTCCCTCAAATGCGATTGTTTATGACTTTCATTCTAGCAGATACATGTGGTAGTGAGCCTGTTACTTGCAGTAATGAAATCAGTTTGAGACTGTACACGTCTTCAGATGTTTACCACAAAATCTGTGATTCTCACACAATTGCGTTATCTATAAACAATTATCCATGAAATTGGAGTCTTTATATGATCGACTGTTTATTTAAAAAAAAAAAAAAAAAAAACAGTTATTGAAGACTTTCTATAAAAATGCAACAGATGGGTGTGGCTACTGTGACTCAGATATCAGAATGATTGAAGAGGGCGTCCAACATCTGGAAAGTCCATGTGTGGGGGTTGGTCCCTGGGGCTCTCTGGACATTTACAGCCCAATTACAGTGGCTGGCTCTGGGCTCCTCTCTCTCATTACCCCTCTCCACAGCACTGCTCTGGAGCCTGGCCCTCATACCAGCTTCATTCTCTCCCACAGAAATGTCAAAGTCTTCTGCACAAAAAACCCCTCCACAGACTAATGCAGAGTAATTCGCCTCTTACAATACTGTAATTATATGCTGGATATCATATCTGAAATGAGTGTGCGTCTGTGGATTTATGAAAAGGAATACTGTGTGTGTGCGTCAGAGAATTGAAATGCAGTTGTTTATGAAAAGTATGTGTACGGTTACATGCACAAATGAACAAACACACACACACACATACACACAGTCACAAATGCACACAGGTATTTTAGTGTGGAGACAGGCAGTATAGTGTGTGCCCCTGGAATGTGTAACCTGACCTCTAAGCTGGAGCTGAATCTATTCACTCATCTTTTTTCTTCTGAGAAGGACCCAAAACCCCCCTTTTCCCCTCTACACACACACACACACACACACACACACACATGCACGCTCCTCCTGAGGTGAAGCTGCAAACAGCCGAGTTGAAAACCACAATAAGAATATTATTTAAAGTCGGGAGGCACTTTCCTCGCGGGCAATTCTGCATGAGATACAGCCCGAGATAAAGACATGAATGAGAGCTACAACGCTCTGTCTAATTCCCCTGCAAGAAGCACTTCAGATGTTTGGCAGCAGAAAACCGGGCTCTGTGATTGATTAGCTGGAGTAGAGAAAGAGGGAGGTATTCACAGAACATCTCTGATCTCTTCTGCTTCGCTGAAGTGTTCTTGAAGTTCTCCAGATTCTCCCAGAACTGAGACTGGAATCTTTAGGATATGCGATGAATGGCATGATCCTGTGCACGTACAGAATTCTCACACCAAATTATTTGCAGACTTTTATGAGTATAACACAGCATTACTAAGCTCCCATAACTGTTTCAATTACCCTGTTGTACAACTGCACCTAATTTGCACAAAGATTGCATTGCAAAGCAGCAGCAGCAGCAGCAGAGAACAAACCATTCTGCATATAACTTGCAAAAACTGGCGACGTGGACACCTATTCTCCCAAGAGGAGGAAACCCGACACAGGCTTGCCCAGGAGCCCGGGTCCGCAGAACCACCGTCACACTGGGCCAAACCTCAGCCTGGAATCTTGGAAAGGCAAGACAGTGTGACTGCATTTCCTGAGTCCACCCTATTTAAACTCACAATATGGAACATATTAGGAGGGAGAAGAGAGGGAGAGAGAGAGAAAGAAAGAAAGAGAGAGGTGGTTAGCATTGTACATTTTCTATTTAATAGGCCCCCTTGGAAAAAAAAACTGTCTCTCTTACTGCTGATGGGACAGGCTGGTAGACCAGTATAAAAAGAAAAGCGGCTTTTCCCCCCCAAAGTAAAGCAGCATTACATCGTTTAAAATCAAGGAATGCTATGCCTTGTAAAAACAAACGGGACATGAGGGAATGTTGTGGCAAAAGTGCATAGCAGAAGAGGGCATCAAAAATGACTTGAGCGATTTACATTCATTTTTGTTTCATTGTTTCTACCCACAATCCACATTGACAAATTTAGAACCAGTCGTAAACACCAAAAACCTACTGAGTTTCCAAGTTTGCTGATGCAAAGTTGCCTTAACGGCCTCATTATAATAATCATGAAACCCCAGACAGAATCTGCAAACTTTTTTCAATCTGCAATGATTTTGATGGAAAATCTTTAAATGTGGTCAAATATGTTAAATTTAGCTGAGATTGCTACAGTCTAAAAGGAATATTATGAATGATTGGTGTTCAGATTCTGCAGAAATCTGTGGGGAGATTCTGTCTGGGTGTGCACTGATCTGGAATGCTCTACAACTGCTAGTGTGTCATACAAATAACACTGCATAAGATGAACACCACAATAGTCTAATAAATATAGCACACACAATACTAAACCCATCTCAGTGCATTCTTGGATTACTTTGTGGCATAAAAGAGGTATAAGGCATGATAATTAAGTTGACTATCTTTTGGAACAGCTTTTACACCAAGAGTGAAGCCTTATAATTCTGCATTCTGTCTCTTGATTAATCGGCCAACCAAATATAATACAATAAAAGAAAATTTACTGGAATCAACAACTGAACACAACATTGGGCCATTCACTATAATTTAGTGTATGCGTGTGCGCAGAAAACCTTCTTAAACGAAACATCCGACAGATTCACAACAATTGCGTATGCACATACATTTGTTCTTACCTTAGAAAATGTTGTTGAATCCAGATTACATAAATTAGCGCCCAAAATCTTGTCCATATAATGGCTTTGCTTACACAGGAGTAGTGCCGGGATGACGTCTGAACCTGGAAGACAATATGCCAGTGTTTCGTTGAGATTTTCCTATTTGGTTTTTCGATTTATATAGGCTAAGTCAAATAAATTCTGTGGTAAACATATGTTGACGATACTTTGACTTTTTTTCTACAACGTAAACTGCAAACTTGAACTTTGGAACGCAGCAAAAAGTGCAAAACTTATTCGCTTAAAGGGATACTCCACTTTAAAATGAAAATTCTGTCATCATATACTCACCCTCATGTTGTTTCAAACCTGTATGAATTTCTTTCTTCTGCTGAACAGAAAGGAAGATATTTAGAAGAATGTCAGTAACCAGACAGTTTCTGGTCTCATTGACTTCCATAGTAGGAAAAAAATATACACTGCAGTGAAGTCAATGAGACCAGAAACTGTCTGGTTACTGATATTCTTCTAAATATCTTCCTTTCTGTTCAGCAGAAGAAAGAAATTCATAAAGGATTGAAACAACATGAGGGTGAGTATATGATGACAGAATTTTCATTTTAAAGTGGAGTATCCCTTTAAATGAGCGTATCTGGTCTCCAGCATTTAGGCATTCATATGCTGCGAAAATAAATCACGACTTCAAAGTACCACGACTCACGACTTTGTAGCGTTCCAGGCCAGCAATACACTTTCACGACATACTTATTGTTTCAGACACATAACATTGTAATAGTATGTATTATTATCATTATTATTATATTATTATTAATTTGACTGCAACGTTATATTGTCCTAAAGTGTATTCTCACCGTGTACCGCCTGCAGAAACACTGCATCCGTAGGGGCTGCCATTGTTGTTTTGTATGGTTTCGCGGGCTATGTGACGTCAGAGCTCATAACTGGGAGTACATCGATCTAGTACGAGTTCACGGGTGGGAAGTCACGGGTTTGACTGCCGTTCCAGTGCACTTTCACGGGTATAAGGTTGGAAAAACACGGGTTACAGGTTGCCTGGAGGCTGGAACGCACCAATAGCCTGCATATGATGAAGTGGAACGAAAAGTGCAACTGCTTAATAAAGCAAAGCGTGCTATTCTCAGAACCAGTTAAAACACAATAAACTGTTTTATATAGGTAAAGACACACTCGTGTTTCGTACCTTACGTTTGTCAGTTTTATTTTATTAACTATTTCCCTGCCAGCATTAAACAAAAGTTGTCAGCCAGGTCAGATTCTTTTTTTCTTTTTTCTTTTTTTACAAAACATTGGCCCCCAGAATATTTTGTTGTATGAATATCTGAACATGCAATATTATCAAAAGAAAGAACAGCCTCTGCTTTAAAATAATCAAGACTACAACGTACATAAGCAATGCTTTTATCACTTGTTTCTGCTCCTTTTTTGCCTGTGTTTTGATCAGGAGATTCTGTACTCTTTCAGAAAATGTGTAATAGCCTACCGTATAGTATAACAGTGAAAACATGGAAATCTGGAAAATGTAGTCAATGGCGGGGAAGCATTGTCTCATGAATGACGGAAAATTCTGTCAATGGCGTGGATAGAGTTAATTGTTAAGGTCCATTCACACCAAGATAAATAACTAAAGTAGGCCTATATAGGCTAATCATACTTATTCTATGAGGATATGAAGTCCACACCACAATATTGTTATTGTTCTTACTGTGAAAGGACTTTTAGTCAAGAATGATTATTAGACACTTTTTTTTTTTCATTGTATTGTATGCAACAACAACAAACATAAAAAACGTGAATGAGTGATCAACCCATGGTCTGTGGCGGACCAGCCACTATCCATATGAAAAACCACCTTTCCGTTCTTTAAAACAAATGTTCTGACAAAGTAATTTAAGTCTGATTCCATTTTAATGGAGCCTTGTCCCCTGGTAGGGGTTAACTGAAAAAAGGAATGCCTTTCTCATTCTTCAGAAAAAGGGGGGTCCTGGCCAGGTTTCAGGAGTAGGGACACGGCCCACTGTCATGGCTACATGCTGCTGAATGGGAAGATTGTAGTGGAATCAGGCGCAGCATCTCAGTGTTAAGAGAGAGTGAAAACATACTAATGTGCTCCATTTTCAAATAAGACCCGAAGACAATGAGTCAGTCTTTAAAATGCAAAAAACCAAACACAAACCCGAGTAGTTTACAAAGCCGGCCCATTGTATCAGTGCTTGCGCTAACAAGGAAGCCCTTTAAAGGAAAAATTCTCAATGAAATTGTGCAGTGACTATAAATTATCAAAGGTCTTTAACATGGGTAAACAGCCAAACTGAAACCGCAAAACTAAACAAGGTCTATTGTGTGTTTTTTTGCCTAAAGAGAGATGAAGGCTGTGAAGATGTACCGGATGATTTATATGATCAGAAACTTGCCTAAGGCTGTGTGTGTGTGTGTGTGTGTGTTTTTGAGTGAGTGCATGCAGTGGAATGAGAGTGCATTTGTATTTATTGCATGTTAAACTCAAAACTCGATGTATGTGTGTGTGCGTGTGTATGGAGGGTGTGCTATGGCATTCTTCTAAGCTCTGTGGAAACTCACTAAAATAAATCCTGTGTGTACGTCAGTGAGGCCCCTCTTAACCCTGCAATTATAGATGGGAGGGAGGGAGCAGTACAGGAACGTTGCAGCAGCAGTGCTCTCAAAAGTACCTAAAGCTTTCGGAACAGGCATTTCACCTCTTGGATGAAACTCTGCAAGGTCAATTTGAACTCAAACTGAGCTGATATTGTCATAATATTACCCAATGTACTTGCAAACAACGCTTATTACCCAACATCCTTCTTGCAAGTCAGAGAATGCAGATAAGCAAGACTCAGAGAGAACAATATGACAGGAAGATGGCATTTTTATCAAGCTCCATTATCCGGGGTGTGAATGATGCGCCTCAGCCACACCAAGGCATGTTAATCCAATCTTACGTTTCATAATGGGAGGGAACATCTCCGGCATTGTCTTCTCTAATACCCTTAGTGTGGTCTCATCTCCTGCTCTGTACATCCCCGAACCATCAAGCGTGAAAGCGTGTGCGTGCATGTCCGTCTAACTGCTGTCAGTGAAGTTCTGTAATTAGAGCGCCCTGAGCCAAGGTGAGAAGACTTCCGCAGGTCTCGCTCATGAGAGAGAGCGAGCAGGAAGTCTTTCGGGCGCTCCATGTAATCTTCTTCTATCGCCTGCCTTCAAATGTGCTATTACTCCAGTGTGTTTGTGCCGGCGCCAGATGTGCTGGGCTGGAGCAGGTCATCAACTGCAGCAGCAGCTACTGTGCAGTAACTGTGCTAACTGCTCCTTCACTCCCTGTCTGTCAGAGCTAAACATGGAGTTTAAGCGGTGCAGTGCAGTGCAGTTTTGTTGAACGGTTGTCGCAGAAGAAGTAAATGCATGAGGCTGTTCTATTAAGTTGACGTTTTATTGTGGCTGTGTAAAGAGTGAGTGATTCACAGGATGTGACAGCATGCAATAAAACAGCATCTGAACACATTCCAGTGCTTTATCATCAAACACACTGATAACAGCCTTGGGAATTACCTGGGAGTGGTGTAAGAGTGATTTTACAAGAATAAACCTGACCCCTTGATATCATTTCACATCTGGAATTCTCTCAACACATCAAGGATTAGAAGTGTTATGATCTAGTAAAAATCAAGGGGTAAAGTGACATTTAGTATGAAGAAAGGGAAAAGACTGTAATAAGAGCTTAAACAGATAGATTTGTTCACCCAAAAATGAAAAATTCGCCATCATTTACTCACTCATCTGAATTACTTCTTTTTTCTTCTTCTGTTGAACATAAAATATTTTCTTTGTAAATGTCTTTTTCAATGGTAACCAAAATGGTTTAAAAGTAAGTCCTTCAGGTTTTGAATGACATGAGGGTGATTGAATGATGGCAGAATGTTTGTTTTTCGGTCATGTTAATATTTATTTTCTGAAACCTACCCACATTATCTCACGTGTTTTCCATAGAGTTTTAGAAGAGATTTCATGTTGCACACTGTGGTCAGGGTTGCAAAGATAACCAGAGTCTGCAATCAGAAGTCTATATATTAGATAATATATTTATAATATATTTGAGACCAAATTATCAAAGCAACTATGTTACATTCTTTTTAGCTCTATGCTCTCACTGTAAAAAAATTATGAACAATAAATTAGGACAACATATGGTTTTACATTGCTTTAACTCATCAAAATAAGTTAAGCAAGTTATACAAGATTCAACTCATTTTTTAAAGTTGAGAATTTAAGTTGAAATTACTTAAACATCCAAGCTGATTGTACTTAAAAATTTGCAGCGATTTATTATTTTTTTTTCAGTGTATGTGGTGAGTCATAAAGTAAGTCTAACCATTGTTTAGTTTATCGAAAGACAAACGTGGGTGGGTTCTGTGGGAACCTTTTAAATAATACCTTAGAAGTATACAATTATAAGTACTGTATGTCAGCAGTGCAACTGACTAATGCATGCATCTGTAAGGCAACCATCTGCACCTGGTGTAAAGATACTAAAATTCAGGATAAGGAGAAACACGTGAACGGGATTTCACCAAGTACAAAATGTCCCTGGATCAACTAACTAAAGTAGGCCTATCTAATCATACTATATAATCACACTAAAATTCAGGATAAGGAGAAAAAGATGAACGTGATTTCACCAAGTACAAAATGTCCCTGGATCAACATCTTTGTCGATCCTGGAACAGCATTCCAATCAACCAATTAGATTTGAGGGACAAGTTTATGCCAAGCTTAGGCTTGCAACCAGGGTCAGATCATGTGCTTCTATCAATGTTATTCACCTATCCTTTCTCTCTGATTTAGGTACAAGTTATGAGTAGGGTTAGGTTTGGACTATGGTTTCGGACAGGAATGTTGTTCCAGGATCAACAAAAAAATGTTGATCCAAGAACATGTCTTACTTGGCAAAATCACTGCGACTAGAAGAAAATGACATACAAAAAGGTAAAAGAAATGTTGCATTTCAGATTACACACTCAATAAAAACAAAACAAACTGTGTGTGGTTCATTCAGATTCTTCTTAGGGGCGAGTCTAGAATCAGCTTCATCGAGAACCAGACTTTGTGCTGGAAGTAAAAGGCCTGGCTATGCGAGACTACATTTGTAATAATTTCAGTTCACTTGTTTGCGACAAAAACAAGTCCATTCTTAGTGTTTAGCAGTAATTACCCTGTATGCAACAGGGGAGCAGACTCAAGGAAGGAGAGCATCCTGAACTCTGTGGCCTATGGAATTCAATGAGGGTTTGGCAAGAAGCACGTCATAATCACAAAGCCTCCAAACTATGCTTGAAAGAAGTAGTCAGATGTAAACCCAGGACACTCAAGAGCAAGCGCGAACACTCAAAGACAATTTTAAGAACACTTTTTTGAGACTTCATACTGTGTCAGTGTAGAGTAATGCTGAAAAAATGGTTGTTAAAGAGCCCTTTTTTTGCGTACAGACGACAACATTGTGAAAACGATCCCGTTCACACGGATCCACAAAAATGACTAAAATGCTGTATTATTCATGCCAGGCCAGTAGTTGGCGATGTCACTTTGTAAAGAAGCATGCGCATGACGACACCGTTTTCACTAATTTTTGTAGTTTACACAGAGACGATAATGGTATCGTTTTCAAAAACTTGCACTTTGAAACCCGTTTTTGTTTTCAGCCCCCCCCCAAAATAATGAACGGTTTTGTGTTTTTAGTTGAAAATGGTATTGTGTAAACGGCCCGTTAGTCCATATGTGTTATATTTGAAGCTATATGCACTCTTAAATGTCAAAAGAGTCAAATTAAGACCCAGAAGAACATTTTAATGCTCACACGTTTCTCATTCAAAGCTTATGAGCTTTTATGGAGATTTCAGTTATGTTTCATTAAGTACCAAGCTATCTAGGCAAATCCGAGACATTATTGAGATCTCTCCTGAATGTCTCTCCTCCATTTGAGAGACATAAGAAAAACAAGTTGATTTATAGAAAATATCAATTAAGGAAGAGGGAGAAAGGACATTCTAACGAGTTTTTGCAAGGCACAAAGGCCACTGAACTGTACATTAACAGGGCAAACAAAATGGCGTGCTTGCTGGCCCTCACCAGCTCATAGCAGCTTAAGACATCTTTGGCAGCGAGAGCGCTCTGAAACCCTGTTAATCAATACCATCCCTGAGGTAGTGGCACACTCGCAAAGCTGCTTACATGGCTTTTCCGTTTCTCCTTTTCTTTCTCCCCCATCCGTCCCTCTCTTACTCCGCGCTGGAGCTGCCGTTTTCAGGCCTGGTAGCTTTCTCTCTCTCTCTCTGTATTTCTCTGGACCTCACCCAGGCCTGGTCTAATTAGGCCCCCTTTTGTACCCGCTGAGGTGCCTTGTGTAATCTGCGTACTATGCGTCTCAGGATCTAGCCCTGCCCAGTATAATAGTCTGCCAGTTCCTCCCCGAGTGGTGATCTGGGCCCTCTTCCCATAAAGCAGACACAAAAGAGCAGGATAATGGCCCCCAGTTGCAGTTAGAGGAGCCACTCCTTTGGGCTGTTTGAACTCGGCACGGGGCTGGCGGCAGACTGCGTGTAGGGAGAAAATGCTTTGCTCTCTGTGTGAGATGGCAAAGCCGATTTTGCAATACCTCCAGTGTTGCACATCTATTTGTTTTCAAACTAGCTGCTGGCAGGTTTAGTCCCCAATATACTTCAAGCGAAGTTGAAGAACAAACTGGTGTGATGTAATTTCGAACAAAATCAGACCAAAATTAAGAGTTCGTTTCATGACAGAGCAAACTTTCTGGAAAATTTCGCTCCAGCTGGTAAACACTTTCGAACACACTGTTTAATTCTGTAAAGCTGCTTGCTTTAAAGCAATCTGTTGTGTAATGTGCTGGAGTGCTGAATTGCAGAGCTTGTGCAAACATATCCAAGTCATTATGATCAGATGCTTTCTTAACTGCTGTTTTCTAACCGCTGTCATTTTTGATGTGCGTTTATTCTGTCATCTAAGCGCCGCTCTCAGCAGTTGGGATGTTTGCTAACAGTATAGCATTGCTCAGGCATTTCAAACTTCTTTTTACCCCCAAGCAAAGAATGAAAAATAAATTAGCATTAAGTATATCAGGGACTTAGTCCATCGCCCCCTCCTCCTCTCTCCCAGCGACTTTGACAACCAACACCCACAATTAGAAAGGATGCCAGCTCTACCACATCCACCTTGGATGCAGTTTACTGGCCTGCGCACAGTTTCTTTTAAAGGTCTTGGTTTTGCCATGTGCATTCATGGAGATATATCAATGCACTGGGATGGGAGCCACCACCTCCTCTCCTCACAGAAGAAAGAAGCACAGCTGGGCCCATAAACCACTGACCATGGGCGCTGTGGAGGCTAGTCGGCTTGGAGCTGCAGGGACGGAGCAGAGATGAAGCCATGCTTGAGGATACATCATCTTCTCTTCAAAAAAAAAAAACTCCTCCCTTCTTCAACATCGGCCAGCAAAGCTCTCAAGGACCTCAAGGAACTCTGGCTGTAACCTCCTCTCAACCAACATGTAGATGTGAGCTTGGCTCTGGAGCGAAAAAACGGAGATTGATGCCTGAAATAACTTTGCACCAGCAAAACGACCTCCCTCGGTTTTAAAATGTTAATTCCAGAGGTTTGAACAGTTTATAAAATGACAGCCAATGCCCAAAGCCCCAGTTTGAAAATTCACTTTAAAAAGTGTGGATTACTTTTCACCACACAGTGATGAAAGTTTATTTCAACAGCAGGTCGTGCACAACACCACGTCCTAACCAGGCGCAATCAGGAGATTATTAATGTTCAATGTGCTGTTATGAGGAGCAGGATTCTCAGCCAATCAGATTTCATGGTGGACAGAATGATGGCACAAAGTAGCATCTGGTTAGGACACAGTGCAAATTATAACTGAGGATATGATAATGAAGCACAAAGCCTATTATCAGTTTTAAATGGTAGTTTACACTCTTAAAAATAAAGATTCTGTATTGGCATATATGGCTCCATGAAGAACCTAGAACATCCCTGGAACCTTTACATTGCAAAAAAGGTTATTTAAGGAAATGGTTCTTTAGAAACCAGTTATTTTAAGAAATGCTCAGCTCAAAGGTTCTTTGGGGAACCCAAAATGGTATCGCTGTGAAAGCCACCTTTTGGAACCTTTATTTTTAAGAGTGTACAGTACTCACTCACATTGTCTTGTATTTCATGTAAAAGAATTATTTAGAATCGAGTATTTTTTATGGGTGAAATAATCGCAGATGAGACAAAAAGCAAAACGATATTATGCGAATACTTTATTATCAATGTGTGAATGGTGTTAGCTTTTCATCTGGATATTAATAGTATATGAAAACTATACACCAAAACCAGGCTCTTCCTATTTTTGCTGTATAATTTTTCAAATTGGTATTGAAAGATTCTGTATCTTTATAGATATTTATATATATAATATATAAGCCAAAGTGCATTTCCCGTTTTTTCCTCTTGTCCATGTACACATTGCACCATACATAAATAATTACATCGTAAAAATGACTCCAGTATTTACAAGTATAATATATATTTCATATAATATATAAAACTTTATATTAAATCTAAGTAGATGATATTTGGGATAGTTTGTGGAGTCCGAAAGTCTCTCAGCACGATCAAGTCCATGTGTGTGTGTGTGTGTGTGTGTGTTATCTGTGGTTGTTGAGGAGGATCTCGAGCCAGCACGGGCAGGAAGTGATGAACTGGCGGGAGTAACAAGGGCCCCAGCCCTTCGCAAAGCTGATGCGCACACTGTTCGGGTCATACGGTCCATCTAGCAGCTCGGACTCGGCCCCTTGCCTGAGCATGGATGAGCGTTCGTAGTCGAACACTTTGATGGAGTAACCAGGCATCACCTTGCGCACCACCAAGCTACGGCTCCCCGGTACGTCCAAGGTAGGCGAGTTGACAAAAATGGGGTGCTGGCTGCGGTTGTAGGCCCAGACTCCGTCCGGCTCTTTGCTGAGGAGCAAGCCGTATCCGATCTTGCCGCGCGTCCGTTGCACGGTGCTGCTGCGCTGGTCCAGGCTCAGCTGGCCGAGGCAGAAGCCCGTGCCTTGAGGTAGGTCATAGAAAATGCTGACAGCCGGCTGGTACACCGTATAGAGGCGGCCCACCCGCGTCCGATGCTCCCAGTACGCCACGTTACACCAATGACTCTGTTTGGGGGCATCAGGTGACAGACTGGCATCTGAAACAAGAAAAGACAATGGGTCTGTCATTAAGCTTTCCCATGACATTATAATGCAAACAAAATGAATACATGTGCTGGCCAGAAAGACGGTTAGAGAAGGTGATATTATGTGGAGTTGAATGCTGCACTGTTATGTGTTGCCTCAAGAGGGCACTACTTCAAAACTTAATTCATTAAAGTTATATCCTAGTAAATTATGGGCAAAAGAAAAGTTGAAGGTGAGAAACTGTAAAAAAAAAAAAAAAAAAAAACCAGTCCCAAACAAATTATTTGACATTAAAAAATTCCAATTGAATCTTTTTACTCTCCCAAAAAAAAAAAGCATACCTGCAATTCAAACATTATACAGAACAACTAAAATCCTCCAAGCCCTCCATTCACTTTTATGGCTTGGGAGTTTGTCAGTGAACTGCATATGTTGCCAAACCCAGAGTTTCTATCTCAGCCACACACACACTTAAACGTTTCCACGCAGCATGCATTCTGTATATTTCTGCCCGCTCTTTCTTGATCCGGGGAGAAAGTATTTGTGGAAGGGGGGGATTTGGAAAAAGTTGTGAGCTCATATCCGGCAACAACTCCCTCCCCCGTCTCTATTTTCTTCCACATTCCTGTGAGTGGGTGATGGTGATGATGGCTTGGATGGAAAGGGAGCGTCTCCTCCCTGCCAGCTCCCGCTGTGGGCTTGGGGACAGCTTTCAGCTCCCTGACAACTTAGTGCAAGTCTGTGACCTCCTGACCCCTCAGGCTTCACGCTATCAGCTCAGATTAACTTGCACATTGAGTGATGCCATTATTTTGCTCTTGAGAAGCTATTGGCAGGGATATTTCAAGGGCCAGATCTATGGCTCCTTTTCATTCACTTGCTGCGACTCCCAGGGGCGAACAAATGCTCGGGTCATTAGGAATAGTTCACTTATGTCATTCCAAACCTGCATGCTGTAAGTTTAAGAACCTTTATGCGACAGTTCACAGTGACCAAAAATCACACACTAATATAAAAAAAAAAAAACGTCACAAAACTACACTCTTTAGGTCCTTGCACACTGGCTCCGAAATTTTCGTAAGCGTTCTTTCGTATTCAGTATTCAGTGGCTCTGAATTGTCAAAACACCTATTAAAATGCTTGCCACATATGCGAAAAACATAGAAAATCGAACCTGATCCGAATTTTTGAATTTTTTTTATTCAGGCTCAGTGTGCAAGGACCTTTAGAAAAAAAGGTTCAGTGAGGTTCTATAAAACCCTAGGGTTATTGACTCAATTTTAAAGAAACCTTTATGCCAAAAGATTCTACATAAGGAGAAATGTCTTACATGATTGCATTTTATGTTTAACAGGTTATTTAATTTTTTAGGTCAACTTCATTGTACCCGAATAAAAAATCAACACTCCATCACTAGCCGCTGGTTAGATGTCAATAACATGAAACATTGTTTCTTGTGTGCCTGTTGACCAAATGGAAAGCCTGAATTAGTGAATAATGACATAAATTTAGGTCTGTTCCTCAAAAAAATCCTTAGAATATAGTGTATACTGTCTGTAGGGTCAATATAAATGTATTCGGTTGTTTTATGGAGAAGAGGTGCATAAAGATTCTTCTTCAAAACTCTCATTTTGTGTTCTGTTGAAAAATAACATAACAGCATTGAGTTTGAAACCACATAAAGGTGAATAAACAATGAGAGAATGTTCATTGTTGGGTAAACCACCCCTTTAACCAGTGCCAAGATCTGATGTAGTGGAGGCCCGATAATTGACCCCATAAATCAAATAAGACAATCAATGCAAGCACACACAGACACACTCGAACAAACCTCCAAATTAAATGCACGAGAACTGCTGCCTATTCAAGCACAACTGTTTGGATATGAGGACTTCTCTTTACACACACTCTTACTTAAATGGCCCCTCACATTGGGCCCCTACGTGTTAAAATTACAGAATTCCTTACATCCTCTGAGCTTGCAAGGTGGTTTTGCTGCCTGAATGGTCTAATGAAACCATTGAACCGGTCTTGCCATCTAAAAACACATCATGAAGAATATTGCAACTAATTCAAAATAATTGTGCAGATCTTGCTTTGTAGATTTTTCTCTATAAAGTATCTATGGTGAGTAGTCAGTAGCTCTATGTTAAGTTAACGGAAAAGATGCAGGAAGACATGTTTCCAGCTATGCAGCCTAATGAGGGCTGAATTCGAACTTATACGCAAATCCATTAGATGCAAAACAATAAAACTAATGCTAAAGTGCTGTGATATGATTAATGCCCACATCCCCCCCCCCCCCCCCCCCAACCCCCTTTTTTATGTGAGTGAGAGAGAAAGGGGGGTGGTTGAGACTGAACTGCTTGCTATGTGGGTTTAAACAGAGGTGCAAAGATTAAAGGTTAATAATCTATTTAATGTTTAGCTTGGGAGCGAACAATGCTCAGCCGAGAGACCGGCCCTTTTCCTGAGGGTGTTGTGCATGTGTGTTCATGTGTTTTAAGTATATTAGAGCTGAAGAGAATATCAGCCAATGTTTGTGTTTGAGAGAGGAGTGTGTGTTTTGGCTGTTCTCGCCTGAGCGGTGCCGTGTGAGTGTGTGTCAGTGGGAAAGGAGACGGGGAAGGAAGAGAACAAATCGGGCAAACTCATTAGAATCTAAGAACTCAAAACCAAACAGTGCCATCGCTTTGTTTTTCAGATTTACTCTTCCTTAACACTCCCCGCTGAAATATCCAGCCTAAGATAGCTTTGCAACATGGTAGCTGGTTTCTAGTTGGTCTAAGCTGGTATACCAGCAACAAATGACGTACCAGAGTTCATACCAGCTCAAGGTGGTCAAGCTGTTTTTTGGAGCAGGGTGGTAAAAAAGTTCATTTCCAGTCAAAATATCTAAACAAAATGTTATTTAAGCTAAAACTAAATACATTTCTAAGTTGTTTATTTTTGAATTAGGTTTTTTTTTATTGTTTTTTTTTTATAAATCAAACAGGTCATTTATCTGCATAACTCATCTCAAGAAACAAATTCGGCCCTTGACAGAAATTTAAAGGCAGGGTAGGTGATTTGGTCCAGAATTTTTTTTGTTACGCTGGTTGAAAGTCTCTTCAAGTTAAGTGGTCTAAATGTATTTATATGTACTATATATATTTTGTCGAATGAAATGATATGGTGTATATATATATATATATTCGGTCTGAATGCAATGATATTCGGTCTTATCTGCCTGTCAGCGTATGTATTTCCATACCTCCGCCCATCCTGTTCACACTTCATTCGGTGTCTAATGCTATGCAGAGTTAGACAGACGTCGGACATCGTCCGAGCACGGAAACAGCAGCCGCCTTTTACAGTTCCTCTTGAACCAAAACAACGAGCTTATGCTGCGTTCTTCACGTCACAACTACTGTAATTTGGAAGAGATGGAAGCGGTTTGTGACTCGATCTTATGCGTTTCAATGGCAACGCTATCAACGCCGAAATTAATCTGCAGCAGTCAGGCGGTACTAGTCAGTACTGTTTAAGTTGTTTATGTACATTATTATTGTAATGTTACGTGCTTTGAGACATGAGGTAGTTTAACGCCGTCTCTTGTCTCGCGATGCTTTGCAAGCTCTGCTGTGCTTTGAAGAAGGCATGGCTTTGTAGAGTGCTCTGAATGGAGGGTGGGAGCTTATGCTTTCAAAGCTAACTTGCTATTGCTAGCCACTTCGAAAATTGCCTACCCTACCTTTAAATGATTGCACCTCGTGATAGTGTTTGTGTGTGCGTGCATGTGTTCAGGTAGAAGCTGGAAAATGCATATCAGCAAGCGCACAACAAGCAGGATACAAGAGTTCCTGTCTCCCCTTCCCTGAAGGCCTCACTCATGAGTCAGTGAAGAGCCTCTGACAAGCCGCCAGAGCTGGAAATACAGTCTTACACAGACCAGGAAAGACAGACAGACAGACGGCACCGCGGCTCTAATCGCAGCCAATGATGATACTTTGGTATAATAAACCTAATTTAGGCTGCATTCACTGCAGCAAGTAGGTGTTAGTTCAAAGGCGGTGGACATCTTAACTCATGTACCTTAATGACTCAGCAACGGTTTAGTTAACAACACTTAAGCACTGTGGGCCCATCACTTTGAGTACAAATAATAATGGCAGACTAAGTGCTAGCTTAAGTGAGGACACCTCAGAACTCTTCAGTTTTTCTCTCTATTTCGACGCACGCGCATTTTAGTAGGGGTGGAAGACAAAAGCTGGGAGCAATTACGCCGCTCTGCGTTCATTTAACCCCAGCACCTTTCAACAGCTCGGTTTATCCATTAGAAAGGTAGAGTGTGTTATTATTGTTATTATATTCTCAAAGCTGTCTCCGCCAGTGTCAATCTCTTAGGAGACACACGCTGTCATCGGCTCCGAGGGGATGGTGGCGTCTGACCCCTTCCCGAGCTCAGCTGGAACGACTGAAAAAACACAAAGATTCACAAACACGCTGTCATGCTGCTCGTGTGCTGTAACACATGAAAACGACATGGTTGAAAACAAAGCGACTACTTCTATTGACAGTTCAAGAGTGTGCATTATTCTGCACACAGCCCACAAGTGGAAAATTTGTCGAAAAACCTGACAGTTGCTTGAGGGAAAAATTATATTAGAGTAGTAAATCGCTCTAAGGAAAGCAAACATGTCCAGCCGAGATCAAACAACAGCGAGGGCCTTGTTGACTTACAAAGCGAGAGCTTAAGAAGGCTGCGAGACTAAAGGTTACTTTGTCAGAATGCTAAAGTCTTTTATTTAGTCTCCATTTTGTTTTCAGACAAATACCAGCCCTTGAAACGAACAAAGCACGCACACACGCTCAGCTAGACAGCCGCAGAGGTATTTCCTTTGAAATTCAGAGCTTGTATATAATGCTCTGGTGGACGTGCTACTCGAACAGTAAGGTAAACATGCAATTCACAGTCCGTTCTCAGGCCAGACGGCCACGTTCGCATCAAAGAAAAAAACTCTGTGTTGGACTGGACGGTGTTGTGGTATATGAAGTGTGCGGCAATTAGTGGGCAGGACTGCTTTACGTTATTTACACGTGCAACAAGGAAACGTGGAGTAATGCAAAAACACAGAGTGGGATGTGTCCCAGACAAGTCAAGACGAAGAATAACTTATTAATAAGGGGTGTTGTTAGGTACAATGTTAGGCGGAGTTTAGTTGTTTACGGTTGCCAAGCGATCGTGCAAGAAAACGACTGATGTGCACTTATGCAGTTGTGACAAGTGTTCCTAACTCATTTAATTTACAATAGGTTTACTATAGTCTGTTATATTAATGGTTATATTAGAATACGTATTAAGGTTGTCACTGTTAAAAACTAGACGAGTAATATTGAGAAGTGGAATGCAGATAATGCTGATCCTTCTATGGGTTGATTATTCGTCGATGTATTGGTAATGCCTCGGGGCTTCTGTAGGGGGATCGCATGCGCGCGCTTCTCTTCCTCATTCAATACAGACGAGTGAAGGCGAGAGCTGCGTCATGTGTGTTTCTTAAACCTTCTCCCGTTACTTTTTCCCTTTTTAAGGTAGTTACCACTCACAAAGCAATGTAGATATTAACACATGTTTATAATACATTTCGTTATGGTATTATTGTTTTATATGAGTAAAATAGACGTTTTTGCAGTGTTTAAAGAGTTTCGTGCTAACTGCGAAGATGTGTAACTTTATGCTAGCAGCTGGAGACCTCGTGGGTCCGTCGTGACCGAGTCTCGACATATACGAGTGTTTACTGTCATTTGTGTTTAAGCTAGTTACTACTACGTACACATATCTCTGCTGTAAAGTTTATTGTGTATTTATCACTATAAGGGTGATTTCATGTGATGCTGAGATACTGAATACTGCTGAATACTGTTAAACTTAAAAGTACAATTAATTTTAGTGTTACTTGAGAACTCATTTAAAAAGGAGTATTAAAATGTATTTTGATAACTTTGTTTAAAACAATTAACATTTCATATGGTAATTTAGTTAAAAAGATCATTTAGAAAGCATTAAAAAGGTTGTGACTGTGGTCCTGAATCTGATGAGTGCACAAATGTTGAAATGTATGTTTTCTTGTATACATTGTTCAAAAGCTCATTCAATACAGACGAGTGAAGGCGAGAGCTGCGTCATGTGTGTTTCTTAAACCTTCTCCCGTTACTTTTTCCCTTTTTAAGGGTACAACATTTGGAGGCACCGCTGGGATGTTTGGCTTGAGGATCACCCCTGAGCTGTAAGTGGAGTCCTTGCGTCGATCATCCCTTCAAACAACCCAGGTATCAGAGAAAAGAGTCCAGCAAGACAGTGGAAGTGGTCTTCAGACAAATCTGGCACCTTGTATCCTGAAGTGAGCAAAACTGACCACTAGGGGGTAGCAAAAAGCCAATTAAGTCAGATTAACCTTCATTTTACTGTCTGTGTCCTCTCTGATAAAATGGATTCTGAATTGGAGAAGCTGCAACTGGAGATTAAAGGAGCGTTGTACAAACTGACTATCGAACAGCTGATTAAAGTATGCAATACACTGCAGATTTCAGGACCAGGGAAAGAACATGTAACTGGTAAAACTCGCAGTCAAGTGATTTCACATGTAATAAAGTATCTTGAACGGGAAGAATTGGCCGACCTAGAGGATGAGGGTATGTCAGACCTTCTCAGTGTACACGACATAATAGACAAAATCAATACGGCAACGGACGGAAGCGAATATGAAATCTCCAGCCAAATTGAGTTACAGGAAAATCTACAGAAAGAGGTAGAGGCGCTAAGGCTTTCATTGAAAGAAAAAGAGAACGCAATGTATGACCTAATGAAAACAAGCATGAACCCCCCTGCCAGTTCCAGCAAGCCAGAAAAGAATATGGCCCCAACATCCCCTAATGGCTCCATGTGGCGCAAAGATTTTAAGATATCTGGCCAGATAGGCGAGCCAGGGCAAAAAGATAAGCTAACATTTTCTAGCCTGGCCAAACAAATTGAAAGTGGGCTCAGCAAAGGCTATCCAGAGTCAGAGATTATTGATGCTGTAATCCGTGCTATCACACCAGGTCTGCAGTTACGAAGTTACCTTGAAGGGAAAGACAAATTAACACTGCCTGCCCTTCGTAGGATCCTCAGGTGTCATTACCAGGAGAGAGGCGCCACAGAGTTATATAAACGACTCACTTCTGAGGTTCAAAACAGTAAAGAGACCCCTCAAAACTTCCTGCTCAGGGCAATGGATCTAAGACAAAAAATCCTGTTTGCTTCTCAGGAAGCTGATTCAAGTCTAAAATATGACCCAGTACTAGTCCAGAGTCTGTTTATGCATACAGTCCTAACTGGCCTCCAGAGTGACAATATTAAAGGTGACCTACAGCCCTACCTCCTCCAGACAGATACCTTGGATGAGCTGCTGTTGGAGAAATTGAACATTTCATGTGCCAATGAAAAAGAGAGGCAGGACAAAAAGAAACATGCTGCCCCATCACGTGTAACTAATGTGAATACTGTCCAGTCAAGCGAAGTTCCGGTGGAAAAGAAAAACGCCACCTCACAAAGTTCAGCTATACTACCCCCCGATCTGCTTGCTGAAATCAAAGAAATGCGCTCTGACATGGGGCTATTGAAAGACTTGAAAGCTGAGATCTGTCAAATCAGGGAAACCATCCAAAGACCCACCACTGCACCGCCACAGTGCCTCTCACCAAGCAGAGAACCAGCAATTGTGCCCTCCCCTTACCCAGTGTTTTCACCCTCACAATCCTCACCTTATAAGACTGATTCACATGACATACCATTTTACCACCAGCAGTCACCAACAGCAGTGCAGGAATATCGACCAGCATTCAGCCCTGGGCGGATGAGAGAGACGGCCCAGTTCCAGCAGAGGTTTGCACCGCAGAGGTTTTACCCAGCACGACACCCTCCGCCAAGGTGTCTCTCATGTACTCAAGCAGGTGAGGAGTACTGTCAGCATTGCTTTAGGTGTGGAAGCAGTGAACACTTCAGAGCAGGTTGTAAAGCACAGAGACCAGTAGAGCCCGCTCGGAGAATCCCTTTAAACTAAGAGGGGTTGCCCCCATGGGACATGGAGCAACCAGTGATATCGATAAGTCCCAGTTTTGTGCAAGCTGCGAAGAAGAGAAAGGAAGTGGGGAACTAAAGTGTTGTTCAGTTTGTAATATCACTCTATACTGCTCAAAAGAGTGTCAGGGAAACCATTGGCCCACACACAAAAGACTTTGTAAGCCATATGCATGTTCAGGTATCAAGAAACAGGCAACTCAGTCACAAGATAAAGTCAAGTGCAAGAAAAAGGGGGCTCCAGAGAAAACACCTACTGTAAGTGAGTTAGTGGGAAAGAAGTGTGTCATCTGGTGTTTCCTGCACAAACAGAAAACCCAGGCACTTTGGGATACAGGTTCACAAGTTTGTGCTATAGATGAAGTATGGAAAAACAGCCATTTACCTGATGTTCCTCTCAGAGACGTATCAGAACTAGTTGACCCTCTTGACCCTTTGCAAATCGAAGCAGCCAATGGAACAGAAATGCCGTACGTCGGATGGCTCGAAGTGTCCTTTAAACTTACTGCTGGTGATGATGAGCTGATAATACCCATGCTAGTGTTAAAAGGCAAACAACAACAATGTCCTATTATTGGCTTCAATGTCATCGAGCGTCTTGTCCTAGATAGCCTGCGAGGTCGAACGAAACATGTGGATAAAGACAACCTTGTGAAGGCAGTAAGAATGGCTTTTCCTCATCTCAGGCAAAACAAAGCAAAAACCTTTATTAATGCAGTGAGTGTAGGACAGACATGTGACTATAATGTGAAGACAGCCAATGAGAGAGTCAGTGTGCCTAAACGTACCTCCATTCAAATCGAGTGTCGAGTACAGGCCCCACTTTTCAGAGAGGATAAGACTCTTATCTTTGAACCTGATGATAACCCACGTTGGCCTGAAGGACTAGAGTTTTGTGACACTCTTGTGTCAGTGAAGGCAGGGATGACCCCAAAAATTATTGTCACTGTGCAAAACCCTACAAGTCATGACATTATGCTGTCAGGAAGGACTGTTATTGGAACTGTACAGTCGGCCGGGTCAGTGTATCCTGCCAATATATTTAAAACAGATAACCTACCAACTGCATCCATTCACCATGTCCAGGCTCAGAATTCTAGTGGAAGCACCCCTACCCGAGAACAATGGGAACCTCCTGTTGATTTGACTCACCTTAATGAACACCAGAGGCAGACAGTCAGTCGGATGTTAAGAGAAGAGTCAGAGTCATTCTCCAGGTCTGATAATGACATAGGCTGTGCAGAGAATCTGCAAATGGACATTTCACTAAAAGACAGTGAGCCAGTGTCAAGAACGTACCTCTCTGTTCCAAAACCTTTATATAGAGAGATGAAAGACTATTTACAGGACTTGATAGCACAAGGGTGGGTTGAAAAGTCGACCTCTTCCTACTCCTCTCCAGTTGTTTGTGTCAGAAAAAAAGACGGTACTATGCGCTTATGCATTGACTACAGGGAGCTCAACAAGAAAACCCATCCAGATCGCCACCCCATCCCCAGAGTGCAGGACATTATGGACACCCTGGGAGGAAACACCCTCTTTTCACTGCTGGATCAGGGTAAGGCGTACCACCAGGGATTCATGGCAAAGGGAAGTAGACATTTGACAGCTTTTGTTACCCCATGGGGCCTATATGAGTGGATTCGGATCCCGTTTGGACTCATGAATGCACCTGCTGCATTCCAACGTTGCATGGAACAGTGCTTAGAAGGCTTAAGGGACGAAATATGTGTGCCATATCTCGATGATGTTCTTGTGTTTAGCAGAACGTTTGAGGATCATGTCAGCGACGTCAGAAAGGTGCTGCAACGGCTGAGGGAGCATGGGATAAAACTGAAACCCAGAAAATGTGACCTGTTTAAGACAGAAGTGCGGTATCTTGGGAGAATTGTGTCTGCTGAGGGAAACAGAATGGACCCTGCTGATACTGCGGCGGTAAGAGCCCTAAAAGATAAGCAACCAGGTACTGTTGGCGAGTTGAGAGCAATTTTAGGACTGTTGAGTTATTACCGGCAGTATATCAAAGATTTTTCACGTATTGCCAGCCCCTTGTATGACCTGCTCAAAGCACCTGTCGAGACTGAGACCCTGAGAAATAAAAAGAGAAAGTGGCAAACAAAACGAAACAGTAGAGGAGTTCCATCCAACACAGCAATTGAGTGGGCTGATGTGCATCAGACCATATTGGAACGGTTGATAGACTGTCTTATTCAGCCTCCTGTTCTAGGTTTCCCAGAATTTTCCCAGCCATTCACCCTCCATACTGACGCTTCCAATCAGGGGCTAGGGGCGGTATTATATCAAAGACAGAATGGAAAGCTACGTGTGATTGCTTATGGCTCCCGTACTTTGACTGCAGCAGAGAAGAATTATCATTTGCACTCAGGCAAGTTAGAGTTTCTAGCCCTAAAGTGGGCGATCACAGAGAAATTTCGTGACTACTTATACTATGCACCATTCTTCACCGTCTACAGTGACAATAATCCACTCACCTATGTGCTGTCCACTGCTAGACTGAATGCAACAGGTTGCCGCTGGGTAGCAGAGCTGGCCGATTTCCATTTCACAATAAAATACCGCCCTGGTAAAGAAAATATCGATGCAGACAGTTTGTCCAGAATGCCTTTGGATGAGGAGACGTTTATGAAAGAGTGTTCAGAGGAAATGTCATATGATGTGATTGGAGCAGCGACACAAGCAGTGGAAAGTCAGGATGAGTCCAGCGTATCTTGGTCCATGGGTATCTCAGCTGAATGTGAAACGCTAGCTACAGACACATTACTCAGTCCACTAACAGCAGAACAAGTTAAAAATGACCAGAGGAATGACCCCACTGTGGGACCCGTGGTTCAGTTCAAACTGACAGGAGATAAACCATCAGGTCACGAACTAAGACAGCTCAGCCCACAGATCACAAGCCTTCTTAGAGAGTGGGACAAACTGAACATGAACGAAAATGGGGTATTGTACAGGAAAACGACAAGCAGAAAACAACTGGTGCTTCCAGAAAAATATAAAAGTACTGTGTTAAAGGAGCTTCACGATGAAATGGGCCACCAAGGTGTAGACAGGACTACGTCACTGATCCGAGACCGGTTTTACTGGCCCTATATGCAACGAGAGATAGAAGACTATGTCACAAGGAAGTGTGCATGTCTCAAACACAAGAAGCCAAGCCGTGAGACCAGAGCCCCGATGACGAGCATTGTCACCACTCAACCATTCGAACTTGTCTCAGTGGATTTCTTGCATCTTGACAAATGTAAAGGTGGCTACGAATATATTCTTGTAATCATTGACCACTTTACACGTTTTGCCCAGGCATACGCCACAACTTCAAAATCAGGAAAAACAGCAGCAGACAAAATATTTAATGACTATACACTGAGATTTGGATTCCCCACAAGAATACACCACGATCAAGGTGGTGAATTTGAAAACCAACTGTTCACACAACTGAAAAAGTACTGTGGAGTTGCTGGGTCAAGAACTACTCCCTACCACCCCCAAGGGAACGGACAGGTAGAGCGGTTTAACCGAACACTACTTCAGATGTTAAAGACCCTCACAGAGAGACAAAAAAGTAACTGGAAAGACTCACTAAACAAACTGACCTATGCATACAATTGTACTCGCAGTGAAGTGACTGGATTTTCCCCCTTCTACTTACTGTACGGACGCTCCCCACGGTTGCCAGTTGACATGTTATTCAACTTGACCTCAGAACAAGGAAACTGTAATCACCATCACTACATGGAAAAGTGGAAGGAGGGCATGGAAGAAGCCTATGAGATCACAAGAGAGAATGCTCACAAAGCTACGATTAGAAGTAAGAGACATTATGACAGTAAAGCTAAAAGCTCAGTGTTACAGCCTGGAGATCGTGTTTTAATCAGGAACATGACACCTCGTGGGGGTCCAGGAAAACTGAGGAACCATTGGGAGGATACTATCCACACAGTTGTGCGCCAAGTGAGTCCAGATATTCCTGTTTATGAACTCAGACCTGAGAAAGGAAAAGGGAGATCAAGGATTTTACATCGTAATCTTCTCCTCCCATGTGACCACCTGCCACTTGAAACGACAGTGCAGCCACGAGCAAGGAAAAGGAATGTGGAGCAAATAGAGGAAGCAGAGCAGTCGGACGAAGAGGACGATGGAGATGAGTATTATCCAGTGTCACTTCAGCAGCAATCTGAGCTTTGCTCACCTGAGACAATGAACCCTGTGTGTAGTACACCTCCGGAGCTCAAATGCACACAGGCTGAGGAAAACATGCCACCTGAGCCAGATAGAGAACAAGGAATGACAAACCAAATGGAAACCTCACTGGAGAGAGAGGACAGTTTTGTCGAGGGTATGTCTTTGGAGGAAGCTGTCCCCTTGCTTGTTTCAAGTGGTGAGGCGCTTCAGCGGCCCAGACGACAGCACAGACGGCCGAGGGTTTTCACATATGATAGGCTTGGATCACCAACTTGCCAAAACGTTAGGACATTACAACAACAAAACTGGAGGGTTCCGTGGACATACATTGCACAGCCACATCACTTCCAATACTTCCGGCACTAAGCGCATGAAAGATAGAAACTGAACTGAGTAAATGCATACACATTACACTCAAAATGGACTGTTCAGCACAGAATGCACATTCAAATGGACTGTTGAACATTCATATGGACTGTTGAACATAAGATGGACTGTGGTTACACTCTACACTCACATTCATATGACACTGTTGCAGTGAATCACACCACACCCATGGACCTTTTGTTAAAAGGGAGTGTAATTGACTTGAACATGTTGCACAAACAGAACTGTTAACAAGGCAGTCATGTGTCTAAGTGGACACAAAACAAAGACCAAAAAAAGGGAACAAAGACATTAAAGGATATTGGGTACTTACCTGTGCTTGAAGGAATGTATGAAAAGAGTTCCAGTCTGTAATATTGCACTATATAAGATACGATGTAGCAGAAGTGTTGATCTGAAATAACTGTGCATTGTGTGTTGATTAATAGAGTATGGTTTAACCCCTTTATTTGCACTAAAGGTCAAAGGTTACATTCGGATGTTGGGGACAACATCTATTTGGAGGGGGAGTATGTGACAAGTGTTCCTAACTCATTTAATTTACAATAGGTTTACTATAGTCTGTTATATTAATGGTTATATTAGAATACGTATTAAGGTTGTCACTGTTAAAAACTAGACGAGTAATATTGAGAAGTGGAATGCAGATAATGCTGATCCTTCTATGGGTTGATTATTCGTCGATGTATTGGTAATGCCTCGGGGCTTCTGTAGGGGGATCGCATGCGCGCGCTTCTCTTCCTCATTCAATACAGACGAGTGAAGGCGAGAGCTGCGTCATGTGTGTTTCTTAAACCTTCTCCCGTTACTTTTTCCCTTTTTAAGGTAGTTACCACTCACAAAGCAATGTAGATATTAACACATGTTTATAATACATTTCGTTATGGTATTATTGTTTTATATGAGTAAAATAGACGTTTTTGCAGTGTTTAAAGAGTTTCGTGCTAACTGCGAAGATGTGTAACTTTATGCTAGCAGCTGGAGACCTCGTGGGTCCGTCGTGACCGAGTCTCGACATATACGAGTGTTTACTGTCATTTGTGTTTAAGCTAGTTACTACTACGTACACATATCTCTGCTGTAAAGTTTATTGTGTATTTATCACTATAAGGGTGATTTCATGTGATGCTGAGATACTGAATACTGCTGAATACTGTTAAACTTAAAAGTACAATTAATTTTAGTGTTACTTGAGAACTCATTTAAAAAGGAGTATTAAAATGTATTTTGATAACTTTGTTTAAAACAATTAACATTTCATATGGTAATTTAGTTAAAAAGATCATTTAGAAAGCATTAAAAAGGTTGTGACTGTGGTCCTGAATCTGATGAGTGCACAAATGTTGAAATGTATGTTTTCTTGTATACATTGTTCAAAAGCTCATTCAATACAGACGAGTGAAGGCGAGAGCTGCGTCATGTGTGTTTCTTAAACCTTCTCCCGTTACTTTTTCCCTTTTTAAGGGTACAACACAGTCACAGTCATGTGTATATTAACTATTTTACAATGACTTTGAAAGTGCCTAAATATTGGTTTTAAAATACGTTTTTTAAGTCCTGTTCCTCTACTGTTAAAAAAAGTTAAAGGGATAGTTCACCCAAAAATGAAAATTACCTCATGATTTACTCACCCTCAAGCCATCCTAGGTGAATATGACATTCTTCTGCCAGACGAATACAATCGGAGTTATACAAAAAAAAAAATGTCCTGGCTCTTCCAAGCTTTATAATGGCAGTGAATGGAGGACGAAATTTTGAAGCCCAAAAAAGTGCATCCATCCATCATAAACGTACTCCACATGGCTCCGGGGGGTTAATAAAGGCCTTCTGAAGCGAAGCGATGCGTTTGTGTAAGAAAAATATCCACATTTAAAACTTTATAAACTAAATTAACTAGCTTCCGACAGACGGCCGTACACATCGATTTACGGCGAAAGAGTGACCTCTGCTCTGACAAAATGCATGACGCATTGATGAACGCGGAAGTGCAGAGGATAGAGCAAAACAAAACACCGGTCAGGAATTAGAAGTAAAAAATTAGCATTTTTAAAGAGAAATGTCAGAGGATTTCGAAATAAGAGGAGCTTGAGTTTGTTCCACATCCCTATTTGTTTGAACCGCGAGAGGCATCAAAAGCTCACGCTACTCCTACATCGCGCCACTTTAGCGTAAGTCGACTTGCGTAGGCCCTCTGCCGCAAGCTAGTTATTTTTACTAGCTATTATTTATTTATTTTATTCAAATTATTACTGTAAAAATATTATAAATTAAGTATTAAAAATATTAAATAATTAAGTATATTTAATAATTAAATGTGCTAGCACCTGGTTAAACTAGATTGTAGGTGCATGGTGAACAAGTAGTAGAGCGTGCTAAACTGTTTCATGTATTCGTCCGATTGTGTTTAGACCTTAGGCGGCACATTATAACCAAAAACAACAGGAATGAAGGAATATGAATTATGTATGAAAAAATGTGGACCATACATTGATCATATTGTATTTCAAACAATGTCTCGCGTTACATTTTTGCAGATGCGCAGGAGCGAGACTCCATTTGAGGTGGAACAACTAAAAGAAAAAGGCAGAAAAAGCGATTTGCAGGATCTGCTAGCACACACACCCCACCCTCCACACCACACCACACACACACACACAAAAAAAACATCATTTGGGGTGAGTTGGAGGTAATTAACTCTAAGTACAAAAAAGGGGGTTGATTTCAATGGTGATACTATGTGATTATCCACTAATGCTTTTAAAAACACCATGCAGGGAAGAGAAAAGGCAAGAAAAGAACCGCCTCGGGGTAAACACACGTCCATAGAGCTCTGGGCAGATCCAGAGCGAGAGAAAGATCGAGAGGAAAAACAGCAGCTTGTCATCTCTTCCCACCAAACTACAGGCCCACATCCCTGTCTTTTTCATCCCCTCTAATCCAGGGAATTCTGAAAAGATGAACTCATTCCTCCACAGCACTCCTGCCAGACCCTTTAACCAGAGAGGGAAACGGAGAGACAGGACAGAGAGAGAGAGAGAGAGAGAGAGAGAGAGAGAGAGAGAGAGAGAGAGAGAGAGCAAGAGAGAGAGACACTGTTGCTTTGGAAATTATGTGATCCTAACATTCATGGCAGCGAAGCTTTCTTGAATTGAACTGAACTGAGAGAGAGAGAGAGAGAGAGAGAGAGATGGAGAGGGAGGGAATGGAGGGGGAGTCTGTCTGAGTCTCTTATCCTGTGCCAAGGATTAGATTCCCTCCAGCTATTAGACTGTACCACTGCGCTGACAGGCAGAGGGGGAGAAAGACAAGAGAGTGTTTATGTGAGCAGGAGAAACAGAACAGTGAAGTTTTATGGTGGACAGAATTCATCTTTTGACGCCACTCTTGACAGGCCTGGGCATTCTTCTTCTCACTGGGGTCAGAGAGGGAAGCTGGAATTACGGTTGCCTGGACCAGGGGAAAAAGTGAAACATAACAAACAATGCAGGAATACTTTCCTCCCTCTCGCCTCTCTTTGGTACGGCTCTGATTTTTTAGACAACTATCACTACAGGGCGACTTACAACACACTAACGGGCCACATTTAGGCTGGCGTCTGTGCTATCTCTGCCATCAAAGACTGCTTTATCAGCCAGACGCACTAACTGGGGCGGCACTCTCACACAGATGGGTTTCTTTCTCTTTGACCCGTTCTCCTTTTCTTTCCTTCACTTCATTAATTTTAGAGTCTTTACTATTTTCTCAGGCTCCTTGTTTCCATTGCTGGGCTATAAAGTGGTCAGACAACAGAGTGCACAACTTTCTATACCATTTCTGTGAAAGGAAAGGAAACTATTGGATTAAAGACACCATGACAGTTTTGGGGCTGCTTTGAGGTTTGAAGTGCTAATTTAACTTTTAGTAGATATACATATTTAAAACACAACAAGTTGTTTTTCCTTTCAGGAAAACAGACAGAAAATACTGACTCATTTTGCACTACACAGATTTTTGCCCAATTAAATGCTCTCTAGAATGACAATGCGCTTTCCTTTAATATCACCTGCAACCGCCATCAGGGAGCAAAATCATGGTTCATGTCTGTGACATAACTAAAGCTAATTGGTGAAGTTGAAAAATAGCATATGTCCTGCCCCAACTTCCTGTTTATACAGGAAATACATCAACATTGGAATTGAAACTGCTCATCGAGCCATTTTACAGATTCTGTAATGGTGACAAAGTTAAAAAAAAAGTGAACAAAGAGAAAAACAACATTCAAATACATCCGATATATATGTATAGATATATACCTTTGTATGTATATATATATATATATATATATATATATATATATATAAACGGGATAAGGGTGACAAACAGTTAAAAAATAATATTAATTCACATTGGGCTGCACAACTGACAAAATTCACAGTTGTCGATTACTTATTATTGAAATCATGATTATTAATTTAGCTTAATATAATTTTTATAAAAATGTTGTGCAGGGCAATGCATGACGTATTCTTTTGTCCAGATCAAATCTGCAAATCTACTTTTCAAATCTACATTTCAAATAAATAATAATTAGTCACTGCATTGAAGCATTTACTTGTCTGTGATTGGTTACAATGCAGGTTAACATGCAAATAGACTATGACACAACAGGACGAGATAAAAATTAATTGCTGTAATTAAAAATGTTCATGATTCAATGCTGAAACCATAATTATTATTCCTTATTACATAACTTGTGCAGCCCTTAATTAGGCCAAGAAAAGACTATGCAATCTCAATATTTTTTCAATTTATTACAATGCAAATAAACAGAATTCACAGCCTAGAATTACAGACTGCAAGCGGATTGCACTGCAAATGGCGAGCATATATTTTAATCCCTTCGCTATGGCTCTATAGCGTTAATGACGACTTGGTCAAATGTGTCCAAGATTCACACCTCAGACCCATATAAAGCAGAGCTTAGCTAGTCAGATTCACTGAGTATCGCTGCTGCCCTGCCTCTCCGGATTCCTTAACACTCACTAGTGTTGACATTTCAACACATGGGCCATCTGAGCCCAGAGCAACAAATGAACGAATATGCGGTCTCCCCAGGTCAGATTGCTGGGCCTCAGCAATGATTTCCACAGCCGAGTCAAACGGTGCAAAGACCCACAGATCTGTGTACTGATCTCCACGGGTGAGACTTAGCCAGGACTGGGGGTTCCAAACCGAATTCCTTTACCATGAGAACAGACGGGGCAGTGTGAAGGACAAACTCCCAGAAATACAGACCTTGGCTTCTACAGCATGCTCGCAACATCACACTGCTGCTTCTTCTATAGGAGAGTGTGGGATAGGTTATTAGTTTGTGTTTGTATGGGAATGTTTACCACATTCTAGGTGCAATAAAGCAGATTAAAGGTGATTCTGCACAAAATCCAAGAAGCCATGAAAATATGTATTACTTAAAGGGATAAAAATTCTGTAATAAATCACTCACCCTCATGTCATTCCAAACCCGTAAGACTTTCATTCATCTTCGGAACACAAATGAAGATCTTTTTGATGAAATCTGAGAGTTTTCTGTCCCTCCGTTGACAGCTATGCAACTACCACTTACCGCTTCAAAAACGTCAAAAAGAGATTGTAAAACTAATCCATATGAATCGAGCAGTCTAGTCCAAATTTTCTGAAGAGCTTTATATGATGAACAGGTTGAATTTAGGCTTTTATTCACATATAAACATTCATCAACTCACACATCAGTTGTGGTAAGCAGAAGCTCAAGCATGTTCGCTTGTCGTGTCGAGAACCAATGAGGTTCATTCTCGTGTTACGCAGCACGTTTGAGCTTCCGCAAGAACCAATGAGATTTGTTCTCACACATCAAGCAGGTTCGGTTGATCTTCTGTTTATGTTTGCCGATCAATGTTTATATGTGAATAAAAGACTAAATTAGCGATCGAATCTCTTCAGAAAATTAGGACTAAACCGTTCGATTCAAATGGATTCGTTTTATGATCTCTTTCAAAAAAGTCAATGGAGGGACATAAAGCTCTCAGATTTCATCAAAAAGATCTTCATTTGTGTTCCGAAGATGAACGAAAGTCTTAAAGGTTTGGAACGACATGAGGGTGAGTAATTAATGACAGAATTTTCATTTTTGGGTAAACTAACCCTTTAAGCCATAAAGACCTGATGAATTATGAAACCCTTTCACTAATTACTCATCTGTCAGTTGTTAATCAAAACTTAAATCCAAAGCAAATTACATAGTATATTTCTTATGGGGACACTCCTTTTACACCACCCTCGAAAAATCAACCCCTTATAAAAAATAACTAATTACAACAATTTTAACTTTGTTTTTAGCAACAACAGCTTAAATGAATGCACTATAATTAAAAGAAACTGGCATGCAATGATTTATGATATTCAACCTCACAATTTGGACATGCACTACACAGCAGTGTTCCAACAGGCCAAATAATGTCAACTATCCAAAAACTCTCTCCCACTGGTTCCAGAGCAATCCTTATTGTTATTGAAGGAAAACAGGTACGGAAATACAGATACTCTATTATTCAAGTGATTATGATCTATTAAGTGTAACTTATCAGATAACCAGATTTTGATTACCGCAAATATCCCTGTCATAAAAGATATTTGCCATACATTAATGGAAAATGGGCTCTGGCAGCTGAGCGTTACACAGCAGGTACGGTTTCAGAGTATGGAGTCAGGCCAGTGGTTTTGAGACAGTTCTTGATCTCAGGTTAATTTAGGGCGAAAGCTGTGTATTTGGATACAGCTCATCTGCAAGGTGATGGACACATACTCAGCTCAGATGATGGCATGCTATTGATCGGCCCAATGGATCATAAACACTCAAGTCAATGCATCCTGACAGCCGTGCCGTCTTCGCCTTCTGTTTCAATCACAAAAGCTTGAAGCCACACACATGCGGGAAAGCTACGCAGCTGCTTTCTAAAACAAAGCAAACTGTTTATGTTCCCCTATTAAAAATGCACAGGTGAGCACTTCAAATAGTTTGTGAGGTTTCTGGCTTGTCAACATGAATGGAGAGACAGTTTAAGGCTCCAAGGCTTGGGCTTTGACCTTTAGAAATTGACAGCCTAAGTGATTATAAAGGGTGGGTTCTTCTCTTGCTTTCTGTTTATTGCCAATTCAAAATCTGAATACAAGTTTAGTTTTTCATGCTGATAAGTACACCACAAAGTTTCTGGATTGATAACCAAGTGACTGAATCGGAAACTTTGCTTTGATTGAGAGTGATAACCAATGGACAAGACAAAATGGGACAACATTTTAGTACTTAATTCAACAGGATTTGCTCTGGTACCGAAATTTTCCAGAAATGGTATTGGTACTGACTACTAAAATTTTGGTACCGTGACAACCGTAGCTCAAAATCCATGAAATATCCCACAATAAGCAGAAGTTAATAGGCTTGTTTACTGTGGGCTTTCAAAGTCCTCAATAAGGGCCACTGAGGTATGGCATGAACTCCCCATTGAGGGCTGTAATTGAATTTAGAAAGAGAGACCAAACTCTGGACACAGAGCAAATACATCCAGTTAGTGCGGATCAACTTAGTGTTCCTCTTGCTCTCCGGTGCTTACAAATCCTGTTTTGTGTCTCTGAGGGAGTCTTTTGTTCCACGCTTAGATTGACCAACAGGGCAAACTAAAACAGGTACAGTGTGCTTCGTCATACCACTAATCACATCAGAGAATGTGCTGCGGCTAAGTGAGTGAAAGAGTGAGTGATTGCAGTTTGATCGCCGGGCCTGACTCTCTCTGCCTCTCTTGCTATATCTCTATCTCTCTTTCCCTTATCTGTTTTGCAGTCATTAGCTTGAGAATCAAGGACTCTTAAATGTTAAGAAAAGCAGACGGATCCTTCTAGTCACTAGAATAAGTTGACTATTTTGAAATACCTGTGTGCTGTTTAGTGAAAGATTTTGTCAATGGCAAATGAATTGAATTATTTAATTATTCAAGTTACTTTCTTGACTTCTGTGAGGGTATAATAGAAGTCCCCCTTTTGGACATGCATATCCTGCTTGGTTAGTCTGAATAATATTTCCATAATTTTAAGCAGCAAACACAAGGGGGGGGGGGGACTCTCCTTGTGGAGTCCTGGAAAAATCCGAAAATATGCCAGTGCCAATATGAGTTAGCCTGACAAATGTGCGCTGCCTTCAACACTTTTGATCGTATAGCACCCGTTTCTAAAACAGGAGAACATCATCATTGCTTGGCCAAACTTGTGGAAAGAAAGAAAGGAAGAAACAGAAAAACAAAATTGAGAAATGAAACATTAAGAAGTCAAAAAACTCATTGCGCAAATGCACTGTGACAAATGTATCCAGTGTGAGAATAACATTACGTCAGAAAATTACTCACACAGTATCTAGAAGACATACACAAAACTGAAAGGAATAGTTCACCTAAAAATCACAAAGAATGAACGAAAAAATGACGGTGAGTGAACTAATCATTTAAAGACTAGCGCTCCTTTGTGCCCCATACACCATGTCTGTTTCTCTGTGTCTCTCTCTTAATGAAGGTTAACGTGAGGATGTTGGACTCCATGGGCCCCTGCAGTTAATCCACACAGTGCATTCTGCAGGCAAGAGGAATGCGTTGGCTCTCCCAGTTTTAAAAATACTGGCTGCCATAGGTCCCCACACAACTGTCAATGTTCCTCTGGGGAGGAAGGGGGGAAAACATTCTTCACTTTATTTTAGCTAGGCAATCAAACCGCAGGCCTAAATCACCGCTTGTTCGCCCCGGTGCCAGACTCGGGAATTTATAATTACCGGGAATCCGAAACTGGTTGGAAAATAAAAACGGCCTTTGCATCTACCACTGCCACCTTTTTTTGCCCGCTCCCCTCGGGGCGCAGGCCAGCTGAGGCCGAAAGCAAAAGCTTTTACGGTGACGGTCGCTCAACGGAGTATTGTTCCCCCTTCCTCAGCCTTGAGAGGAGGCTCGCTAAAACACTAAACTAACAGTTGGACATTCCATACATTTTTAATGGCATGGCTGCCTCTTTATTTGTTTCCCTAACCCCGTGGCCCGGACTGAATGAATGGCTCTATTGGAGGAGGCAGGCAGGCGCAGCGGCATACAGGGTGGAGGGAGAGGAGAGATGGGCTGCCCCAGCCTTCCCAGAGCGCATTGCAGGACTCGATCACTCACTCATTACTGGGTGGAGGTGGGGCAAGTGAGGAAATGATTACCTGTACAAATGGCCAGCATTTTTTCACAAGCTCTTCATAGGCGTGTCTTTTAAAATGGAGAGATACATTGGTCATATGTTGGATGATAAATAAGCATGCTTCATGTCACTGTGTAAGCCTGGCCTAAATTTTTTTATAATAATAAATAAATAAATAAAAACATTACTGGATTAGGGGACAGATAAATATTGCACCTGCATTTTGACGCTTTATGTAAATGCCTGATTGAAATGAAAGCCACACTCAATTACAAGAAAGAGTTATTATCATACTGCCAATAGTGACTCAGAAAGTCATTCTTGATATTGATTTTGTGAAATATGTGAAACTGATATCACAACAATACTGCATAGACAGACAGTCTGAGTTCTTTTGAAAAAGAAAAAAAAAAACTCCAATACTGCTTAACATTTATAAATATGTATAGCGGTCAAACCATGTGGATAGAAAACATACAATTTAATCAAATATTCCTCCTAACTCCAATTCCTCATTAAGAAGGCCGAGTTTCTTGTGCTCACACATGTAAATCTACAGACAAAAACACAATACAGTTTCAACGAGACATGATGAAAACAAAAATTTGCATGTCTTTTTCAGAATCTGTTGTGGGATACACTTTGTTGTGAATAATTCTGCTGTCTGCTACTGGCTGATGAGCATTTGTTTGCCTTGTTTATGTGTGTTATGTAAGGGGAAGAGGAAGTCGGTCATTCAGGACAGGAACACGCGATCAAGGAGAACTGTATGGATAGCCATGATTGCACGGTACCGCCTGTGTTATATTTACATACTGTGCATCTCTCCGTCAAAATTAAAAAAACAGAACATAACTTGAAATCAAACGAATGCCACACAGACACATGTATTCTCACACACGTATACGAAAGCACATCCTAACTCATCACCTCCAGACCGCTGGGCTTCTCTTCAACATTCCTCAGCTTCCCCCTGCCGTCAAAGGGGTAGTTGAGCAGCCACTGCACTACAAAACCCAGGCAAGCTTTTTAAAACAGGATGTTTGGCTGAGGCCTCCTTCCCCTCAAATAAACAATCCGCAGAACCTGATTTTCTGGAGGCAGGGTGGAAGTACTCCAGTCACATTATTTCCACATCCCGTATCCTGGAGCACTTGGGGCCCTGGGGGAGTGTGGGCAGGCTCTGGGGCTGCGGTGGAAACCCGAGGCCCCGTGCCAGGCAACGGGAATAGGGGAGAGGGAGAAAAAAGATAAAAGGAGGGAAAGAGCGAGAGGGGGAGAGATACCAAGGCTGGCCGAGTTGAGGGAACATAAGGGGGAGGGCAAAAGGGTGGCCCAGCACTGTCCACCCCACCGACCGTGGCTCATTTTTCACTGGCATAGTAACACCGTTACAGAGGCAGGGCAGGGTGTGCGTGTGTGGGACTGTTCTGTCTTTCTGTAATATGGACTGGCATGGGTTTTTAGGAAAGAGAGTGGAAACTGAACTGCAGAACTGTTTAGACGCATAAAGTTATATAACTCATCATCCGTAGTTTTGCTGTAAATGATGTAATACAGCTGATGTCACTCCCATGATCCTAGTTTACCTCAGCAACGGACGAAATACAGTGCAGTTAAAGTCTTCACATTCAAAAAAGGTCTGTAATCTTTCTCACACTCAGTGGTTTAAAGGAAACCGTCATCCTAAAATTCAAATTGTCAACTTACACACCCTCATTTCTTGAACGAGTGCTATTTTAATAATATCGATATACTATTATAGTTATTCATATTTTGAATAATCATATCTTTTTATATTTGCAGTTTTTGTCATTTTTATTAATTATTGTTTCTAAAGTTTTGGTTTCATTTCAGTTAATAATTGTATTATTTCAAATTAAACTTAGTTAGTTGCCAAGGCAACATTTCTTATTTTCATTTAGTTTAAGATTATTAAGTAACTACAACACTGTTTTTAATATGCAGAAACTCAAATTCAATTTGAGAAAGCAAGATTAACTTTAATTTCAAACTGTTACACAGGACAGTCATTTGGCTTCAGAATACTGGGGCGATTTTTATGGTACTTTCACAATGCTTTTTTTATTTTTTTACTGCTTGATAGTCACTGTATGTTCCTTGTCACTTTATGTTCTCATGTATAGAAAAGAGCAGCATATAAATGTTCTTTAAAACTTGGGTGATTAAAGGATGACAGAACTTTCATTTTGGGGTGAATTATCCCTTTAAAAGCCCAAACAAATCTGAAAGATTTAGGCATTGACAATGAAAAGATTCTGAAATACAGTCTAGGTGTATTCAGGCATCTGCAAGCCCGTTAATAAGTAGAAGGGAAGTCATCACATGCCTTTTTAAGGCTGTTCGAAATCTATGGATGCAATCAAATCAGTGGTAACCCGCACGCCGTCACATGCTTCGATTACTTTGTGTAATTGTTGTACTTCCAGATGCCCTTTTGATGCACTGTAGAAATGAGGTCAGGTCAGACTTAGACAGACTGGCATGTGTGTAGTGCTGCCAGTTTATCAACAACAACAACAAAAAAGTCTGTTTTGTGATTCTCTGAGAGGGAAAGTATGTGATTATGCTTGTGTCAGACTATCAGTCAAAACAAAACACATACTGGCCTGTAAAATGGCACTTTTATGAAAACAAAGACAATAAGTTGTACTGTCGATGCTGTGATCATCCGATGGTTCCTTGAGGCAGCAATGCTACCTGTTCTGCTCAGTTCGGATTCAACAAATGACGCTAACTCCTTTTCCACTAAAATGATGCAAATGTTGCTCTCTGAACCAGCAAGTCTGAGCAAAACCAGAATAGATCCAGAATGGACACCAACACCAGCAGTAACATTCTGTTGATTGGGGGGAGGTCTCACTGGCTTTGGTTTTCAGTGAACAGTTGAACGAGGCTGTCAATGCTTTCCATTTTTAAGACACTGATAGATCTCAATTAGGGACGCCATCCAGGCTGTGAGGGCAGTGTAAACATCACAAAGCACCAAGAGAGAACCCAGAGTAAAATTACAGAACACCAAACCAATACCTCTCTATACCTGACTGAGCCTTTCCTCCTACTCAGGCCAGAACGGCTCTTCATAAACCTACCCGCACAGCCAACCGACCGCTTTTCCTACTTTCCCAAGAAAAATAAACTCAACAAAACATAATGGCTCCACAGGGTTCCTCAGAGGGATGCGGGGTCTCTCTTAAAGCGATGACACAACCACAGTAAGTTCTCACTGTGATTGCAACGTCTCAGGGTATGAACGCATATGCATGAAAACATGTTGCGTTTGCTTCTTTTTTTCCCATCCGGTGACAAATTCTGGTGGGTTTATTAGGGTGCATCTCTCAGCTGTAGCACATGACTGGTCTGAAAATGATTTGTAAACAGCCACTGGTCATCACACAGACTAATAATCACTGGAAAAACAATTATACTGGGATGAGCATCATTCAGAATTCAATTGAGAGTTTTTCATTTCATAAGAAATTAAAGTAGACAGACAGACAGACAGACAGACAGACAGACAGACAGACAGACAGACAGATAGATAGATAGATAGATAGATAGATAGATAGATAGATAGATAGATAGATAGATAGATAGATAGATAGATAGATAGATAGATAGATAGATAGATAGATAGATTTTTAAAAACAATTATTAATATAAAATTCATAACTAATAATTTATACAATAAATGAACTTTCATTTTATGGACCAGTATAGAAAAACTAGAATACAATTATCTGTTTTAAATTTGTAAGAACTTCTATTTAAAATCCAATATAACGTCCAGTGAGCGTATCCCATTCAATTCAAAATCGTGACAAAATTGCGCCCACCATTATGATCATGCTGACATTCTCAGTCAGCATCAGAAGCACAGGGTACGAGGAGACCACCTCCTCCCAATACAGGGACTTGTGAACCTCAAAGATCACAAAAACCCCAATACAGAGAGGAAACACAAACTCACATGCATGCAGTTATACAGGAAGTAATGAGACCTACTTCAAAGAGCATAATTCTGATCTCCACACGGCCACAACAAGGAGTGAGGAAACAGGTGGGCTGCATTACAACCCAGTCACAGCTACAGAATGTGACTGAAACACACACACACATTTTTACAGACACACGTGTAGCACATCACGACCACATGTTTCGACGGCTATGCTTTGAAAACATAGTGAACACTTAATCAATAGCTGTTCGTTGACACAGTGTAGACATCAACTGACAAACACAGTTGCTTTTAAACGAGAGGAACTGCGGGTGAAACGGCGAGCTAGATACAAACAACACAAACAGACAGAGGTGTACCCAAACACACAGAAGCGCACACATCACAGACACCAACACAAACACGCAGAAATATTCACACGGATTCCAGAATGTGCCACCAAAAAAAAAAAAAAAAAAATGCAGGAAATCTTATGGAAACTCAAAGATTTGAGCTGAAAAATCGAACGCAGTGCGCTTCAAACAAACTCATTGAGGCCTCAAAGATCTACTACATAAATAGCCTCAGATCTCAAGCTTGGTCTTTCAAACCAAGACACCAAATTCTCTAAAATCTTGCCCTTGGGCGGCAGGGAGTTTTCATCAGACTCGTTGAGATGTGTTCTGTTGCTATTGTCAGACAGAGTGGATGAGTGTTCAGAGCAGGAGTTACACTCGCCCAGGGGGCTGCAATCTGCTCCCCTCCCACCTTCGGGCCCCCTGGCCTCACTTTTAAGAGCTTTACTAGTTCCTGCATGTGGGTGGGGTGGGATAAGGGACTCAGAGTGGGTGGATGGCCATATGCATGAACGCTTTTAGATCCTAGAGTTTCTTTTCTTTCTTTACAGGTAGCATAAAGGAAAGGGATGAATTTCCATAGGTCACTCTCTCCAAATCTACATACCTTATGTTGGTTTATTTGGACAGAGACGCCTATGGAATTTTTAACAAATTCAGGTACTGGCATTTTTGTAAACCTGTTCAATGCCTCACAAAAATGTATTATGAGCTGTGCTGAAAAATACTTTTCCAATTTCCAATTTCCTTGTACGGATACACCGGTATTAATATTCTTGCCAATACATTATTAAAATTAAAAATTACATTTAAAAAACAGTGTTGCTAAAACTTTTTAAAGGTTAAGTGAACATTAGACAATGGCAAAAGTAAAGACCTGTTCACAGCAAGAATGATGACTATAAAGATAACTATATTAGCATCCACACCAGCGAACGATATCGTTCTGTTTATTATAATCGCGCGCAGAAGTTTTGTCGTCTTCCGCTTTAAAATGCTCTAGTTCGTTAAAGCAGGATGGATTCTGATTGGCTGTCAATGTTTTTATCATTCATTAGCTGGAAGAAAATAATTTCTCTGTGCCCTTATCATTAAAGTTACAGGTGCGGACTGCTATTCTTTTATATTTAGAACTATATCTTTATCATTATAGTTATCGTCATTGGTGAGAATAGCTTTAAATTCAAAAAATTAATTTAGGAATCACAACATTATAAAAAAAGAGTATTCATTTCCCAAACATTACATTTAACAGTGATACTAAAACAATTGAAAGGTTAAGTGAGCATTGGATTATGGAAAATGTAATCTATGTGTAAAAAAAGGGGAAATGAGCATGCATAATTACATACTAAATAGCAACAATATTTGCCGATAACCAACATGGCACCCTATATTTTTTATAGTATAGGATAATAATAAACATATAGTTGAAAATGATCCTGCATGCAAGCTAAAAAGGCCTGACTATGAACCTACAAGCACATCATAGTTCACACAGACCCAATCCAGAGAAAAAACATCTCAGCAAGCATTTGACACATCATTTGTTTGCACAAGGAGTGTCGCCAGCCTGTGAAGTGGTGGTGACAGGGTGCACGAAGCCACAAGCTCAGGTAGCTCCTTCTGGGAAAGGGGGCAGATTGACCCGCTCGCTTTGAATGCTATTTCTAGCACTGCAAAACAAGGACTTAGCCTTTCTGTCTCTGCGGCCATGATCCTCCGCATACACTGAGCGGTTCCAGTTTTATGAGAGAAACATGTTGGTTTCATTCCATAAGAGGGGAGTGTTTCATCTCAAACCATGACACAAAACTGTTTCTCCTCTATTCTCTCAGTGTGGCCCTTTCACAGGAACGGAAAAAAAGCCCACTCCGGTCAAGATAGAGCCATAAAGGCTGATCCGTGTGTGCGTGTTCCGATACGCGCCGTTGTGTGCAGAGCGTATAACGTGACTCGGTGTGCTCGAGTGTGTGTGTGTGTGTGTGTGTCCCTGCGAGCTTGGATCTTATTACAGTTTGATCCCACTCAAATATTTCTGAAAGAAAACAGAGGAGGGGAGGCAGGCTCTATGGCCAGCCAACACGGCCCACTGAACCTCTGCTGGGCTCACAATGAGAGCTTTATCTCCACTCCTAATGGCCTTTAATGAGGAGGAGCAAAGCACAACATAAAAACCAAATTACCTGCAAAGTTTGCTCATTTATTCAAACACACTCCATGGGAACTCGCAGAACTTAGGACAGGGGAAGGAATGCCTTGCTGTTTTCTTTGCATTTTAGACTTTTACCGAGCACTTTACCCCTTCCTGACCCTGCAAACAAATGCAAAACTATGTCTATGGAATAACTGCTGCCCAACTTTGAGATTTGTATTACAAAAAAAGGAGACTAAAAGGGAAAACACCCGCTGCATGCTCACTGAAAAAAAGTGAGCATGCAGAGGGAAAAAAGTAAATATCTGGTGCAAGGTCACCATCACAGGCACGTAGCCTTTGTTTGAACAAAGATGTTACCACATGAGCTCTCCGGGACTGGAAAAAACAGCAACAAGTCTGACAATGGTATCACAGGCCATGCTGACAGAGCAACACTACATTTCAGAGCCGAAATATTTTTAAACTCACCTGAGAATTCCCCTTGGGTGACGTTAGGCGAGCTGGCAGCCTCTGTTTCAGTGTAAGACAGTGTGGAATCTGACAGATCTGAGGAGATAAAGGATCTGGTTAGAGTTTGTAGTTAATTCGAAATTTCAAAAAATATTTTTCATTTGATGATACAACTAGGATTGTTAAAATACTGGTAAAAAGCAACATGCCATTGGTTTAATTTAAATTATTAATATTTATATTATATAAATAATACAGTTTAAAAGATTGGGGTAAGTATGTGTTTTTTTTTTTACAAATATAACACTTTTATTTAGCAAGGATGCATTAAATTGATTATTAATTGATTACATTTATAATTCAATAATTTCAATAATTAAAATGATTTCAAATAAATGTTTTTTTTTGTTCACTTTCTATTCATTAAAAAATCCTGAAGAATCATTCATTTTTTAAATTATAATCATATTTCACAATATTACTGTTTTTACTGTATTTTTCATTAAATAAATGCAGCTTTGGTGAGCTTAACAGACTTCAAAAACATTAATAAATCTTACGACCCCAAACTTTGAACAGTAGTGTACAATTTATAAAGCGTTTTACATAAAGTTCTGTCAGGACCACTATCGTCAAATACGGTTGACAATTAGCATACAGTTTGGATTGGCGGAATGGTTCCGTTCTGGGCAAGAACTCCCTGCGCATCCATGCAGCCTAGCATGGATAAGGGGAATCAGAATGCCAAATCCTGACTGACGAGAGGAGGAGCTGGGGATGGAGGAGGGTAATTAGATCCTGAGAAACGCAATAGCTGCTGATAACACTGAAGGAGCTTATATATGTATACAGTGATAGGCGTCGTATTCGTATAGGTAGACGTGGATCAGCTGAGAGTCAGCTGACGTGAGCTTGACTAACGTGACCTGCCAGAACTGACGCTACACTTTGATAAGTGTGTTCACTAGCATATTAGTTATTGCTTTGCTATTGAGTATTGAGAAATTTCATTGGTATTGGTATAAACAGTAGAAATGTTGAGCATAAATATGTGTTATCAGGCTGCTCTCTGCCTTCTGAGATGTGGATCTCTAAAAAAAAAGCAATCACAATTAACAAGCCGAGCTGCAAACCACCAATGCATCAGTTCCAGATGCTACCCTCTCTCCACCCCACCTCCCGTCAACAGTGTGCCCGATGTTGAGCTATGGCACTGAGAGGATATCCCAGCCCAGTGCCAGGCCCCAGCATCCCTCACAACATACAGGGCCCAGCCCAGGCCGGCTCCAGATTGGCATGCTGAAAATGGGCCTGCCGGATACTGGCTGCAGCCTCCACTGGCTCTCAGTTGGTCACTGTGCCTAATTGCCACCATTAAAATTCTTCACGTTGTTCTACTTTTTGCTTCCCCTTTGGCTCTCCGTAAAGCCAGGGATTCAACCGGTGGATGACAACTGATGGCACTGACTTATTTTGGCTAGGTCATTTTGTTACACAGATTACTTTATTAAATTTGTCAGTAAATGATCTCCCATCATCTGTTCCCTCAGAATGTACATGCACAACAACTTAAATAAATACATATTTAATCAGCAATTAGAGCGTGTGTGAAACTTACCCAGTGGCTTGTGTTCTTCGCTGGGGGAAAGTCTTGAGTATGGAGGAGGGGGTGACTCTAAAATATAACAAGAGTATGATTATAATTGGAATAGAAAAATATGGGAAAATTAATTATAGATATATTATTTAATCCTGACAGACTATATTGGGTCTATGACAACAATAAAAAAAACTTTTATTTTAAATGAAAATACACAATGTTGACAACATGGAGTATTTTCTACGGCACTGTGGAAAATGTATGCATAGGTCCATATGGAATCTGCATACACAAAACTACATAGAAAGTATTTCTACAAAATTAAAACGCCTGCCATTTACAAAGATCTACACATTCCCTGCTCACGTACAGGATTATTAAACATTTTTTACTAATTTTATAATTCTCTGAGATATCATTAAGAGTGTACTACTCTTATTCATATTATTATTCACATTTGACCATGTTTAACACCATTCCGGAGTTCAATTCCCCAGAATCACACAGATTTTCACTAAAATCAGAGCAGATAATGTGAGAGAGAAAAAACGTAGGTGCTGCATGTTATACATCAACATTTTGCAACAAATATTACACCTGAAAAACATAAATCACAAATGCTCAAACTTAATATGTATATCTTAATAGCAGCTCAGTTTAAAACTTTAATTCTCTGGTGAATAGCCTATATTCTGACCACTATGGGTTTTTTTTTATTATTAAAATAAAATATTTTAATATAACAAACACCTCGGATAAAAAAAAACCTTTTATCACTGAATTTCGGTGGGCCTGTAAACAAACTTTTTGTAAACACACACACAATAATAATGTGCAGAAGTTAAATATAGGCCTATATACAAATATTTCATTCATTTTAGTCTTGAGGCAAATCTCATCTGAAGCTGAATAAAACACTGCCTGTTTTAGGTGATTCACCATTTAATGGCATGGACATCAATCAAAGATTTTTCCATCTAAAATTAATACAAAAAGCCTACTTGTATAAGCCTGTATATAATTAAGTTTTTCATCTTTTAAAAATCGCAAAACCTCATCTAGTAACAATGGAAACCACTAAAAGTTCGACGGCACAAAGGGGGGAAAAAATGTCTCTGGACAAGTAATGACCTCGCCTTATGGTAGTGGGGGAAAAAGAAAAGCATAATGTGGACTGTCTCTTTAAGAGTGGCGGCAGTAATTGCCAGGATCCTAAACTCAGTCACTCAGATACACAGCGAGTCAGTCTGGCGCCAGTTGTATGCAAACTGTATATTACCGCCACTCCTTCACCTAAATAGCATGAGGGGTCCTCCTCGGGAAAAAAGCGACTTTTAAAGTGCAACTTGAAACTGATATCATTTCAAAGCGATAAAGTCTTTGCAAAAAAAGGAAACGTAGCCTAAACACTGCCATCTTATAAAGCTACAACAAACACAAAGCAAAATAAAAGTATGTATCGCTAAACATTGATAGTAAAAGATAGTTTCTTTATAGCCCTTGCTAAATACATGGACATGTTTGCTTAAACACTGTTTTAGGCTACGTGATAAATGCTCTCACGGGCATAGGGCAACACCTGAACAATAGGATTTCTCTCTTTAACGTCGTCTGTGAAAATTAACCTTGAAAAAACCCGTCACAGCCATTGATGGAGTTTGAAGATTGAGAGGGCTCTGTTGTTCAATCGCATGAAAGAAATACCATCTTCATGGGGACACGCATGAGCGCCTGTGAGCTATGTGTGTCTCTACAGAGAACAGAGGGGAGAGAGAGGGGCTGCTGTCTCCCTCAAGCGTCTCTGCTCTGAGAAACTCCAATAAAACGCTGAGCAAAGAGTGTAATTGTCAGCTTGAAGCCTTTGATTAAAAAGTATCTCTTAATATGTGAGGATTTATTATGGAAAAACTGACTTATAGGTTGCCAAGTGCCTCAGGTTCCCAATGGTATCTTCACAAGATGCCAATCTATACTGTCAATGAATGCTAGGAATTCTAACCGTTAACCCATCAATCTGTTGGAATTTTACTTTTTTGAGACTGGAGATTTGGTTGAGATAGACTAAACATGTCACAATAACATCTGATATGTAGAGATTAACAATTATTGGTGATTATGGGCCTTGTGAGAGGAAATAATCCAGCAGTTGACAATAGCCTATTATTGCTAAATGACTAAGGACCTGGTAGGATTGAAAATGTTTTTTAAGCTTCTTGAACCGCTTGGTCTTAGATTTAAGATCTTTTAGGCCACACAGACAGTGTTCTCAAGGACAATTCTCAAAAAAAAATAAATAAAAAAAAATGCCTATATAGGCTATAATAACTACACTCTAACCAATTATTCTACTGCTCAACTATTTGAGGCAACTAATTGGAGAATATTACCTATTGACCAGCAAAAAAATTCATAAACCCAGTAGAGTAATTGTATCAAGGATAAGGTAACAAATGCTGTCTATCTTCAATTCAGTAGCTGCAATTAAGACGATTAAAACCGCCATGCATTTTTATGTAGGTTAATTATGTTTGTATTTTATTTCTGCCAATGTAGTTTCCTGGTAACAACTTGATTGTTGGGAAATAATGAAGAAGCAGAAAATAAAAACAGTACAGTACAGAGCTTGTATACATTATAATGTGCAAATTCAAAATGTAATTATTTAAGTCACTGTTGTCAATACTGTACATTTAAAGCACTGAAACGTAATTGCTTACTTTTTAATAATAACATTAGCCTTTTTTTTTTTTTACACTGAAAAGCAACGCTAAATTCTTCTTTGCTACTGCACTCAATTTTATCAATGGCATTCTGTAGTATATGAATCACTGTAACAACACAGCTCCAATGCAACTGTTGGGGAAACCCTGAGGAAAGAGCTTTGGCGTTGCAGCAGGTGTAAAGCAAAGCATAATAATGAGAAATATAGCTGAAGTTTTAGACATAATAATCGCCAGAGGGATCTTCGCTTACCTGGCCCACAGAGTCGGCTGTAATGATATGGATTGCAGCACACCACCGGACCGTCCTGAGCTCCGAAGCTCTTGCACTCACAGAGCGCTTTAAGCTGGGCCGTGTGCTGCAGGTCTGACCACCGATAAAGCTTACAGATGAGCAGCTGTGGAGGAGCCATGTGGCCGCCTAACCGCAGCTCGGTCCGCGATACCATCACGCAGTCGCTCGGCATCCCTCCTTTGGACTCCACGGCTTCCAACAAAGTATCCAAGGTTTTCTCCTTTAGCCTTTTTAATAGCGAATAGGTGGCGGTCTTGAGCTCCTGCTCCATGACGGAGCGAGGTTTCGTCTCCTGGCTCTCAAGAGGACCGGGGTCCCGAGAAGAACCAATGTTCCTCAGCACGAACTGGCACGAGCCAGGCTCCGGGTTTCTAGATCCAGAATGATGGTCCCGATCTTTAAATAAACAGCAAGTGACTGTTCTACAATCGCTGTCCTGCACAGACCGAGGGCTTCCCATCGTACACACCGTACCCCCATCTTGGTCCAAAACGCCCCCTGAGGTGCCACCACCGCTGCTCTCAGTGGGATTCCTCGTACACACTTCCCCATAGTCCACGCCAGGCGACCCGCTCGGGGTCATCGGTCTGAACTCCGTCTTGGGAATTTTCTCTGGGTTGGTGCCAAGCAGATCGTCTCGAGACCCCTCGCCGCTTTTGCCATATCCATCGCCCCCCTCTTTATCTGGAATCAAACGGCTTCTCCAGAGTCGCCGCACAAGACCTGAGCGTTTCGTCCTGAACATACGACAACTTGAAACTCTAGATGAGTTATTTACGTTCAGATCTTAGCGATTTAAAACTATTTCTGAGCTCGTGCAACATTAATGTTGGTCGAATGCCGTGCAGCGCGTGCACACAGCCGAGCACCATATATTGGTGGCAAAACCACAACATTAGTTTTGAAGGCACAATGTTATATTGCATTAAAAACAGAAAACGTCAAACAACCGCAAGGCTACACAGAAACGCATTCATCCTAGAAGAACGCTGTCAGTAGCCTACATGTGAACACCGTTTGGAAAGTTTTTAGATTTTAAATGCACTAAGGGTTTTAACTACAGCAAATACATTTGTTGTAAAAAAAAAAAAAAAAAAAAAAAAAAAAAGGCTACGCGAAAGGCTACACTAGTCGCGCGCTCTCAAATGTTTTCGGACTTTGAAACACGTTCAAATCCACTCTTCAACAGCGGGTCTGGTGACATGAATGAAGCTGCTCCTCGGCGAATTAAATCCACAGACAATTCCTCACAGAATTCACTATTCCGGTTGTTTTCCACTATTCCAGCGCACTCTTTTTTTGCGATCCAAAAATATCCTTATGCGCGCGCCGGGGCCAGAAAAAGGAACAATCCGTGGACTTATAGTGTGCTTCTGGTTCCGTGTTCAGACCTGGTCAAACTGCAACCCAGATCTCTCTCTCTTTCTCCGTTTCTCTCCCTTTTTCCTTTTTTTCTCTCCCTGTCACACACACACATACACACACACACATAGGGCCCCCGAGGAGAGCGATGGAGCCATTGGCTGACTACCATCATGTGCTAGTCTAGACACTTTGGCGGCTCTGAGCTGCACTGATTGTTGCGCAAACAAGGTTTCAAGTTTCTTAACTCTTAAAGGCGTAACATCCATCTACTTCTATTTCTTCATATATCCTAAGATGATTGTTTATTCTAAGCAGAAGAAGAATTGCGAGTAAATTAGAACTAATGTAAAAATCCAAGAATTATTTAACAAACATTTCCAAGATGATGTCAATGCGACTTTACTGCGGTCATAACTTTATTTCGAGTTTTGTGGAGTCGGAAGCTGTTTGCATGTGTCTACACTCTACAACTTACCGTTCTTCTTTTTTTAATACAAAAGATCATCTAATATATGCATACGACATTCTACAATGGGATCTGCACAGGATAATAACAAACCGTTCAAAGTCTTTAAAGGTGCACTCAGAAAGTTTTGATTTATATTTAGCAGCCTCTTAATTACTGCAAAAGTACCATACGTTTTGGACATTATACTGACACCTATAGGCTTGGATGCATTAAGTTTGTTTATCTTTATTTTTGTCTATATTTTCTCATATTACACATGAAAATATGGAAAAAAAGAGAATTAGCAATGTGGTGGCTGTAATGCTACGGTTTTAGTAGCCCATTATTATTTTTATTACTATTACTTGTAGTATTTAATTCACATGGATGACGTGGTGTCAACATGAAGGTGCCCATGAAGGGGCAACCTTCTCCATGTAGAATAAAACAGCTTTTTATGATACATCTTAGTGACATTTCTCAAATGTGCTATTCATTTCATTATCCATTATTTATTCTTTTTAATTAGCAAGAATTACTGAGTAAAAACATTTGTATCTTCTAAGGACCACTGATAACTTGTACACTATTTAGCTGAATTTCTTGCATTTCTTTTAATTTATAGTTGAGAACTGCTCTTATTTTCTACATATCTAATATCTGTCTTATATCAATAACTGCCATGTTCCTCATAAAAGTACCTGGCAAATACATCCAAATCAGATTCAACAGTTTTTGTTAGTGTGACGCAAAGTGTGCATTACCTGCACATGAGGAATTTTCAGTGGACTGGGAAGCTTGCAAATTCCATAGAATGACCTCATGAGGTGCAAGCGACTCTCATTCGGGTGTGAATTCTCGCAATGGGTCATGCAGAGACTGTGAGGTGCAATTAACCCCCCCCCCCCCCCCCCCCCCCCTTTAAAAAAAAAAAAAAAACTTAAAAATAATACTATCCTTACCCTGAGATGTAAACCCAATGCACCTTGTTCTTTGACCTTTTGGTTTGAGTCATTTCAATTTTAATGTATAGGCTACTTGGTATGGTATCCCTTTAACATGGTAACTCTTTATTTTACCGTGTCCTTGTTACATATGTAATATGTACTTACCATAGTAATAACAGTAAATTATGTATAATTACATGCAACTAACCCTCAACCAAACCCTAATACCCTAATCCTATAGCACATAGTTGATTAATATTACTCAGTAGCCTACTTAAATATATAATTACACTGTAACAAAGACACCTTAAAATAAAGTAATATATGTGTGTATATATATATATATATATATATATATATATATATTCAAACTATCACTTTTCTGTGCTATTTTGTATTTTGTTCACTCATGCACATAAAGGGTTAAAGACTGGCTGGAGTAGAGCAGGCGGGGCGACGACTCTCAGTGTATTAACGTGCTCAAAGTAGCAAAAGTTCAGCAATAAACCCTGCCGATTGGTTCCCCAACATTTACGACATGCCCCCTGGAGACAGGGATTGGATAGAAGAGGCAAAAAAAAACAAAAAAAAAAACACAAATAGACTCGCCCACTGTTGTTACAATTGACAGTGAATGAAATAAATTTCCCGGCAGCTTGCCAACAAGCAGAGCACAGTATTTGACACGCTTATTCGGCAACAAGCTATGTAAATACAGTCTTAACAATGGACTTGTGCTGACAGCCTTATTTATCAAGTGATCAAGAGGATGTGAAATTAAACTGTGTGGGAGGAGATCCAATTCCAATCCAAATCAACCAATAAGAACTCCAAGTATCCTAAAATGAAAAATATAGGTAACGCTTTCATTAATAAATCATTAACAAACACTACATAATGTTTAATGGATCATTAAATATTAAAATAGCTGGAAATATGAGATAATGTGATCATTATCAAAAGATCATTATTTAATGTAAATCAAAATGCTTACAAATGTCAGTAAACTTCAGTTCATATATTACCTAATGGACTTTCTTGCATTTGCAGGTGTACAAAATGCAAAAAGGCGTTTGGTAGCAATGAGTGATCCAGATGTTCAACTGAAAAATAAACAATATGACTGGTCAGACTTTATATAGGTGTCTTTAACTATACCTGTGTTAAAAAAAAAATGTACAAAAAAATTTGAGGTACAATGTACTTATTTTGTTCATGTTCTATTGCAAAACCCTTTTGAAGCTATTGAAGTGTGATACAGGGTGGTATGGGTTTGATTAAGGGGTCAACAACACTGTAAAAAAAAAAAAGTTGCTGCCTTAAATTTTTCATTTAAACTTTAATCACATTAAACTGACTTAAAAAAAATTATACAAACTTATTTTAATGATTTAAAGCAATGTAAAAACATAACTTATTGATATGATTTTTTCTTTTTACAGTACAGGGGTCAATTTGATTACTAAGGAAACATGGTTCAAACTGTTTATATAACATTGTTTTAATAAATGAACAAGAGCTTTCTCCTGTTGATGTATGATCCAAGAATATCCTGTTTAAGGATAAAGTTATAGTGATAAAAACATGTTTTGCACCCAAATTATAATAACAAAAACAATGTGTTTTGTCTTTAGCAAGCATTTAGCTAAACCTAACCATCTTTTACACAAACATTGTTACAGTAGCTAAAAGTCCAATGCCCATAATAGTAAACATTTATAAACATTAAAAATGATAAACAGTTTCAACTTTAGATTGGGTACTGCAAAACATGAACAAATAATTAAAAAAATAATTTGAAAAGATGTGTAAAAAAGGTGAATTCAGGTCATTTGGGACACTTTTGCCATTGAGATGACTGCCTATAAAGGTACTAAATGATTAGCAAACATTTATGAACATTTACAAATAATGAATATAGTTTCAACTTTAGATTGGGTATTGCAAAAACATGAACAAATAATTAATAAATGATTTGTAAAAATGTGTGAATAGTATAAGTGCATACACCACAAAAAAATGAATACCAAATGTATAACTTGGTAGACCGTGGTTATGAGTTGATGAAGAATATTAACATGAATAGTGTTTAATTGTGCTTAAAACGACTAATTAAGTAACATTTGTAAATGTAAAAAAGTGCATAGGTCATTTATTAATTGAAATTAAATGACATTTATTAACATTTTATTTACATTAAATAATGATCTGTTAACTAAATCCGTTAAGCGTTATATAATGTTTCTTAATGATTTATTACTGATTCTTTTAATCATTGTAAACCATGTCAAAATCATTTGAAGATTTTAAAAAAAATGCTTGATCATATGAATTGAAAGTTTAATGACATTTTTTAGCACTTCAGTCTACATTAAATAATGATCTGTTAATCATGATGTAATGTTTAATAAGTTCATTAGTAAACATTAACAAGCACATCATCTCAAATGTCTAGTGAATAAATATTAACTAATTATCTGTTAAGCATGTTTGTTAATGATTTATTAATGAAAGTTATTATAAAGTTTTACCAAAATATACCTATATCAAAAATTATAATAAAGAAAATTAAAGCAAATACGTATTCATTTATAGGTGTTTAACTCTTCATGAAACTAGCTCTAAATAAGAAAAAAATCTTACTTTATAATATTCATGGTAAAAAAAACCTGGACCATTAAGATACATATACAATGTATTTAAGCATTACAGGGTGGTACATTTAAGCATTACTTATTAAAATAATGCAATAAACATTAACAATGCAACATAAAACACAAACATGCAAAACTGAAAATAAAATAAAAACGCAATGCTATACATTTAACATCTTACTTTATAATGTTCAAATTACTAACACTTCATAAAATGTAGACTGACAACTCAATCATTACAACAAGTTACAGTAAGTCAGCTTACAGTTTTTCTCAGTCGCTTTGGTGCATTTCTCACATCACTATTTACATTTGCACCACAGTTAATGCAGTTCTCAAAACTATTAGTACAAACTGCAAAACCTAGTTGATAACCTGCAAAAGCGTGTCACTTGCTCAAAATGGGTAGCTCATTCCTCAAAAGCAAGTATTCATGTCAATGAAAGTGTCAGTGTCATCAAGATGAAAAGTCCTGACACCATTGTTTATGAACAAGATAGTCAAATGGCTTTGTCACGTTTTCATTATGACAGTTTACTCTGTAAATGTTTTCCAATGCAAAAAAGTCAGATCTTGGTGACACCACCTGAAAATGCTCAAGACAGCACTATATACTATTTGCACAGTCATTTGAAAAATACAGTAAAGTTACACATTACTGTATTCAGTGAGGTACCTGAGTACAAGACACTGAATATGTATGTTTCACATTTTATGCTCTTTGCAATTCTAATTTGTTCACAGCATTGTGCAAAAGAAAAAATACACCCTTATTTACAACAAACATAAACTCCCTTTGGGTAGAGCTGTGCACAACTGTAAACAATATTGCAGTACATATTGGAACTGAACATACAACATACATAGTACTGTAATCATTTATGCACATCCAGACGTTCCTCTCTGTCTGGCCACATAATTTCATTACATCACAGCGAATATCATCTCTTGCTCAATTGCAAATTGTTCAAATTAGGAGACATTTTCAGAAAAAAAAAAAAGATTAAAAAAAAATTGTAAAATTTGCTTGACAGATTTTGACAACTAGTTCAACATTTTTGTATGTAATGACTTAAGCAATGAAATGAGGACTATTAGTTTTATATGGAATGACTATTCAGCATTCACAAGTATAGTTAATTTTGACTGACATGACATAAGCAAATGATAATGTTATAAAACAGCAGAGAGTTGTATGAAAGCAATTGATGAAAAGTATTTGCATTTTGTTGGAAGGAATGAGAAACTGCTAATATGATGTGCACAAATGACTAAATGTCGTGGAGGTTGAACTAACTGTTGTGCAAATGTAAATAGTGATGTGAGAAATGCACCAAAGCGACTGAGAAAAACTGTAAATACAGTAATGTGTAACTTTACTGTATTTTTCAAATGACTGTGCAAATAGTATATAGTGCTGTCTTGAGCATTTTCAGGTGGTGTCACCAAGATCTGACTTTTTTTGCATTGGAAAACATTTACAGAGTAAACTGTCATAATGAAAACATGACAAAGCCATTTGACTATCTTGTTCACAAACAATGGTGTCAGGACTTTTCATCTTGATGACACTGACACTTTCATTGACATGAATACTTGCTTTTGAGGAATGAGCTACCCATTTTGAGCAAGTGACACGCTTTTGCAGGTTATCAACTAGGTTTTGCAGTTTGTACTAATTGTTTTGAGAACTGCATTAACTGTGGTGCAAATGTAAATAGTGACGTGAGAAATGCACCAAAGCGACTGAGAAAAACTGTAACATGGGCATAAAGTGAACACTTATTAAAGGTAGGGTAGGTAATCCTGTTCAGAAACACTTTTTTTTATACTGGGTGAAATGGTCCTTCCATCCTGATAGTAGTCAATACATTATGTGTTTAGAAAAAGGAATGAAAAAAATCTGACCTCTGTAGCAGCTGCAGGACAGTAAAAACTCTGACCAATCACTGCCATTCGGTGCGAATGTAAAGAACCAATCAGATGCCTTCATGTCTCGTGCCCGAGCCCCACTGCGCGCGCTGCCCTGCATGCACTCATCACATGTCACCGTTCCCGGAAATATTCAGCTCAAAGCACCTGCATATGCAGTCAGCGAAGGCAAACAAGGCAAAAACTACTTCCTCGGACCCTGCCCGCACTCTTGAACGACCTCCTCTGCTTCGCCCTCAACCCCGGACCTGTCCTCGAACCGACGATGCGGTACTTGTCTCCGGACTCGGAGTGTACGTTAGTCTTCATTAGAGTCAACAATGTTTTCATCATGGAAACTCTTACATGCAAAACACCGTATATGTTATGAATCTTACACGAAATTCACCTTCATCACAGTGTAACTGATGGTAATGGAAAAACGTGTATCAATGCAACCTGTTTTTAGTTTTGCCTTATAAATATAGCTCGTTACCGAATGAAACTTTACCATTATCGATATGCTAGCTTGATAGTGAGTACTAAAATAAATCTTATTTGTTTATATTCATAGTGATAAAGTTAGGTATTTTATTACATGTGATTCTGACATGATGTCACTGTATGTACTGCGCTCCTTCCTCTCCACTCGTCTCAGGTAATAAATGCGTCTTCCAGCTGAGCCTGAGCGTTTGGCGTCGCGCGTTCATGTGTTTTGGGGCCGTGGCTTTGGAAGGAGCTCAGAAGGGAGGGGGTGGGAGTGAATGGAAATAATGAGCTGTGTTTATTGCAGATTAAAAGGTCTACAGTCACTCGATTTTTATATTTTCTTTTTCAGAGTACTTACATTTTAATTATGTATTGGTATATAAAGACAGTTTAAACAAATTTGGAATGTTTTTTTTTTAGAAAAAGGATTACCTACCCTACCTTTAAACTATAAATAAATGAAAAATCATCAGATTTAATCATGAACCATCCCAAACGTCCAGTATTAGTCACACAGTGATGTACACACACACCTGTCCTCTACTTATGCCCCTTGCTCTGTGACTAAGAGTAGTATTTGCCTGTGTGTAAGTGGGAATCGGATTTCCCTGGCAGGTTCATGGAGGTTAGAGAGAGAGAGAGAGAGAGCATGGAGCCCCTCACGCCTGCTCTGTATTAGAGGCACCTGTTGCAAATACATTCTCTTTTGTAACTTAATCACACGTCAGACAGGGCAAAGAAAACTGTTATTGCAGCACTGCACTCCATGTTCAATCATTCTCACACTTTACTGAAAAATCTGTGAAAGCCCCACTCACAGTACTAATGATAGCTTTTCACCCACCTGTCCATTGACAGGTAGCAGTTTAGCTAGAATATCTGAAAAATGCCACTATTTTTAAAATTAAAGCTATACTGTTAATTCAGGAAGTGCTTTTTCAGACCGTATTGTTCGACTGTTTCTTTATGATCATATTGTGCAATTTTGTGCCTGCAGGAGGTTCTGTGATAAATGATTAGTGACTTCATTCACTGGCTATTGCAATACACTAATGTTGTTCAAATAAAATGTTTCACCCGAGGCAAAGTTTTACCTTTCAAACAATGATAAAGCAAGTTTTGTTTTCTGTCCAACACCATGTAAGCCTGGAGAGATTTGGCATTCAAATGTCTTTGGCAGTGATTAATTCGTTTCTCAATTCCAGTCACTTGATGATAAATGAAAAGAGAGCATTTTCAAGAGAAAATGATGAGAGTTATGCAAAAAAGTATACAAGGAATGGCATTAAGATTATGTTTTTGGCCAAGGAAAGACATTAGTGGTTTCATGGACATGATGTCTGTAAAAACAAAGCCTATTTTAAATACAAATCAGCGTAATTTACATATTATTAGAATATTTTGTACTTACATTTTTAAGTACAATCAATTTGGATATTTAAGTCATTTCAACTTAAATTACTTAAATTAAATTACATTAAAATGAGTTGAATGATCTTGTATATAACATAAAAAAAGTGGAAAATTGCTTATCTTGGTGAGTTAAAGTAATGTAAAAACATATGTTGTCAAAATCATAATTTTTTTTATCATAAAAAGTTATTTCCTGAGGTTGTCGCTGAATAATTCCTCCTCTATCCTACAAAAGTTAGGGGTTGTATACCAATTTTGCAATGACTACATGTTAAAGCAGCACTCAGTAGCTTCGGGATTTCTTCGCTGTATTCTCGCTTTTTGCTCGCAGGTTTCTCTCTAGAGCTCCCCCCACAGCTTCGGAATAGATATTTGACAACACTGTTGTAAAAACTCTTTGGTGATTCTCAGACACCAAAGGCTAGTAGATCAACGACATCAAAGCAGATGGGACATTCTTTAAAACGTCTTCTTCCTTCGGGTTCGGACAACGTGAGGGAGCGCAATAATGACAGTATTTGAGCAGATTTCTTTTGGCCGTAAAGCAGTTGTTTACATCGCGAGACCTGATATCACGCGATACTTCCTGCCGCGGCGGCCCGCCGTCTCAAAGTTGCAAGTGCGAATTTTCCGCTCACGGGCACCAGGGGGGTGCGAAACGACCACCATTCAACCCGAAATAAGTAATATAACCATTCCAATGACTCCGAAGCTGTTCAGTTAAGGTAAAAAAGTTACTTAGTTCACCTTTAAATGTTGCCTTTACATAGTCAAAAATATTTTTAAATATTGCTTTATATATTATATATTAGAGTTTTAAATTCATTTGCTTTGGTTTCATATTGTAAAGACAATGCATGAAATTTTATTGTAAAATAAATCAATTGCATACAATAAAAATACTGTTAAAATAATTTTTAAGTAATAAGTATGAAATAAATCCTCTACAACACGCATCAATGATTCCATGAAGAACCTTTAATGAATTCATGGAGCCTTATCACAAAAGGTTCTTTATAGAAGAAAAAGGTTCTTTAGATTATTAGAATGTTCTTTACACTAAGAATTTTTTTTTTTTTTTTTAAGAACTGTTCACTGAAAGGTTCTTTGGGAAACCCATGGTCTCTCTGAAAAACCCCTTTCGGAACCTTTGTTTTTAGGAGTGTATACTCTGTTGACCCTAATGTTTGCTGCATATGTGAAAGTGTGTAAGAAAAGAGCTCTTCAAAGAGGACGAGGTAATTGAGTCAGAGGGCTGAAAACAGGGCCCAGCTGTTCACACACACTGTCCCCCTGCCCCGCTCTTACATGTCCAGCAAAGCAGACTGTCTGCACCACTGGAGACCCCGGGGTAAGAATCCAGTGGTCACGCAAGCTTGGTACAGCACTGACACTTCAGAGGGAGAGGATATCAAATTAAACACAACCGAGAGATACATTCCCATCCAATTGTCCAAGCACCTCATGGGACACTTATGAGTAAGTAATAGTTATAACAAGTAATATATTTTATTTATTCAATATATAAAATTAAGTAAAAAGAAAAATGGTATGTTATGTCCCGGCCATTTATACATTTGTTGAAGAAGAAAATGTAATTATTTAATGAGTCTGTCACTCACAATAGACAGACAGACAGATAGAACGATATATAGAACGATAGATAGAGCGATAAAACAATCGATAGAATGATAGAAAGATAGAACAATAGATGGAATGATAGAACGATAGATAGAACGATAGAACGATAGAACGATAGCTAGAACGATAGATACGATAGATAGAATAGATCGATAGAACGATAGATAGATAGAACGATAGACAGAACGATAGATATAACGATAGATATAACGATAGATAGATAGATAGATAGATAGATAGATAGATAGATAGATAGATAGATAGATAGATAAATAGATAGATAGAACGATAGATAGAACAATAGAACGATAGATAGAACGATAGATAGAACGATAGATATAACGATAGATAGATAGATAGATGATAGTAGATAGATAGTAGATAGATAGAGCGATAGATAGAACGATAGATAGATAGTAGATAGATAGAGTGATAGATAGAACGATAGCTAGAATAGATAGAATAGATCGATAGATCGATAGATCGATAGAATGATAGATAGATAGATAGATAGATAGATAGATAGATAGATAGATAGATAGATAGATAGATAGATAGATAGATAGATAGATAGATAGATAGATAGAACGATAGATAGAAAGATAGATAGAACGATAGAACGATAGATAGATAGATAGATAGATAGATAGATAGATAGATAGATAGATAGATAGAACGATATATAGAACGATAGATAGATAGATAGAACGATATATAGAACGATAGATAGAACGATAGATAGATAGATAGATAGATAGATAGATAGATAGATAGATAGATAGATAGATAGATAGATAGATAGATAGATAGATAGATAGATAGATAGATAGATAGATAGAACGATAGATAGAACGATAGATAGATAGACAGATAGATAGATAGATAGATAGATAGATAGATAGATAGATAGATAGATAGATAGATAGATAGATAGATAGATAGAACGATAGATAGAACGATAGATAGAACGATAGAACGATAGATAGATAGATAAATAGATAGATAGATAGATAGATAGATAGATAGATAGATAGATAGATAGATAGATGTTACTTTACTAATAATGGTAAATTACATCCAGTATAATAGGGTATAATAATAAAAAAAAAGGTTATTTCTGGTCTGTGTTCCTGCGAGACCATCCGTTTTTGGTATATATTATATTCTTGAAGACAAACGTCTGAGAAACGCTAGAATAGAGGAGTGTGTGGAAGACTGTTTGAAGAAAATCAGTGGAGAAAAAGAGTACATGCAACATAACAATAAAATGCACCAGCCTGTGACAGCAGTCATATATTCAAAGAGCAGAAGGCATTAATTCTCCATGAGGAAATTGCGAGGGAGTTCAGTACGGACAGATACTAATGAGAAACAGGCTCACACACTTAGGCCCGTGGACGCAGTGGGGGTGGAGGGGATTCTGCAGATAATCTATTCACTCAATGCTACACATCCCCACCCCTCTATAGTCAATACTGTACAATCATTCCATTCTCTGTAAATGCCACAAGACATGTCTCTGCTATGAGACAAAGCACGGTGGTTACTGGGGGAAAAAGATGGTTGAATCTTTAATTGGAAGCAATCTGATTCACTAGGTTGTATTGGAGACAGGTAGACCAGGCAGACGGGGCCCGAGGCTGCGTGTGTCATCTTCTCTTTGTACCAGTCAGGGTAATTCATGCCCCAAGGGGAGGGCTGTCAGTGGCCTGGCTTCACCATCACATTCCTGCCGATAAGGCTTATTCTGGGTCCATGAAGGAGCTTAAGGAATGCAAGGGAATAAAAGTTACAGTTGCATTACTATGGTACGATTGGGATGTCTACTCAAACACACTAGGAAAGGACAGTTAAAAAGGATAGTTCACCTAAAATAAAAATTGTCATAATTTACTCACCTTCATGTCATTCCAAATCTATATGACTTTCTTCTGTAGGACGCACATATTTTGTCCATAAAATAAAAAGCCAATGGGGTTCAATGACTGTTTTGGACCCCACTGACTTTCATTGTATGGATAATCTAAACACAAAACCTTTTATGTTCAACAGAAGAAAGAAGGTCATACAGGTTTGAAACAACATGAGGGTGAGTAAATGATAACAGAACTTTCATCATTTGCCTTCAACAGCTCCTCTAAAGAACTACGAGCCCTTAATTCAGGGCAGGTTTAAGAATGTAGGCCATTTCACACACACACACACACACACACACACACACACACACACAAAATGAAATGTAGATTTGTATATTTTATGTTTTTTATGACACACTGACTCGGACTGAATAAATGTTAGGTAGATTTATAAGAGCAAAGGTTTAAGATGAAATGTTTTGCAATGTGATTCTGAGTTTGGAACCGTGGATCGAGTAATAAATCTGGAAATAATTTAGGTTTGTAGTACATTGCTCTTCCAAGCTTGCCTGTAAACATTCCTCACACTGCACCTTTTCCTCCCATGCTTTCTGTCACGCCGCTGTCAGAAGTCACGACCCCAGAAAGGCAGGAATGGCTCTTTAAAGACACACTAAAAAGTGACTAATAAATCAGAAATGTCCCTGTATACATAAACAAGTCCCGGGAAACACGACTAATTAATACTTGAACAAGGGAATCAAATCAGGACACCTGCGCTGTGTCTCTATCACATAGTTGGTTTTAGAGACTGGCGTCGCAGAATGCAGATCAATAGTTTGGTTATCTGAGTGTTGCGTGTTTTTTCCTATCTCTCTTCCTGACCGGCAGAGACGGCGAGGCTGAGCTCCATATGACTGGGTCACCAGAGCCCAAACCAGAGACACACTTATGTGAAGAATAATATTTTCCAGCTTTTTATCAGCATTTGTTCAGTGGGTCATGGAGACAGTCTGTCTTTGAGAGCCAGATAACCAAGTCAAAACCTCTAATTGCACTGTCTCTGCCAGATTGATTTAAACCCAGTCGCACACATACATACACACACATTCCTCTAGGCCCTAAATTAGAGGCTTGTTCACTGAGGAAAGGCAACCCCGATGAGAAAGACAACCTGTTCCTTCTGTGAACCACCCAAACTTTGTTTTTGACTTCACTGGCAGATTAATTGCTTATAATGATACCTTTATGAAACTTTGTGTTTAATTTGAATTAGATGTTGACTTAGGTTCGGGCTGACGTCATGTTTGACAATAACGTTGCAAGCGGAATCGCCACATCTTCAATTATACAACATATATTTATGATTCTTGAATCTGATTGGCTAAGGAGAGTTGATATAACAGTATAAGAGAACTGGGACGAAGGCAAAAGTCTATATCGGATTGGCTGACTTCAACAGGTGTTCCGAGCATAGACAGTAAAAGAAATGGACACAGCGACCCCATTGGATTCAACGGAGACAAAGTGAAGCCCATTAGAAACTTTTACTTCCTGGGGGTCCAGCGTACTGCGCAGACTCAAACTGAGCTCGACGACGTAGATGTGACGTGAGCAAACCGTCTGTCTTCTAGTGGCTGTGCCAAGATCAATCTGAATCATTACCTTCCGAAACTCGCAGAGACGGAGAGCGTGAGTAGGAGCTGTCCATGATCTTGGAGCAGGAGAAACTTTTTGTAGGTGTTCTGATTAATTACTTTGTCATTTTGCCTCGACGTCCTCCCGATTGCCCGCGAGCTTCTCTTCCTGTCCATACGGTAATTTCCTACTGTGCGACAGAGAGTCGCGTGGTTATGACGCAATCGTTAGCCTACTTTTACAAAAACTGCTTCTACAGGGCCATAACGTAAGCTACAAGGTAATGGAGCCTTTTATACATTTTCGTGTTTCTTTAGAAATAAATAATGGACAAATGGAGTCTTTAAACGCCTCAGATGTGAAGTTATTCGCTGTCAAAGTGACGCCAAAATGAATGGGAGTCAATGGGATGCTAACTGCAGGTGGGGTTCCGTTAGCCAATGGCGGCGTCCGGGGGTGCTTCAAAATAATACAAATCCCTGCACCCTTGGTTCCGAGAGCCTAGTGTGCTGGAATCTTTAACGGTCCACCAGGAAACAAAAGCCGTGTTTACAAGTTCCGCAACTGGAGTGATGCTTCAGAGGAGCAACTAAATGCTGGATTTAAAAAGGTTTGGGAAGTTCACAGCTTAAAAACTTTAAAAGACATTCAAGCGATTTGTTTGAGGCATTTAAAAGTCTGTGATATGGGGAAAAGTACCATTTTCCAAGCTTAGCCAACCCTTGGATTCCTGAGTGATTAGTTTGAATGTATAGTCCTGCTTTGAATATTAGTTTGAAACTATTTTTGTTGGTAACTGTAACAATATTATGTATAACATGTAAGTTACTTAGCCTGGGTTTCCCCATGCTGCCTTGTGCGCAGCGCGATTTTATTCACGCTGCTAGGCAGCCTGGACACCATGGACCAGATTTTCCCCTCAAAAAGGGAACCAATCACAGAACGGGGAGGGAGCAGCAAGACGATGACGACGTCTATGCGACACACCGAAGCAGTTACCTTTCGATGCAGCCTTAGATAAGTAGTTTAGAACGCGAGTTTATTTCGTCTTCTTCCTCGTCGAATTTCTGTCGCTCTACATACATCATCTGGTATAATTGAAACGATTGGCTATGAGCTACGTACAGGCGCATTTGATAGACATTCGTAGCGCCCAATAAACGGCTCTGGGCATTCGTAAACCACGCCTCAAATACGAGAAAATGAACATGTGGTTCCCAGACCACGTCTCAATGAGAAAGAGGTCTGACGTTAGCCAGGCTATAAGTTACTCACCGTTCATATCAATCAAAGCAATATCACACTAGCAATGGGCTATGCACGTTTGCTTCGGCATGTAGCTTCAGTGGCCACCGCAACTTAAGGTGTATTCCGGAAAAATGTTACGCTTGTGACACTGTCACATAAGATACATGTTTTACCGCTCTATTTATTACAATGATTTTATGTATAATAGAGTTTTAATTGTTTTCTTATCCATTTTTATTCCTCTTAACCATTTAATGTGTGTATGTCTTTAAATGTTACTGGGTCTGCCTGTCATGTGACTAATCACATGACAGGAAACAGGAAATAGCCAGCATAAAGGAAGCAGCATGGCAAACAAACAGGGGGTGTTTCTCAATATGCGTTCTTCAGCGATCTTGCGTCCTTGTGTTCTCGTTTTACGTCATCATTAACCGTCGAAGTTCAGACCAAATTCTCAAGAACGCAAGTACAGAGAACGCATGAAAGAACCCGGATGTGTTCTTGATACCGAGGATGCATCGAATGCAGACTTGAGCTAGTACTCGCCTGGTGTCCCAGAAGTCATTTCGGCCGGTTTCGAGTTCGTTCTTCCAAGGAAGCTTGGCAAGACCGGTCTCCACGAGAACACAAGTCCCTTCTCTGCGTTCTTGGAATTGAGAAACAGCCAGGGTCACCAGTACAGAATAGTCAGTAACTCCCGTTCCTTACTCCAGTCCAGTGGTGGCGGTAATGCACAAGAAATAGTTGCTAACCGCCAATAATAAAAAAAAAACAAGAAGAAGAAGAACAACAAACAGGGTCACTAACAAGTGTGCTGGAGATCACCGAACCTGGACTGTGGAGTTTTATTTTTACCTTTCCAGTTAAAAGCAATTGGACTATCACTTGGATTGTATTCACTCTTGGACACTTGCAAAAGGACAATCTGGGACACACTGGGATTCATTCGAACTGTTTTAGGGTATGGTGTTATGGACTCTATGCTTTTAACAGCTTGAGGTTTCCTGGTTTTACTAAGTTATATTTTATTAAGATGTTACATTTGTTATAGATAATCAAATTTACCCCCGTTTTCACAGACAAGGCTGAAGCCTAGTCCCAGACTATAATGCATTATAATGCAGTATACTACAAGCCGTTGAATTGGCTCAAGATGCACACCAGTAATGTTTTTTTCTAAGGCATGTTTATAAATGCTATACGTAAATATCCTAGTTGAACTAAGGCCTATTCCTGGCTTAAAGGAACACTCCACCGTTTTTTGAAATAGGGCTTATTCACCTTCTTTCCTACATTTAGATAGGTGGGCAAATGCATTTTTGTCTCAGTGCATGCATTGTTTTAGTTTGACAGGGTCGGCGCTAGCTTAGCTTAGCATAATGAATGGAATCCTTTGTTGCCAGCTAGCATGTCCTGAGTAAAAGTTATATAAAAAAAAAAAAAACCCACCTAATTACTAAATAGCGATGCAGATTAACACTAGGTGATTTCCTATGCAGATATTGACTTGGGACTATATTAGGGGGAAGCACAGGCAAAGCACTGCTACTTGGGCGCAGAGATATCACGCCCAAGTAGCAGTGCTTCGCCTGTGCTTCCCCCTAATATAGTCCTTAATATATAAGTCAATATCTGCCTAGGAAATCGCCTAGTGTTAATCTGCATCGCTATTTGTACTTGTTGTGAACACGCAGGCCACAAGAAGTAATTAGGTGTTTTTTTTGTTTTTTTTTATCACTTTTACTCAGGACATGCTAGCTGGCAACAAAGGATTCCATTCATTATGCTAAGCTAAGCTAGCGCCGACCCTGTCAAACTAAAACAATGCATGCACTGAGACAAAAAAGCACATTCATCTAAATGTAGGAAAGAAAGTGAATAAGCCCTATTTCAAAAAACGGTGGAGTGTTCCTTTAATCTAAGCCCTGTCTGTGAAACCAGGCCATAATATATTAGAATATAATTAGTTGTGATTAAGACAGATTGAGTTTGTTACCAAGTTTGCTATAAGAGACAACTACTCCGGAAGCACGAGTAGCACTGAAAATCAGACAGCTGAATAACAGCTAGTATTTCTTGTGCATTTAACTATGCAACCTTTCACCGAAGCCAAATCAATGTAGCGATACCTAATGTAAAAAAGTGTAAAAATGTGATCTTAACCAAGTGTATAAAAATATTAGACTCGGCTTGTTACGGCCAGCATGTTTATGTAAAGGTTTATACATTCATAAAGTTTCACTCAGGATTGCCTGCAGTAGTAACCAGGATCCATTACAGTAAGAATAATACTGCGTGAGAAAAGATGCCAACACATACAGAAGAAAAAGAGTGAGGGCCAAAATAAACTGGCACCAGGCAGACTTTCACACCTTGGCACAACCCAGTCCTCACACTCTGGCAAAAACATTCGCATGTAGGCCCTAAACACACTAAGCATTCCCTCCACCAATAACAGATTATTGACTTAGCACAACAAAGCATTCATAACACCATCATCATCATCATCATCATTGGTTCCTTCAGCACAAGGCGCATAAGGCAGCAAGCTTCCTCCAAAGAGTCTTATCTGAAGAAGCATTCTCGACATCTTCCTATCTGACGCCAGTGTTTTGCAGGTTTTCCCTGAATGTTTGGTACCATGTTTTACAGGGTCGGCCTTGTTTCCACTTGCTCTTTGACAGCTCCCATTGCAACGTGGTGTTTGAGTATCGATAATCTGGTAGGTGAAAAATATGACTAGCATTCAATGTTCCGCCACAATATCCTGCAAATGCCTAGATTCACTTTGTCATAAAATTTCCTCGTTTGTAACTTGAATGCACCAAGTTACACCCAGAATTCTGCATAGATCGCTGTTGGTATTGCCTGGTACAACAGTAGTTTTGTCTTGGTATCAACTGTTGAAGCTGACCAGATAGGTCGCAAGCGCTGAAACACCGTTGGATGCTTTACCGATTGTGCAATTCATAACACGCTTCATCCCAAAAAAAAAGGCCTACTTCTTCGGAGGGCGAAGAACGGGGTAATATCCTATTCCCAAATGGGTGAAATGAAAGCATCAAAGTCCTGAATGTTTTAATAAAAGTGTGTTTTTAATGTGTGCCGCCATGGCAAGGTGGCGGGGAGCAGAGGAACGCTGGAGAAAGCACAAGCTCTCTCAATGTGAACCACTGTACTTTATAATGTTTCCCAAACGCTAGTAAACCTAGCACTCCAAAAACCCATGTTGGAACCAAGAATGACATCATCCACAGACACTTTTTATGATTTCACAAACTTCATTTGAACAGAAAAAAAATGGGGCCACAGTGCCAGCTATGTACCCTGAGCTTACCCCATCAAACCGTGCATCAACAAAACCGGCCCATTTTATGACGGCACTAGCAGTTCTAAATGTATATGACTCAAAAACATGAGAAATAAAACATCAGTAGCTGTTTGCTCATTACAGTTTGCTTGTGCTAATGAAGACCATCTGTTGTTGGATTCCTGCTTAATTGATGAACTGAAGTGTGATGTGGCAAATCTCATCGCTCAAGTGCTAATGTGAGCCTCAGGGCTGAGAAGTTCATTATACTGCCTTGTTACTTCTGGAATTTGCTTGTTCCATAGGGTTTGTTAACGCAGATCAACAGCATTCCTGCATGGCAGAGTAATTAAGCATGTGGGCTGATGTTTGTCTGAGCATTCACAGGCCCTTTTAATAGCCAGCTTCTTCCATACATTGGCAGAGGGAGCCATTCTGATTGCCGCAGATCAAGTGTTTTTAATTTTTAATTGAAGGCCATATGCTTGAAGAGAAAAAAAAAAAAAGAATGATCGGTACGTAAAAACACAAAACGGCACGTAAAATCAAGTGAATAGTATAAACTTTTCTTTCAAGCTTAAAAAGGCTTGTTTTTATTATGAAACCATACCATATACTTATTATATGCAGTCACCATTGTGTACTGTAAAGTACAGTATATAGACCTCATGTAGCCCCGCCCCTTTTCAGAGCTGCACTTGTTCTGTTCTGTCTTCCGGTTTGTATTTCCACAGCATGAAGGTAAGATCTTACAGATTTATGAATGAACCGCTCGTTTTAAAATCTTCCTGGGTCTACTGATATTTGTTATGACATCTACTTCAAACATCATAATGCTCATAATAACCTTCTTTAACTGTACAATACAAGCAGTGTTGGGTAAGGTATACTCTAAAAAACTAACAGGGCAAATAGATTACTGTACTAATTTCTCTCTCTAAAAAGTGTTGCATTACTTATTACTGATTATTTACTAAATCCTATATCAACCTCAACTTTAAACAATAATGATAGATATGAAACTGCTCTTTAAATTCTTTCAAATAAATAATATAAAATTGCATAAATTATTTTTGCACTGACCAAAGTATTTAAAGGGAGAAGGTTACATTAAAAACACACATTTTTTGCAATTACATTTAATGCAATTACATCAAAACTAGCTGTAATTAAATTACAGAAAAAAAATCTTAGTAATCCCTTACTTTACTTTTTCAAGGGAAAAGTAAGAAAGAAAGAAGGCAATGCAAGTACTGTTCATCAGCGCAAGCGCAATAATTTGAATACTAAAGAAAGCATCAATAAAATAAAAAATAAAATGTGTGTGTGAATAACTTTTAAAATGTACATGTGTTATTACCTCTCGACTGAACGCAACACCACAACCCGTAACACTTGGGTTCTCTGGTTTATTCACTGCACGTGTTGAGCTTGGCTTGGATATCTGAGAGTTACTTAGTCACATCCTTTGGAAATATCAGGGATAGAGGATTATAAACATTGTTTATGGAAGAACTTGTCGTGGAGACTGAATTCTCATTGCTGCAAATGAGTAAAAATCCAATAACAACATGCGTTTTATACAGAGGGACCAAAGTTTTGTTTGTTTGTTTGTTTATAATTTAGTATCATGGCAGCTACCATATATATATGTGTGTGTGTGTGTGTGTGTGTGTGTGTGTGTGTGTGTGTGTGTGTGTGTGTGTGTGTGTATTAATATAACCGTTTATATACAAAAATATACAGTAGGCCTATGTATATAAAAGGTTAAACAATAATAAAAAAAAAGGTTTTAAAGTTTATCCGTTAACACTTTACCATAAGGTTCATTAGTTAACATTAATGTATTAACTAACATGAACTAACCATGAGCAATGCATTTGTTGCTGTATTTGTTAATCTTTGCTAACGTTATTTAATAAAAGTACAGCTTTTCAATGTTTCTTCATGTTAATTCACAGTGCATTAATGCTAACAAGATTTTAATAATGTATTAGTACATTTTGAAATTAACATTAACAAAGATTAATACATGCTGTATAAGTGCAGTTCATTATTAGTGCATGCTAAGCAATGTAGTAAACTAATGTTAACTAATTAACCTTATTGTAAAGTGTTACCGTTTATCCTTAATAAAAAATAAATAAATGTACAAACAAATATGGTCTCACTTTATTAAAAACCTTTAAAAAAAGAGACTGAGTTAAAACCATTACAGTATGCTTCAGAGATACTGAACTCTGATATAAGAGTCATAAAAAGAGGATCTTCACCCATTAACAAAAACGTTTGAGTTCAGAGGGACTAAAGAAAGCTCAGAGAATGTTCGTTTTAATTAATGGTCATGTCAATGATATCTTCAATTACTCATAAATCCAGATTAACTGTCCTGTTGTAATGTTATATCATTACATTATGAAAGGACAGCTACTGATTTAATCAGGGTTTTTTTTCCAGAAGTGTTTTTTTTTGTACCCTTGATGTTATTTTTGCTGCTCCCACATGTTACCCTTTCTTAAAATGCTCATTAGCGCTGGGAGCGGTTAATCTGGTGTCGGGGGTCCTGATAATGATAACTGGTTTGCCTGGCGTCAGGCTGGTAAATGGCAGCGTCTCCCCTTTAAGAGCCAGCAATCTGATAGGCTATCAGCAGACAGGCAGTCCTGGGGAGACAGGGCGTCCGGCTCAAAATGACCTCCCAAAATAGAGCATTATGCTGGGCCTCGCCATCCCCTTCGTCAGAGAGGGGCCAGTAAAGGGGCAGACACAGGAAGAGTATGTCATCAGGCCAATTTCTGTTAATGGGAGGCAGGAGAGGTGGTGGACACGACCAACAAGAGGTCAAGATTAACAGAGGTCAGCTCTGATAAAGGACACTTGCGTTCCCAGTTGCGTCCTGTCTTTCTCATGCTCCGCACGAAACCTATCAAAGACCATCTTTGTGATGGAGGAAGCTGAAGTGACACTGTTACCCCTTTCTCACCAGAATGGTTCGCGTTCTGGAGCCAGAGTCTGTTCTTGGCCAGGCAAACTGGAGCCTGTTGCGAGCCGGCTACGTGTTTCCATAGACTTGAGGAGCGAACGGTGACGTAACGCTGCTCTGTGATGTTTACCTGATTATAACCAGTCTAAAATCAAACAGTGCACATCCCAGACACTGCGGCATTTCTGTTTTGCTGTTTAGATATAAAGAGCAACTTTATTACATTGCTCAACGAGACTGACAGCGACAGCATTTCTCCTCCGCTCACCCCTCAAGACCAACACGCTTTTAGAGCCGGAGCTGAACTGATCTTTCAGGCCCAGAATTCCTTTTCTGCAGTGAAATGACACAGGCTGGGAACCCGCATCAGAACTGTGTTGGTAGGGGTAGCCAATATATGACATATGGGAACCACCAAACCAGAACAACCGTTTAGTGATCTCAGCAGGCAGCATTTTAAGGCATTCCAGCGCATACCCTCTTCAAACTAAATTATACTGCCTTCCAAAGTTTTTGCCCAATGTGTCCTTCACAAGAAAAGACATTACCAGAATGCATTGTGCCAAGTTCAGTCAAAAAATAAACCCACGATGGAGAAAAACCCCAGATAAATTACTGTTAAATAACTACTTGTATATATAATTTAAAGGGATAGTTCACTTTGAAATTAATTTTTGATATGTTTTAGCTTACCTCAAGGGCATCAAAGATGTAGGTGTCTTTGTTTCCGCAGTAGTTTCAATTTTGATATTTTTAGGTCAAACCGTTCTTGTCTGTCAGTCATATAATGCAGGTCTATGGTCACTGTCTCAAAACACAAGCACAGAGTCCAAATTAAAACAATTCCCCATCGTCCAAATGAAACAATTCCCCATCATAAGTACACGTTGATGGCCTAAGACACGAAACGAGCGGTTTGTGTGAGAAAACGAACAGTATTTATATCGTTGTTATCTCTTGAAAACAGCACACGTCCAAATAGAATCGAATAGAATCGGGCATTTATATAGCGCTTTCATATGTACTACTGTACACCCAAAGCGCTTTACAATCATGTCAGGGGATCTCTCCTCAACCACCACCAGTGTGCAGCATCCACTTGGATGATGCGACGGCAGCCACAGTACAACGGCGCCAGTGCGCTCACCACACACCGGATATAGGTGGAGAGAGGAGAGAGAATGATAGAGCCAATTCAATGTAAGGGGATTATTAGGAGGCCATGATTGGTAAGGGCCAATGGTGTGTGGCCATGACACCGGGGTTACACCCCTACTCTTTACGAGAAATGCCATGGGATTTTTAATGACCACAGAGAGTCAGGACCTCGGTTTAACGTCTCATCCGAAGGACGGTGCTCTTTGACAGTATAGTGTCCCCGTCACTACACTGGGGCGTTAGGACCCACACAGACCACAGGGTGAGCACCCCCTGCTGGCCTCACTAACACCTCTTCCAGCAGCAACCTGGTTTTCTCAGGAGGTCTCCCATCCAGGTACTAACCAGGCTCAGCCCTGCTTAGCTTCAGTGGGCAACCAGTCTTGGGCTACAGGGTGAAATGATCTGACGGCGCGGGCGGGTATAGATGTATACATAGATGTCGCCTTCGCTACTGCAGTTCATTGGAACGAAACCGTAGCCAAGCGACATCTAGTGTATATATCTATACCCGCCCGCTGGCGGGTATAGATGTATACACTAGATGTCGCCTTCGCTACTGCAGTTCATTGGAACGAAACCGTAGCCAAGGCGACATCTATGTATATATCTATACCCGCCCGCGCCGTCAGATCATTTGCACGTGTGCTGTTTTCAAGAGATAACAACGATATAAATACTGTTCGTTTTCTCACACAAACCGCTCGTTTCGTGTCTTAGGCCATCAATGTGTATTTATGATGGGGAATTGTTTCATTTGGACGATGGGGAATTGTTTTAATTTGGACTCTGTGCTTGTGTTTTGAGCCAGTGACCATAGACCTGCATTATATGACTGACAGACAAGAACGGTTTGACCTAAAAATATCAAAATTGAAACTACTGCGGAAACAAAGACACCTACATCTTGGATGCCCTTGAGGTAAGCTAAAACATATCAAAAATTAATTTCAAAGTGAACTATCCCTTTAAGTAAGAATAACAATTTTGTGATTAACAATTAAATTGATCAAAAGTGACAGTAAAGGTGGAAATGTATCACAGTTTCCACAAAAATATTAAGCAGCACAACCATTTTAAACATTAATAAGAAGAAGAAGAAGAGGAAATGTTTCTTGAGCAGCAAATCAGCATATTAGAATGACTTCTGAAGGATCATGTGACCTGGAGTAAGGGCTTCCATCAGAGGATTAAATTACTTTTCAAAATATATTAAAATAGATCACAGTTATTTTAAATTTAAATTACTATTGTTTTTACTGCACTTTTGATCAAATAAATGCAGCCTTTGTGAGGTTTTTATTTTTTATGAGGCAATATTTGTCACCAATATTGCCAATAAATACTTGACCAGCTTTTGGACAAAAATCCTTGCTGCTTCTGAGACCATGCAGAGCGTGTTGGAAAGCAGACCCTCTGTGTTTGAGCAGCAGCTATGGCAAATGGAACATGCTGTTTTCATTACGTAGCTCGCACTGTCTCTCTCCACCCAGGGAAGCTGTGTGATTTAAGCCCTGCTGGTGCTGCTGAGGTCATCCTTGTGACCCTCTCTCTCCACTCTTGATTTATTCTGGCATGGCGGGCACACTTTCCACCGTGACCCTCAGCCTTGCCCTGGCCTGATCCTCCCAGAAGAGCCACTTGTTTGGAGGTGCACAGAACATAGACAGTAATGACGGTGCTATGCTTCGATTTCCGGCCTGGCGAAATAAATCAGAGGGGAAAAGGGAGACAGAGAAATAGCAAAGAGAGGAATTTAGTAAGGTAGGGATGAGTCAGGATGGTAGTTTAAAAACAAAAACAACTCTACATTCTCTTTTGTCCACTTTTTTAAATGCGAACACTCCAGTAAAAAAATTAATTTCTCAAATATTTTTTTTAAATTATTCTTTCAATTTAATTTATTCTCTTATTACAATTTAACCTTTTGGATTATTCTGACATTGATGGGTTTCTATAAAGCATGTTATAAAAAAATTCAAGTAAAGCTTGGCTCACAAAATGCAATATCAGCCTCATTACACAGGGCTCCCTTACCAATCATTCAGATGACCCACAGATGACTAGTTGATTATGAAAATATGTACATTTGCACAGTCCTAGCATAGGCTGGTTTGGGAGCGCTCGGAAAAACAGGGAATGTAAGGCTGGCATGGAGCACTGTTGGAGCCTCTGAGAGTTTTCTAACCTGAAAAGGACACCACAGCCTTACAGAAAACAGCTGGCAGACACTCTCAACATATTTGCAAAGCTCCAGAGCTGATTGAGCCAGGCCTCATAAGCAGCCCATTTAAAAAAACTTGCTGTATCCAAACCAAAAATAAGTTATCTATTCCTCTTAAGCTATCTCTTACTGCCGCAGATTACACCGAACGTAAACAGGTTTCTCAAGTGACTGATTAACCTTGAAAAAGAGTAAATGACACAACAGACGCCGAGACCCACTGCCATTAGCACATAACGTTCATAAGATATCAATCAACAAAACAGCTAAATGACAAAAAGGAATGTGCAATGGGAATTTAGACTATAGCAGTGGTTTTCAACCAGGGGCCCGGGGCCCACTAGAGGACCTGAGGATGACTTAAAAGTATTTCAACTCTATTCCAAATTCAAATGCTAAAAATATGGAGGGGTCTTCCAAATCGTGTTGAATAATGAGAGGCCTGTAACACTGCAGACAAACCACATAGAAAACCACATCTTTGAATAAAGGTGGCCAAAGTGCCTTAGATCAACCCTCCTCCACACATCACAGCCAATATACCAATAAGCCACTGGCACAGAACAGATTAATCTCCATATGTCCACTCTCCTGAGTTCCCCTGACATGGGAGCCATATTAAAATCAATTGGTTTGTCTCTTGTCTTTATGGTCTGGGGAAGCCAGTGAAAAATGGATCTCTTTGAGAGGTGATAGAGTAACAGCTTGACACCAGAGGCCATGGATCTCAGCAGCTTAAAGGGACAGTTCACCCACGTCGTTCCAAACCTGCATGATTTTGGGGAAAATAATCGCATTTCTGATAAATAAATAAAAAAAGTGCAATTTAAAGTATGATTTTCAAGATAAAAATTGGAAGAGCCAGGATTTTTTTTTCAATATAACTCCGATTGTATTCGTCTGAAAGAAGAAAGTTATATACACCTAGGATGGCTTGAGGGTGAGTAAATCATGGGCTAATTTTCATTTTAAAGTGAACTAATCCTTTAATGGGCCTCGTCTGTTGGGCCTTTGTGCTTTAATACCAACACAAACACTTTCAGCCTTATTTAGCCTCAAGTTCACCACACCAAAAGAACGCACGTCAGGGGAACAAATACACAAGAAATGCTTGTTGACACGGCCTCTTCAAAGATTCTAAACAGCACCTTTTTTCCCACAGTAGGCCGCCTCTCTGGTCCCGTCGGGTGCTCAGCGAGGAGTCTCAGTCATAAGGGCTCCTGAAGGGCTAACGAGTTCTAATTCTGATTTACTTGATCTGGTATCTCAGAGGAAGCCGCAGAGTGCCTGCCAGTCTGGCTCCCCTCATGACCTCAGTGCACAGGCCTGATCACAATGGGCGGCCCAAAGTAGCCCTACAGCCTCATGGGTAACTCACAGTCAGTGGCAGGGGAGGATATCCTTGTGGAGTTTATGTACTCAGAAAGGCCATCTAAGACAGACAATGTAATGAAATAATTAGGGGCGGCCTCTCTGAAGTCTTCGACTATCAATGGCTAGCTTTATTTAGAGGTTGTCTGCTAGTCAATGTTATTTTAGTATTACCGAATTTCTTTTGTTGATTCATTGTTGCTTCCTTCGGAGTTGAGTAAACTGTGCTTTTTCACTGTTGATATAAAAACATCCTTGAATTCATTTGATCCATAGAGTCTTGAGGACAATTTGTTACAAAAACATGGTCGCCAGGGGATCGTTTTTTCTACTAAGTTGTGAGTCACTACCGAGAACGCTGCGTAGCCTTGCCATGGAGCCCAAACGTAGAGCTGCACATTAAATTCAGCATGATATTGTTTTATGTAGATCTGAGTCTGTATGGATGTACTATCCAGGAAGCTCATATCCAATTGCACAGTCTCCAATACATCATAAAATCAGATTAACGGCAAATGTAAGCATGTAAACCAAAAACGGCAATTATGCATGCGGTTTCCGAAAATGACTGATGTACTGAAATTTTGTTCAGAAAAGATGTACCGCACATGTTTGGAGTACATATAAACAGATCTGTCATATTCTGAAATTGGATTAGATTAATTCAGACTGACAAAAATCACTGCATGTAAACATACTGAAAAGTGTCCCTTTGAAGCTTATGACTGCTTTCTATTGACTGCCTACAAACACTGACTAAAGCAAAGCATTCAAAAAGCTGTGGAGAAGCTTTTCATTGGCCGAAACGATTAGGTGTTTTCCCAAAGAAAATGCTTAATTTTGCTTAATGCATTAAGACAGTAACAGTAGAAGACCAAATTCAGTATACACCTTATATAAAAATAAAATCACTGGCTTAGTACATTAGGACACGTTAAGCGTTTTTCACGTTTAGCGCTTTAGAATGTCCCTCTTTTTTGATTGAGTGAAATACTGCGGGAGATTATGTAAATTGAGTGCAAGTGTCCCAAACTTGCAGTTCGTTCACATATCTTTGTTTTTGTTCTTTCGAGAGATGATCTAAATATTCATGTATTGAACCAGATGGGGAATTGACAGGCCTGTGCCGCAGTTCTATGAATGTCCATAGTTTTATGAAATGATCTATAAGGCTGGTGAAGCTTATGGCAGACTGAGGTTTTACTTCTCAGAAGAACAGTAATGAATCCTCCTCTTAATGTGCTTTATGGCTTCCTCTTAAAAAGACTAGTAGGATGGAACCACACAACCTACTCTAAAAGTGTAAGATCTGAACATTAAACACCAGCAATCATTTTCAGCAGAAGAAATCTGAAACTTCAGTTCAACAGAAGTGATACATAATGCTAGAGTTCATCTGACAGTAATAATACTCCTGAGGATCCAGAGCTGTTCCACATCATGAATGAAATGTTCTTACACCATATCTATATGTCAACCACACTGAGGAACCTCTTCTTAGTTAATAAGGGCTGCGATCGGGGCCAAGATTGAGACATTGTGCTGCATGAATGCCAGAACCAGTGAGGATTTTCCCCTCATTTATCTGTTCATTTTCTCAATAAGCATGTGTCTGGCTTCACATTGCCAGGGAGAGAATATCGAGGAAAATGAGGAAGGAAATGCAGTGGAAAACAGAGGAAAAGGAAAGAAACCCTTGTCGATAGCAGGCTGCCCCCACGCCGTTCCTGAATACGGCAGAGGGGCACAAGTGCATGGCGCCATCATAAGCGGCCATCCAGGCGACTGTACGTGGCAGACGGGGGAGAGGAAGACAGGCGGTGACGTCCACTAAATACCAACTGGAAAGGCTAGTCGGTGAGCCAGTCTGAAGCAGAGTTTATATATTTTAGATGGTGCTGATTTGGTTTCTGTCAGAAAAAAAAAAACAGAAGAAGATGAACTCCTCCCAAAGCCAAGTGTTTTGAAATGATATAACTTAAGTGTAAGTGTTGGCAGCCCTCAGATAGCAGAGTAAATATTATTGTGCTCATCTGAAGTATTTTGAAATAAGAAATGCCCTTTAAGAACTCATACGTTTTACTTCAGGAGCATTACAAGCCTCAACCTTAACATGACTATAACATATTCATTCATGGAAATCAATAATTATAAATATAGAGATTTATTTACAGGATAACGTGCACAAAATATTGAAACATTAAAGTCGCAATGAAACGCAAGTAGATACAGATCTACATTAAGTAAAAGCATAATATAAATTACATATTGTTCTAAGATGCCTGATAGAGATTTTTGACTGCACATTCATTCGAAAACAAAAACTGTTTATGCAAAAGAATGCTTTTTTGAGTACACATAACATGCAATGCTTAGTTATTTCTTTAAAGATCCATGCAGACCCATACATTGTACACTATTCGGAAGTCCTTTAAGGATAAACATTTCATGCATCCATGGGCATGTACTGTAAGTGTTGACGCATTTGTGTTAGCGTATGAATACGTGTGGATATTTCCTGTCTAGCTGCCATATTAGCATGTCCTGTCTAAAAGGAGGCTCTGGGGATCTCACTGCCGTCGATTATGCAAATATCTCCACTGTTCCTTTCCCATAGTTAGACATTCGAGTTAGAAATTGAATATTTTTGGTCCAAAACATTTGCGAGTGTCCGTGGAGACAACATTCCAGTCTCTTGCACAAGTCATGGCAATGACAAATGGTAATCTATATGGAAATTAATATGAAAGTTTACACAAACACACTTGACAACAAAGCATGAATAGTTGTGCTGAATGAAGTAAAAAAAAAAAAAAAAAAAAAGGAGGCCGGAGGAGCCAGGGACCGAGGGAGGCGAAGTTTAGCAGAAGTAGGAATGAAGAGAAAAATCAGCAGTACGGATTTTAAACAGGAAGAGAGTGGCGTCAGTACAGCCCAGAGATAAGAGAGCCGCGCTGCATACACAAACACAGAGCTCAGTAGCCTAGCAGCTCCCAGCTCTACAGGCGCCTCGCAGTAGCGCTGTCCACCCACCTAGACGGAGCTCCAGGCCCCAGACCACATCACACACACAGACACACACACACACAAACTGCCCTCCTATCCCCATTCAATGGATTAAAGGCATAATACAAACAGTTCAGGCCCTATAGAACACAGGGACTGCATTCTTAAAAATAAAGGTTTCAGAGGTTTTTGTCGGGTTTTCGCATATAGCCATATAGTATATTGCCATATAGAACGTACAGTTTACAAAAATAATGTGTTGGCTCAAAAACAAAAAACAAATTATGCAACAGTTTGCAGTTATGACAACTTTGAATGAAATTATTTTCAGCCAACAAACTATATTGAGTTAGAGGAACTTAACAATCTGTAACATAAACACAAATTTTTAAGTTGATAACTCAAAAAAGTTGTAGCCCTTGGACCAATTAATCGTATCAATTTCAGTTAAAATCCACAGCTATCCTCATAGCACATGGTACACGTAACTTATTTTGTGTTTATATATAATTAAAAAGTAGGATATTACTTATCACACTGGCATTAGCGCAGTCATCGCTTATAGAGCAAATTTAGTATTTACTTTCATGTCATCTACTCTTCTGCACAATGGTAACCACAAAAACTCTTTTAAATGTCAACATAACAGCATTAAACAGTAGGCGCGTTTCTATTACAGATTTGCGCAAAACTTTTGCGATTTTTTTCTAAATGTCGACAAAAAACTATTGCGAAATGACGGTGTTTCAATTAACGAAGGAGATGTATGCGTGTTATCCAAGCATTAATGGTAAGGAAAGACCCTTATACTTGGAGCGGCTGGTGTTTCTCCCTCATATCTGCTTCGAGGTCTTGATTGTGGCATTTCTTTGAGGCTTAGAATCCAGTATTCCTGTAATTCTTTTGTCTTTTATGAATTTAATAAAGAACTCTAAATATACCGCGTCATCTATGTCAGGTGACCTATAAATGCGCAAATACTGTTTCCATTGCAGTTTTGTGAAATATTTATTTTTCGAATTGCCTGAAAAACCACCTCATGCGAGTGTAAAAACTTTTTTGCGATAAATGGGAGTTTTTGCGAAATGTACGTATTTCCATTGGGCGTATTTTCAATTAGCAATTTCAATTTGCGCAATTTGAAGGGTAATGGGAACGCGGCTACTGTCAGGTCTTTCCCTTTACTAAAAAAACACATAAAATAACACTCAATTTCAACATTTATTCTCCTTATCCAGTCCTATACAAAGCATTCTGGGGACTAGAAAACCAATTTCCAAAGTTATAAAGATATAATTTCATTAAGTTACTACAACTTTTTACAATTAAAAAAATGAACACAAAAAAATTACACGTAATATTAAGATATTGTAATTATTTACATTATTATGTCAACTGAACTCAACAAAATAATGTTTGAAACTTAAATGGTTTAATTAAATAAATAAATTCGAATTTTTAACTTGCAACCATGCATTTAAGTTGTGGTAACAGATAGACCCCCTGAATTGCTTTTTAGAATTTTTTGGGGGGCTTCCCAAATAACTTTTCAGTGAACAGTTCTTAAGTATATATTTTTTAATATTCTAAAGAACTTTTTTCTACTATAAAAGAAAAAAACGTTTCTTTCTTTTTTCTTTTTTTTTTTTGGCAAAGGAAATGTTCAATGTATGTTAAAGGTTCTTCATGGAGCCATTGATGCCAATAAAGAAGCTTTATATAAGAGTGTACGGAGAGACTTTCAAGCTTCATAAAAAGCAAAGCACTGTAAAAGTATCACAAAAGTAGTCAGTAAGAATCACATATATTACAAGTTATGTTATATATGCTATATTACAAGGTTTTTTTTTTTTTTAAGTGATACAAATGCTCTCATGAAAGACAATGACAGCTAGGACGGATAATCTTGATTTTGAATATAGTTTTGGAACAACAGGAGGGTGAGTAAATCATCATAGAATTTTCATTTTTGGGTAAACTATTATGGAATACTGAATGTAATTTATGAGGGTTTGATTAAAAAAAATGTATGATCAAAACAGATACAGATATGATATATTTTCTTTCTGTTAGAGTACGCTATCCCTTTAAGTGACTCATAAAAGTTAAATCATGATGCCTCTCTACTGACAAAACTAACATTCATACATCATTCTACTTTTCTGACACTGAAAGACACTGCATAACAGAAGATGAGAATATTAACATGTCTTTTTCCATACTGGCAAGTTCAGCGAAAAATAGGTAAAGACCATTGTTCTGAGCTTAATGAAATATGAATTATATATATGAAAGACAGGTACTGATAAAAAGCTTAGGATACACAGTGGAGTATGTATGAGATTGCAAGACGGGTTAATAAAAGTGGCCTGCGGGGCTCTGTTTTTCCAGCAGCTCTCTGTCATTTCTGAATGTGAACTCATAAAATCTTTCATTGCGCTGCCACAGAGGGAGTCGTGCCAGAGGCCTACATGTGCACACACTCACAGAGCCACAAACTAACAATCACCCTGACAACAGTTCACGCCAAGTGTTGCATGTTTTATACCTATAAGAAGAAGAACATTCTCAGAACTGCTACTTGTACAGTACAGTATCCTTACTTCATGCAGTAACAGACAAGATATTAATAATGTTTGAAAAGATGATTTCAACAAATTATTAAGCAGCTCAACTGTTTTCAACATTGGTAATAATACAAAATTTTATTTGAGCACCAAATCAGCACATTAGAATGTTGTCTGAAGGATCATGTGGCACTGAATGATGTACAGTAATGATGCTGAAAATCCAGCTTTGCCATCACAGGACAAAATTACATTTAAAAACATATTTAAAAAGAGAATAGTAATTGTATTAATATTTGATAATATAATTTTTTCCGTAATATTTTTACTGTTTTTACTGTCACACACACATCCAATCTCTCATGCTCACAAAGATTGTACATTTTTAAAGAATGTAAATGAGATGTTACAGTCGTACAAGAACATACTAGTGATCATCTCTGATAAATATCAAAGTGAAAAGTGTGGACTGTGTCTCAAGAATCAGAGAACAGATACCACTGTGTGCAAGGAGGGGCAAAATTACAGCTGAAGACAAGCTGAGAGCACTCAAACTGGGTCAGGAATACAGAACCACTATGCTTACCCTGATGAGACAGGACTGAGAGAGAGTCTGGCCCTGAAAGACTGCAATCTAAGGATGGTAATTAGAACCATGCTCTTCTGCATGATTGTGGATTTGCATTTCCCAAACCAGCGGTAAAAATACGCCTGGATCCAGTGGGTAGGAGTCAGATCTACCCACTGGGCCATTTATGCAACATCCAGAAGAAAATAATTAAGCTCCCTCTGAGGACCAAGACTTCTGGGAAATATGAAGGTCAAGGATTAAAGACAAACTTGAACTTTAGCAAATTCAAAACAGGGAGGCAGTGCAGATATCAGCAGATTGACAGCTTTTCATATTTACCAGCAGATTCCCTTTGATGGGGATTGATTCAAATGGGGTAATAAATAAAGGTATATGAGATATGTAAATAAATATAGTGAAGTAATACAGCACACAAATGTGCCGCAACTGTCTAATACATTTTCTTGTGTCTGTTTTTTGGTCACATAAGACCAAAGCCTGTACTTGACATGTCTCTGTCATCATTTGAATGATCAGTCATTATGCATGCAGGCTCTCAGACGTGTTATGGCGCTTGATAAACACAAACGGAGTCATTTCCTCGTCTCGGAATCTCGTGATTATCAGCAGGGAGACAATCAGTCCATCTCTATCCTGCCCACTGTTTAATGGTTGCAGCCGGCTCTTGAACTTGACTAAGTAAACATAAGATCACTGCTCTCTCAGTATGATTGCTAAAAATTTTGGTGTGGCGCCTTGGAGATGTTAGCTATAGATTACATATACCTGATTCTATGAATGAAAGGCTTTTTTGTCAGCAGTTGAAAAATCAGATGAAACTGAAATGTTAAAGCTGAAGTATGAGGCAAATAATATATAGCGTGTAGAGCTGCATATTGGCAACTGAAGCATATAAAGTAAACTATAGAACAGAGGCTCCAGCTGAGGGTCAGTTGATTTCCACACACACACTTTTTTTTTATTATGACATATACATCCAAAGTCCCACATACACCCACAATGGAACTGTGGCCACATTTTAAGTATAATTTTCCTTGATTTAATTACAGCGGGTTAAATAGGTTCTGAAAGCATTGCGAAAGTCTCAAAATTGTGCAGCACTGTCTGTAGATACAAAGTGTCAGCCTATGTATACTGTATTATCTACGTCTCATCAGTTAAAATTCTTTTAGGTTAACTAAACAATGTGGGTCAATGCAGTCCTGAGTGTGTTTTTGAAAACTGGCGACAGTAATTATGTATATGTTGACCACAGATGTTAAAAAAAGCCTTGTCTCTTGTGAAATGTTTTAGGTCAAAATCTATGCCAAAATGCCCACAGGGACATATTGGATATAAAGAGAAAACCCTTTTGCTTAGTAAGCTGAATAAAGTGTAGGGGCTTTCGCTCTGGGTAGCCCAGTTAAAGGAACTAGCCACCAAGGCGGTCCCCTGAGAACTACATTTTCCCCTATATAGGGCCATTTTCCTGTAGGAACGTTACGTAAGCCGGTCAAAAACGTAATTTAAGTGCGGCATTCAACAACGGCAACAACTGGAGGATGAAGGACGTCGTGATCGGAGCTGTTTTTGTATTATTTGTTGTGGGTTTCATGATAACGGAAATGGAATGTAGACATATAAGTTATGTTATTGAAAGAGCAAAAAGGAGGGCTAAGAGACTTAATCTCCTTGCAGTGCATAGCATCCACACTTAGAAAAGAACACAACGCCGTAGACAAAGGCCACATGTAAACGTTCTCTATTCCTGTGTTTCATGTTCATGTTAGTTCGTGGAGTAAGCATGTAAACCGTGTGTTTACTTGGCTTTTTAAAAATGGCGAGTGCTAGTGTTTCGTATTCTGCTTCTACATTTACGTCACTGGTAGCTCCTAATGTGCTAGGTTGGACCCTACTCTGAAGTAAGAGCTTATTTAGTTCCCCCAACAGGCGTTCCTATAACTAAAATTGTTCCCAGTTCCTGCGGTGTGAACACGCTAAAAAGTGGGAACTTCCACCAATGGTTACAGGATCTATAAAAACGTTCCTCCGGTGTGAAAGCCCCTAATGTCCTAAAAGTGCAAACATTTGAGCCATGAAACTTGTTATGCCTGAAGTCACCAAAGTCACACATCTGTGATCCAATCTCAAGCACAAAGGGTTAAATAAAGGTGTAAATGAGGTTCAAAATGTTTTGGGATCGGATCACTCAAACTACATTCAGAGGTAGTTAAAAACACGTGTGACCACGTACAGATGTAACTGTCAATCATACAAAAAAGTGCTTAAAGTGTGCTTTCATTTATGTTTTCAGTGAGACTTTCTTTCCTCAACATTAACCATTCAAATAAGTCGTCAGTCTCTATCTTCCTCTCAAACTGCTTGTTTAGTAAATGAATGCAAAACCAGCAGATAGCTGGAGCGTATCTTTCAGACTGCCAACGTGATAGTAGAGGAATTAAGGGTTCTCTTTTTGTTCACCCCACATCTCAGGAATGCCAAGCTGAAGGCATTTTGAAGCTTATTGAGATGCATTGATAAATGACTACGTCAGAGTTTAGCATTGACAACCATATTTACAGGTGTGACTCTCAAATTGTCCTGTTATAGGTAACAGAAGTCAATCCCTTTCTCTAACTCTATTGACAGATAATGATATTAAATATCACTTGGTACTGCATCTTTAAGCATTTACATTGTATTCTCAAGTATTTTGGGCAGCACCCACTGCTTTCAATAATGTCATGCATATATGTCAGTTTCTCCGCTGACTAAAAATGGTCCTACTAAAGAGAGGTGTAGAACCCTAATATACTGATAAAACATGCCATACATTTTTCCATATTAATAAGACCATCAGCTGGTTTTCGATTGTCTGTTCTGTTTATAGAGCTGGTAAGTCCCGCCCCCTTCGCTAACCCCGCTGGATGGACCTCTAGGTTGAAAAATCGTCAATGCAAGTGAATGGGAGAAAATAATTATTTTCTGGTCCCGTTTGAATTGTGCCATGAATGTGAACATATGTTGTCTGTGAATTTTTTATATAATCTTTCGTGTGAAGAATGCTACAATTTAGCGGGTAGAAGTTTGATACGGTTAGACTTTGTGTGAGAGCACTTTGTGGACTACAACTCTTCGCTGCTTTCGACGCGTTTGAAACGTCACCACCATTCGCACACGGACACTAGCTCACGGATCCCGCTAAACATGACTGTGTCTTTGGTGCACTTCACCGCCTTCTTTCAGGGAGAGGACAAAATCGTTGAGGTTGGCGAAAACCACGGGTAAGTCAACTTTATGGGGTGACGTCACATAGGCGACATGTAGCTCTTTCTCATTATGTCTTTTCCACAACTGCTAGCCGAAGAATCATACCATATACTGTCAAACTCGTAACATGAAAGATTATATAAAAAATTCACAGACAACATATGTTCACATTCATGGCACAATTCAAACGGGACCAGAAAATAATTATTTTCTCCCATTCACTTGCATTGACGATTTTTCAACCTAGAGGTCCAGCGGGGTTTTACGGAAGGGGCGGGACTTACCAGCTATATAGAGCATGCATCCACCCAACTCAATTGAAAAATTCAATTTGTCAGGCCTTTGGTTATATGATGTTTTTCATTACCATTACTGTTTATGAACCGTATTTAGCCTTCCAAACACACGTCTGACAGCGAGACTCATTTACAGGTACAGGTTTATAAAAAGCCATTGCAACATTATCCACTGCCATTCATGGTTAGTCTTATTTACAACAGCAGAATCAATCAGTGTTATTTTAATATCATTTCAGTTAAGGTTTTAGTTATGTTTTTTTTGTTGCTATTCTAGTGGAATTTTATAAAAATATGTGTGTCAATATAGTTTTTGACAATTTTTATTTCAGTTTTAGTTAATTTAGTTAAAGTTAAACTTAATAAATATGAGAAATGTTGCCTTTAAGATTAAATAAAATACGTTTTTTATATTTTATTTTATTTCAGATCATTTATTTTAAGTAGCACTTTTTTTTATGGTTTCAGTTTTAATTAACTAATAACGCTGATGCAAGTAATCCCATTCACGAAAAGATCAACATACATGCGTGCGTAGAATATTTACGTCCAAACATGCTAGCTTTGTTCCTTTGTTTAAGTTCCCAGAGAAGGAAACAATGATGACAGGACAGAATATAATAAAGACAAGAACCGCGCACAGAGCGACTGTGGGATAGTGAAGCGTGGAGACAGAGGGGACTTCTCTATTGATTTATCCTTCTGTAACCTCTTTCTGTCTTTTTTTTTCCCCTTGCAGACTGTGTTTTTTGGGAGCTGGTCTGGCCAGGCAGATTTGACTGGAGCCAGAGTGTAGATACAAGGCTGAGCTCAGATAAACAGCTTCTTGTTTGAGCCGCCGCTGCGCTGAGCTTCTCTGTGCTGAGCTGAGCAGGCTGATAAGAAAGGCAGTGGCGGCAGCCAAGAGAATGGACCAGGGCCTGGGGAAGTAGACACTCTGACTGCACCCTGCCCTCCCCTGACCGCTTCTCCTCCCAGCCCTAATCTCTCCTCTTTTCTTCTCTCCCTCGCTCTTTTCACAGCAAAAGGGCAGAGCTGCCTAATTGCCTGGTGAGAGTGAAATGTATCAGTGGGCCACATCAGTGCGGGGAGCAGGGGAAGAGACGCAGACATTGCTAGCTGGTCAGACTCAGGAAGAGAAGTGACTAAATAAGTGACTCATATTATATTATACTCGAGTTGAAGTTATTCAATGAAAATTGAAATATTTTTTTTCTTAAATAATTTAAAATAGTAAAATAAAGTAATTAAAACCCACTATGATCCAATTTATGACTTGTCCCATGTGTGACGTCAAACTTGGTGCTACAAAATGTAAATGTGACCAAGCATGACTGTGATTTAAGACCTATTAAAAATATCTTCTTTTGTGTTCCATGGTCCAAAGTAGGTTATGTGGGTTTGGAATGTCATGAGGGAGAAAAACTTATGATAGGATTTTTGGGTGCACTATCACTTGAAATTCCAGAGCATCCTTGTCTGTTTTTATTTGATTTCTACAACACAAAACATGCCATGTTCCCAATGCCTTAAATTCTCTCCCAGCTTTAAATACCTCCTACTATCACAATTGATCATCATGCCTGAGAGACGCTGATAGGCCAAACATGCCAGAAGATTGGCAGTCAATAACACAGCAAGAACGCTTTGGCTCAGCTCTGGACTAAACCCACATCTGCTTCAAATATCTCTGTCTCTCTCTGTCTCTCTGTGTGTGCGTGTCTAAGCAGCATCACTCCTTAAAACAGTCAGCTATACTGAGATTCACTCACATTCTTTCAATGCTCAGGCAGAAGAGTGCAAACAAATAAAAATAATACTACCATGCTGCATATACAAATAATGCAACAAAGTCAAGGGGACATTCTATAATCACTCTCTATGATAGTTCACACAACTGAATCATAGATATGTGGACACTACTACAAAAAAATCACTATCAAAAATCAATCAATATATTTTTTAAAGCCAAATTGTGAGTGAGTGAGTGTATATTGTCATGTCAAAGTCATAATAAGGTATTTTTGTATTTTTTTCTCTATTTTCATGTGTATATATATACTAAAATACTTGTTTGCAGTTATTATGACATTGACATGATTTTTTTCCACTAAATAAACACATCAGGCAAGGTATAATACAGCTCATGCTGCTGTCAGGTCAGATGATCCTTCTCAGACTTGGCACCGAGTCTTTCTTTCTCTTTCACTCTCTCCCTCTCTGTCGTTCTACCTCACAGTCAGTGCCTGAGGACTGACGGCGGTTTCTTTTGTGCTCTTGCTTATTTTTGCTGACCTGGAACAGGCAGACAGACACTGAACAGAGCCTGGGTAGGGGGCGGAGGAAACAGGGGGCTCTCCTGAAATACGGTCCTCTGCATTCGGGAGGGAGAGGTGGAATAACAGCATCATAGCTCTCAGGTGTCATGCCGTCTGGCACGGGGATGGGAATGGGGGGAGGAGGCAGAGAGGGGGGCAGAGATGAAATGAAAGCACTACATGGAGAATAATTCATAATTGTTATGTGCTATATTTTAAACACTGATTAGCATAACTTTGTCTGACATTAAGATGTATTACTGCAGGATGTCAGAGTTTCACAATTACAATGCCAAAAAAAAACATTACTCTGTATTTTTGTCTTATTTTCCATTAAAAATATCAGAACATGCATAAAGCCACATAAATTTACTCAACAAGATTTTAAGGCTTTTCTGAAAAGTGTATACACTATATACACAATACATATTGATACTAGTATAGTATATAGAAGTGCTCTAGAAGTATGTGGTTTTGAAGATAACAGTCATCTAATAACGTAATATCCCAATTTTCTAAGACAAGCCCATAGCAAAGAAGACCCTTCGCTAATCCTCATTGGCCAATGGGTTGAGGTCTTAAATTCCATCCAATAACCCATTTCACACAGTCCACTATTACACATGGTGTGGTCCTAACCATTCCTTCCTGTCATGGCACCGGATCAACTCGTCAAACCCAGAATGAGGTCAGAAAGGAGAAGCTAACGTGGTACATTCAATACAAAGAGGCCACAGTTTGTTTATCCTAAAGAATCTGTTTTAATTCAATATCTTTTAACAAGTTCCTCTCAGAGGTGGTCCGTCCACGAAAGGAAAAGTCATTCCAAACAACCACCACTGAAACATTACGGGATCCAAATCAACGACCAGTTAAACCTGCCTGAAAAAAAAAGACAGTTGAAATCTGTTGTCTGGCAACACAAGCAAAAATTTCGCTCAGGAAAATTGCAACCACAAACTGACAATTAAAAACGAAATATTTCAACCAGATTCCAAACATCGCATTCTTTTTCCTCTTTCAGGAGCGGTTTAATGACTGTACCAGTCCAGACTGGTTAATCCACAGTAAAGCCCCAACATACTCACTACCTGTTTTTCTGTTTGCATAGTTATAGGGTGTTCACTATGAATTTCCGTATGATCTGAAGAAAGCCCATTGTGATTTTACCCTCCAGCCTCACTTATCCCTAAATATGTCTATCTAAAACCATAAAAACTGGAGAGCTTGACAGAAGAGTGATATGATTGCTCAACCCAGTTTATTAGGGTTTAAAGCAGGCAAGCGTACAAGGTCAAACAGATTAAGGTACAATTAAAAGCAAACAAACGATTAAAAGAAGTTAACAGTGAACTGACACCCTTTGCACCTTCAGTCATGCTTCTGCCAGCAAAATATATATTAACAGGAAGACATGGGTGGGACAACATACTGAAGATGTTCTTTAAGAAGAGTAGTAGAAACAGAACAGTTTGTTATGAGGAAAAGGTGTGGATCAAAATGGGAAACAATGAAAAGTAGACTTTGTTCACACTGCACATAAATCCTATTTGGTTTTTTTTATCTTATTTTAGGACTGATTGTCTGTATTGTCATTTTGCAAGTTATTAAATTCCATCTATTTGTTCAGAAAATGACATTACAATAAACACACCTGCAATCAGACTAAACATAGCCTATATATTTTTTTAAAACTGATTTAAAAACTAAATTGCATCATAAAAAAGCAGCATAATCATTTTCAACATTGATAATAAGAAATGTTCTTGAGCAGCAAATCAGCATATTAGAATGGAGTAATGATGCTGAAAATTCAGCTTTGCCATCACAGGAATAAATACATTTTAAAATACATTACAATGTAAAACAGTTATTTTAAATTGTATTATTCACAAAACTACTATTTTCGCTGTATTTCTGATCAAATTAAAAGCAGCCTTGGTGAGTTAAAAAAATAATTATTCCAAAATCTAATTTGTAAATAATTCAAGTTAATTTGAAGTCTGCCAAATAATGATACATTTGAATAATAATAAATTATATCTACAGGCACCTTTCACGACGGTCACGGTAGGCTCCTGCAAGGACACTATGCAGGAGAATAGATACAAATAGTCTTTAATTCGAGGAAAAACTCAGGAAAACTGATAATACAGCTATGAAATATCAACGACACGGAACAATGAGCAAACAAAACAGGAAGTATATATACACAGGTTAACAGAAGGAACTAAACAGGAACAGCTAAACCGAATGGAAACTAACAAAAACGAATCCAGACACGACAGGAACTATACAGAACTTGACCGTGACAACGACACTCAAGGTCACCTTACAAACATAGATGTCATCCTAGAAAGCATTAATACTTACAACATTAAACAAACGATACGGTCACACTTTATTATAGAAGTCTTTACCTACTATATACTTGCATCAAAAAATAAGTACAACTTACTTATTGTGTTCATATTGTAGCCTATTGTAAAACACTTTAGCTGCTTTTGAGTTGAGATACTGGTACAGGTTTGGTGGTATGGGGTAAAGGTGAGTCAACAGTGTAATTATAGAAGTTATTACAGAAATCAATTACAGCTGTAATTAAATGCAGGCATTTTGTAAAAACATCGTACACAATAAGTGCATTGTATCAAATGACTAATTTAAATGTTAGTACATAGTTAAAGACACTTAGGGCCCTATTTTAACGATCTGAAACGCAAGTGTCAAAGCGCAAAGCGCAAGTAACTTTGTGGGCGGGTCTTGGGCGCTGTTGCTATTTTCCCGGCGGGATAAATGACTCTTGCGCCTGGCGCAAATCTAAAAGGGGTTGGTCTGAAGTAGCTTCATTATTCATAGGTGTGGTTTGGGCGTAACGTGAAATAAACCAATCAGAGCGACATCTCACATTCCCTTTAAGAGCAGGCGCGCTTGTTCTAAAGCGGATTCCTATTATAACGGCGGATTTACCAGGCGCACGACAGGAGCGCTTCACAGCCGAGGAGACCGACGTTCTCGTCAGGGACGTTGGGGATGGAGAAACACACCCAAATTAACTTCGGTTAAACAGGCGTATGATAATTTGGGTAAATGTGTAAGCTAGATGTATGCTTTTATAATAAAATGTCTATCTATCTATCTATCTATCGTAATAATGTATGATTTGCAAAAATAACTGCTGCGTCTGTGTGTAGATGAGAGAATCAAACTGTATGCGCGTTTTGCACACGCTACATTGATTAAGGCCAAGCATGCGCCCTTAAAATAGCATATGAATAACATGCGCAACGCGCCACTGACTTTAAACAGTTTTTTTTCGGTCAGTGGCGCAATTGTTTTCTAAACCTGTAAAATAGCATGAGGGAACGTTTGCGCCGGAACACGCCTCCTCTTTGCGCTGAACCGCCCCGGGGAGCGCAAGTGTATTTCTTAGTTAACCGACGTGCATCTGTGGAGGGAAAAGTCCGCTTTGCGCGGGTGCAAAATAGGAATGATACATGCGTCGGTGTACAAAGTCATTTGCGCTGGGTGCAAGATAGGGCCCTTAATATAAAGTGGGACCAGCGATACTATGATATACAGTAAGACCCTGAAAGATACAAAAAGCAAGCTCAAAACATGTGCAGTCATTAAAAAAGTCTGTTTAAATAGGTGAGTTTTGAGATGAGATTTAAAAGTATGAAGACTAATATCCAGAGGAAGGAAATTTCATAAATGAGGGGCAGCATAACTGTTCTGACGAATACTTGTTAAGTTGACGAAGAAGATAGTACGAGTAGGAGTGTGGATATGAAGATTGGAGAGTTATAAATAGCAAGATATGTAGGCAAGAAGTAAAATTTTAAAATACATTCGATACTTAACCGGAAGCCAGTGCAAAAAATGTAAATATGATATAAATCATAATCGTATTAAAACAATAATATGTTGATTTGCTTTTCAAACTGCAAACAATTAAGAAGGAACTGAGTCTGATAGGCCAAAAAATATATATATTTTTGCTACTTGTCACCTATCTGACCAACATGAAGTGAGACGCCAGTCTTTGGATTGGTTGACCAACCAAGGATATATTTTCAGGGTAGTTTTAAGGGGTCTTCCTCGACTAGTTTCCGTGCTGCCTTTTAAGGAGCGGGCATGCATGATGGGGCCAGAGGCGAGATGTCCTCCTACTGAACACACCAAGATCATAAGATCAGCCCTGCTAACTGCGGCTCACCCTGCCTCTCCGGGCCGCGAGCAGGACGGGCCATGACTCAGCGGCAGACAAAGAGTCCGATGACGATGGAGATAAGGGCTCATCGCGTCACCAGAGCGCACAGAGCCGGTGATAATACCACTGGCCTCTCCCTGCTGGCTCCAGTCTGCTCTGCCCTCCCGCCAGTGCCATCTTGTCTTCATTCTCACACACAAAAACACAGTCACACACACACACACTCCCAGAGGCTAGCGACTGACTCTGCACTGTTTCTCACGACAAAGGGTTCCCCACCCCCCGGACAGACCGCCTCCATAATGCCACGCTCCGCTGCCCAGAGAAAGAGAGATAGAAAGAGAGAGATACTGCTCCTGACAGCGATCACAGGCTCAGACGCCAGTCTCTGCGCTATCATCAGGGCGCGATGAGGAGATAATTCATGGAAAACTCGAAAAAAAACTCCCCCAAAGCCATTGTTTAAAGATAGTCGGAGATGCTCAGACACGAGAATAGACACTGAGATCAGATCCTTTGCCATGTCGCCAGTTTTTGTTGCATCATCACAGTAATGACACATCATAATAATCTGACTCTCAAGGTTTGTTTCTTCCTACGCAATTAGCCAGACATTACTTGAATAAATATGTCTCCTGCGCTCAAAGTCGCCCAGATATCGTCATGTATGAACAAGTGAACGTGCCTGGCTACACGTTGCAGTGCTGAACATGAAAATTGGGGTAAAGTTCAGTTCAGGGGTTGATGACTTGCCTGCTGCCCATGTGTCCTCCTGTTTCCTCTTTCTGGAGGAGAGAGGTCAGCGGTGATGGCTATGTAACGTGACCCCTGACTACACATACACACGTAACCTCCTTTCCATCCTGCCACAGTGACAAAGCTCACGTTCACGTCTCAAGGAAAGCCAAAAAGACCTTGACACATTCTTTTGAAATGACCGTTTAATTGTTGTGGATGCAATGCCCTATTAAAAAGGTGGAAGTAAGTTTGTACATATGCATTACAAAGGAAGCGGTAATCAGATCTGATCGTGGGATGCAATACAGAGGAAGACGTATGATTGTTGTAATGTTTTTACGTTAAATTTCAGCATCCTTTGAACCCGATCAAATGTGAGCCTGGGCGGCTGACTTATCAGATTGTGGAAAACAAATCCATGTTGGGAGAAAACATGCTGGTTTTAATCATGTCATTCATGTCGTACAACTGGTATGATTTTAGGCATTAAATTACGCAAAGTTAATAAGGTCTGCCAAATGTAACCAACTCCCTTATTTTTCTTCATTTTTGAATGTTTTGTTGGAAGACGGTGCAAAAAACAAATCGATTCCAGGTCTTAGTGGTTCAGTGAACTTTGTGCTCGCTTTAAGGCACTTTCAGAAAATACTTTTTCAAAGGCACTTTTTGGGAACCTTTTTTGTTATAAAATGGGTTAAGTTGATATTACCGCCATTAATCAACACAACATACCCTTATAAGGACATTATAAAATGTAAAACATGTTGAAATACCTAATATTTCACACTTCATTATGCTACAAAGCGTCAACACAACACAACACAACCACAGCCCTCTGAATGTCCTTAATAACCCAAAGCTTGGATTTTGGTCCGCACTGAAAAACTGAAGAAATACCAGGCCGCTGAGGTCCCTGCCAAAATGGTCCAGTTGCTTAACCCACTCTTTTCCAATGAACAAGGCCTGTACAATGAAATCCATGAAATTCTATAAACAAGAAATAGAGGGAACGGGAATAGGATGAGAGGACAGGAGACAACATAGAAGAGCAAATCTAGTTTTGTGTGTATGTGCATTCTAGCCTAAACAAACTGATTTAAAAAGGTGATTGGTTCTTTTAAACGAAAGGTAGGCTGCCTTTGCTACAACCTAATTGTCACAATTTCTCCCATTCAAGTTTCAACAAGAATTCGGACTCCTCTGCTATAGAACTAACCAAATCTTAGCATGCAACGCTGCCCCGTTCCCCATTCACCAAGTCACAGTGTCCATACTGATCTATAATTAATTTAAAAAGGCTTGTGGCCCAGACCACACTGTTGAAATGCTCTTTGTGTTTGGCTGGCTCACTTCCACACTGTCTGACAAGGATTGCATTTCTCTGCCTGACACGGCCATTGTAATGCTAAAAGCTGAATAATGCACACAGAAAGCTGATGTAACGGGCTTGTTTAGCAGGAGACACTCAGGCCAGTCAATTTTGATTTGGTACTTAAGAGGCTATAGGGATATTCAGCACAATTCACAGTGTTCACACAGTGTAGGCTCTGTTGCTCTTGCTGCCTATAGCTAGCTGCCTTCAAAAATAGCATCCTAGCCGTCATGGAGACTCATAAATGACTCAAACTCGACACACTTCACACATATAGCGTTCCGCATCAGAGACCCGGCTTGCATCTGATTGCAACAGAGTTTGAAGCGAGCATGTGACTAAGATAACAGAACCAAACTCTAATAATCATAATCATATCAAGTTTCTGGCAGATACCAATAAGGTGGTATTTATTTCAATGTTAAAGATGATAATTATTTATACATCATCATCAAAAAATTTGTTCAAATACAGATAAGGTGATATTTATGTTCATGTTAAAACGTGATAATAATAATAATAAACTATTAATTATCATCTTCATCATCATAAAATTCTACAGAAAGATACAGATAAGGTGATAATAATACATTTTAAATCATAATCTACTACCGTGATACTTTTCAGCACTGAATGAAATATGCTTATTTATAATCAACCTTTCCCTTTGTCCGACCTATTTGCTCCAGAGGTTTCTGATATTCTCAATCTGCAGCCATAAACGAAATGAGTTTATGATGCTCCAATACAGATATGCAGTATTATAACAGCCCCCATCCTGAGTAAAAGACGTAGAGAGAGAGAATAAGAGAGGGAGAGAGAAGGAAAGAGAGAAGCAGCGTTGATGGCTCTTGGCAGGGTATGATAGGGGCAGTGGTGTAGTCATTGGGCAGAGTCATCATCTGGCAGCACATTCCTGCCCTATCTATGCAGTAAACTGGATCTCCTACTTCCTCTTATCAGCTGTCAGGAATTCTCTAACTGAGGCTCTCCCTACTGCTCCCTCCCACTCTCTCTTTTCTCCATCGCCTTCTCTCCCTTTGACATAGAGCAATGATGGTTAATGGTCATTAAGATAAGAGAGCGCCACGGGACGTCGGACGCCTCTGAGGACACGCTGGAACCCAAACACTGGGAAGGGATGCGTCACATCATCACCGGCCCAACATCTAACATTCCTCCAACCTCCATCAGCCAGTTAGTTGCCATTAGTGTCCAACAAATACGTGCTCATTAGACATGGAAATGGTATTGTAAATGCAAAGTGTGCATGCCTTAAAAATGCAGATTCATTAATAAATAATATGTTTGGCCGTTTTTTTTTTTTTAATGGTAAACAATAGAACATTATACATTAGTAATATTGCTCCAATTACTATTGCATATGTGAAAAACAAAAAGGATTGTTGAAGTTTAAAAAAAGATTTTAAAAAAGTCAGTATTTATCATTTATAATTTATAAAAGTGCATGAACACCAGAACCAGGTTTTGTGAAACAGGTCAAGTTCAAAATTTAAAATAATCGTTTCTCATGAACTTAAAATGATGTTAAAATGTTTCAGGAAATAACGACTCAATTTTAGGCCTTTTTCTAACACATAGCTATTATATGGCTTCAGGATACTTGGAAATTAGTGCTTGAATGAGTCACATGGACCACTTTTATGGTGCTAACATTGTTTTTGAAGCTTGAAAACTCACATCTCCACTCAAAAAGACAGTCTTCATACCGTCGTTTGATTATTTAATAATTATAACTAACAAAGTGCACATGATGTAAATAAGAGATTCATTGAAAGATTAAGACAGCTTTTTTAATATAACGGGAGTGCAAAATTCAGTGAGTTTGTGCTTTATAGATTGACAGCTTTAGTGATTATAAAGAAAGGGCTCTTCTGCTTGGCTGAATTGGAAACTGTGATGGTTGCCAGTGATTAACAATGGACGATTAAACAATTAAACTATTTTAAAGTACTTAATTCAACACTTTTTGCTCTGGTACCAAAATTGGCACAGAGAACCTGGAAAATCTTAGTAGTTTTGGTACAGACAACTGAACATTTGGTACCATGACAACCCTATACTGCCTGGTGGTGATACTGGCCACTGAGTGGTGATACTGTGGATAAATATGAAAAAATTCTTATGCATCCTCTTCTCGACTTGTTAGACTTCCAAACCTCGTCATTAATGGCATTCCTATAGCGAGTACTATTTTGTTAATATAGAAACACAGAGCTGTAATGACACCTTCAGAACTTCACTCCACTGATTCAACAGACATAAACCAAGCCCTTTATGCAACTCAATTGGAACCAGATGCTGACTTTAGCTCTGCTGTCTTGTGATATAGAAAACGAGAACTTCAAAGCTAACTCCGTATTTAGATGCTAACCACAATGTAATATTACACGACACAGTTTCAAAATTCCCATGCCTCAAATTCTTACAACAGTATGAGCAAGCCAAAGGATCGCTCATTAGCTCAGCTATATAGTCAAACGTGCAGCAAGAGACAGCAGAAGAGTTTGTTCAGTATATGAATGTTAACAGAATGTTGCAGATTCATAACATGCAAATCACTTGTGCAATCTTTTAAAATATCAAAAATTCCTAAAGTTAAGTTAATAAAATTATTGGATTTGTTCACTCATTATGTAATATATATATGAAGAGTTCAGATGCAAAAGCCTCTAAGTGCATCTGACATTTTCTTCTAGAATGATCATTTTTATCAATCTCGTATATTTAAGTTCAGTAATTTCACTTAAATGCAACTGAACTTAAATATACAAGCTTCGATAAAAATGATCATTCTAGAAGAAAATTTCAGATGGCACTTAGAGGCTTTTGCATCTGAACTCTTCATATATATATATATGAAGAGTTCAGATGCAAAAGCCTCTAAGTGCCATCTGAAATTTTCATACACTACCATTTAAAATTTCAATTATATTGCATTAAATTGTCAAAAGTGACAGTAAAAACATTCATAATGTTACAAAAGAATTATATTTCTAATAAAAGCTGTTCTTTTGAACTTTGTATTCATCTGTTAAAAAAAATCACTAAATCACTAAATCACAAAAAAATTGTCTATAAATGTTTTCAACATTGATAATAAGAAATGTTTCTTTTTTATTGCAGAAAATGGTCAACATACATGACACAAACGACTATAAACTATATACAAAACCGTTATTTTAAATTGTAATAATATTCCACAATTTTATTGTTTTACTGGGGGTTTTTTAGCATAAGAGAGAACTTTCAAAAACATTAAAAAAAAAAATCTTATAGACCTAAATCTTTTAAAAAATGAATCATGGGTCTTGTAATTTTCATAAAAAAAATAAGGTGATAATTAAAAATATTGTGTATATTTCATTATGAAAATTATGGTTCAGTGTTGTATAGAAAATACTGAGAACATTTCACTAATAAAATCAAGAGATACATTTTCCCAAAAGAATTTAAGGAAACATACACAATTTTGAGGCTTGAATTGAGGAACCGATTAAGCTGATAAAATTAAGGAGAAAGGCTACCTATTTATTTTAAGAGAATTTGCTCAATTATGCGGTTTTATTTAGAGACACCATTGTAAGTTCCCAGCATGCTTTGCACATGGCTGGAAATGGAGAGGAAATATTGAAATTAAGTGTTATTTTATGTGTTTTTGAGTAAAGGGAAACATCTGTTAATGTTTAATGGTCAGTTATGTTTGACATTTGAAAGAGGTTCTATTTTGTTGAAGTTTTGATCGCTACCATTGTGCAGAAGAGGGCTGATGGTTAAGGTTGTGAATAACTGCACGTAATGGTATTTTGAAGCATGTTACTTTGTTCATTGAGTAAAAACTTTGCTGTAATGCAAGTGCAGTAACAAGTTTGATTCTGCATCAGTATTTTAATTATGCAATTTAACTCAAAGTCAAATATAAACAGGTTATTACCTTTCACTCTAATTCACACACTTTTGAGCGTCAACTTAAAATAACAAATTCATTGTGTCTTGGACTTAATAATTTAAGGGATTTTACATGATTTATTTAGGTAGATTCAATGAAAGAAATCAAGCCTTAACTACTCAAAAATATTATGTGTAATATTGTTACCATCATTTTTTGAAGTAAATAGCTGTAACATTTTTAATATAATCTAGATAATTAATGATTGAATTATAAGATAAGATAATTATATATTACTTATTATTGTTGTTATTGCTGTTGTTATAACTAAACAACTAAATATTTATAAGTATATAAGTAATAAGAACTTTAGTAAATCAATATTTAATTAATCTCGTACCAATTTAATACAGTTTTTCAAATAAGACTAAATGTAAGGATAATGCAACTAATAAACTAACTAAGAGTTATTTGTAACCATAATGGAGCTGTATTAATGCATTCAAAAAGGTAATGTATTAATCATTAACGAAACACAAAACAAAAAATATATACAACTTATACTCCCTCAACACAGATATCAGGGCTGCATTAGATGTACAGAGTTGTGAGTATAATGTCCAAGTGTTCTGACAAAGCCTTTTCACACACAACCACAGAAAGAAACAATTCCAACAATCCAGCTGATCAATCTGACAAGACTGTGTGAATGCATATGTGTGTCTCTCTTTAAATAAAGATGTCAGTCGGTAGGACTGGACCTTTGAAGTGACAGCAGCCTGCATCTGTCCCAACTTTCCCCCTCTGTTTATGTGACCACAGAAGCAAAAAGGAAAAGAAAAAAAAAAAAGATTTATCGCACCTGCTCAACACGCTAAAAATACAGCCCTGCAGCAGCCCTCCGCTGCAATCCTATACATACTTGTGAGTTAACCCGGGGAGAATGTAATGCCCTGTAAGTGGCTACAACTGTGGAAATATGAGATGACAGAGTGTGCGAGGCTGAGCAGATTATCAATTAATGCAGTGACCTCTGTAGTAGCAGAGGCTCCAAATAAATCCAATGACCTAAAGAGTGTCTCTGCTTGCCTCGGAGGAAATATTTCTGGGCTTGAGCTGCCAAAGGTTACGGTGCTCTTCTGCAGAGTTCACAGGGTTCTATATTTTGTCTTCGGCTCGAATTCGGCATGTTAATGAAAACATTTATCTCATAAGTTTTGTGCAACTGATATGAATTTACATGAAAAGGAGGACAGAAGCGTGCTCGCCGTGGGATGATTTACGGCTGGATCTCTCAGTGACTAAAGATATGGAAGCCAGATTGAAGAGGGTAAAGCAGACAACATTACATACAGCACTACAGTTGTAGCCTACATCTGTTTCAGACTACATTGCACACCAGCTAGCCATAATTCTGCTCACTCTGTGTTAATCTGTTCATTCTGCTCTTGGACTGGCCGAGGGGATCAGGAGAGAACTGCTCAACTCATTTCACATTTCTGAACTTATCACCCCCTTTCCTCCACTGCCCCCTTCAAAATTTCACCCTGATGTGACGACAGACGACAGACTTGGAAAGACCAAACCTTGGTTGTTAATTGCGCTTGCCTCATGTTTGGAATAGCAGAATCAAATTGGACAAGAAAATAGTGCTGGAGTGCATATTTGTGGCTGAACTTGTGGCTTACGTACACAAAACTGCAACAAAAGCTAGAATGGCCACAGAAGTTTTAGTCTTATTTTAAACTCCCACTAAACCAGTCAAACTTGACCAAGGTTTTTTAGTCCATCCTCTTTGAAAGTAGCCATATATGCACATCACTGGAACCTAATGTCCACATTGGAGTCTGTAATTACCCAGAATGCAGCACTGGGATTAGTGTACTCTTGTTAGGCTTGCTATAGACAGACAGAAATCACCTCAGTTCCTCCCGAACCAAAACAACAAGCTTATGCTGCGTTCACTTCACGCCAACTACAGAGATGGAAACCTGTGACGTACAGTTCGTGACTTAAATGTATGCGTTTCAATGGCAACACTATCAACGCTGAAATGAATCTGCAGCAGTCAGGCGGTACAGGTCAAAGCTCTTTACGTTGTTTCCGTTCTTTACGTTGTTAAGTCTCTCCGAAAATTACCAACCCTACCATTAAGGAACTTTTAAGGAAGTCTGCAAGATACGGCACCTACAGTAAATGCTCTCTGAACAACTCTAGTTTGTGGTTGACTGAGTAAACGGTGCACATTTAACGGGTAAGAAAGATATCACAGCTCCACTTTGGGTCCATGAAGAGGGCACTGGGAGTTTAGGGGCCGACACGGAATGAAATAAGGCAGGACTGATTAAGATGGACTGTTGATAAGGGTCCAACATGCACAATGGCTTCCATACTATTCGTGGAGCGAGCGACACACGGTCGCACGCAACCCTACACAAGCACACAGGAATGCTCTCTCTCCCCGTCTCACACACACACACACGCACACGCAGGATCGCGCCGCCATACCATTGGATATCTTACCATCAGTGTGGAGGCTGGCAGACACGACCCTTTGAAATGCGATCCTCAGCCTTTCCAAGAGCAGCCTCTTGCCCTAATTAGATGATTATATCCAGAACAACATTATTTTAACTCAGGAGAGTAGAAAAAGTCTTTATTACTCAGTAAATTCCTCCTGACTTGCTATTTGTAACCGTGGCTAAGAATTACCAACTTCAAGCTGTCAAATGAGTGCCAGATTGTGTCGAGTTTCGAAGCCTTAGAGGAGGGAATCATTTCTTTAGATTAGTTCCGCTCTCGGTTCCTCGCCACAGGCCCGAGCGCCCACATCCAATTCATCACGTCAGATCGCGCTGGTCCAGCTGTGGCGAGACTGGACTTTCTTTTTCCTTTTTTTTTTTTTGCATAAAGGGCTGTGTCTACAAACTTTTCTACTTAGAAAACAAGATCTCAGCGCACAGCCCTGCATGCAATAAACAAATTTTTCCATCCAAGTTCAAGAGCCCCACTTGTTCAGACCAAGCACTCTGTGTCCTGAGAAGTCCTGGGTAAAAAGTCAAGAAGATAAACACTTGGATAATCAAATAATGGTGATCAAAGCCTGTTTGTAAAGGGCAGCTATTGCAGCATAGACTTTGATGTCTTTATTAGTTGACTAGCCTCTTAAGACAGACATTATAAATTACAAAATGGCTCACAGCAGGACTCATCGCATCTTAAAAAGGGAATATTTGGTCTAAACTCCCAAAATGTTGTCACTGTGTCCAGAAAGTTCTTTGTCTTCCCAACATGAGAAGGCTTGTTAGTGGTGGAGGGGAAACGTCGCACTGCATCTCCTCTTGGCAGCAGCAATGGTAATTTAGAGGCTTGAGCGAGCTGGGGAACAAAGGAGGGTTCGGCTCTGGGCGGAGAGGAGTCTCTAGCATGTCATTTCAGCGGTCGTCCATATATCAAAAAAAAAAACTAAAAACAGAATGTGCCATTCAAATATTTCCCTAAACTCTGTTTGCCCCATAATCATGTGGAAAATGACAGTGTGTTTGCATTGTCCAAGCGGTGGAGGCCTGTTCTAAACACACACTGAAACTGCAAGGACAATTATGGACCTGTGGAAATTATAGGGGTTCTGTATTAAGTTAGTTAACATCCACACACACTTTACATAGTGTGTGTGGGTAAGCATACTGCAGAAAACTGAATTTAGACTTTCTGTGCTTCTGCTGACACCAGTATTGGGGACTCACTATTGGCGCTTTTCCACTACACAGTACCAGCTCGACTCGGCTCTGTTTGGTTTTCCACTGTGTAAAAGTTGTACCTGTACCTGCTTCCAGGTACTTTTTTTCGTACCACCTCCGGCGAGGTTCTAAGCGGGCTGAGGCGATACTAAAATGTGACGTGAAAACACGGCAGACTGCTGATTGGTCAGAGAGAATCGTCACTATTCATTGCGTCATCATTGCACGCGCCAGACGGAGTATCCTGAATAAAAAACAGCAAAATCAAAAACAAAAACATCCAAAAACAGCATACACTCGATTTCCTCCTTTGCCCTGTGTGTGTGTGGGTAGTGGGTGTGTCTCGCGCGTCTCGCGTAAAAGATTAAGTCACGGCAGTTTCCTGCGGCGTCGCTATGACGTCCAGGTACTATTGTGGAGGTACTATCTGCAATGGAAAACGGAGCGAAAAGCGAGCCGAGCCGAGCCGAGTCGAGTCGAGTCGAGTCGAGTCGAGTCGAGCTGGTACTGGTAATGGAAAAATCGCCATAAGAGTAGTGGCACTACTAAGTTAAAGGGGTGGTTCAGAATTTGGGACATCGGACCTCATTTACAAGTTAGCCTGTGTGTTATTTATCAGTGGAGACAGTTTTCAAAAATGTTCACCCAGTCCTTCCAGTTGCATAGTTCGCTGGTGCTAGGCTAGCGCGAGTCAACGGTATCTGTTAGCCTGCCATTAAAACAGTTTTACCCACTCCACAGTACACCAAAAGCAAATAAATTATAACGCCAGACTATCGATGTAAATGTCTGTTGAGAGAATAATGTTAGAAATCAAACTACTCTTGCATCTCAATGATCGCATTACATTTACAGGAACTAGTTTCTCAGCAGCGGCGGAATTTTACTTAACTTTGCTCCGGTTAGTACTGCGCCGAAAAGTAAACACAGAACAGAAGCGCACTACAGTCGGGACGTCTAGCTAGCTATATGTAGCTATACATTTTCTGCACTGGCACCACCGGTCTCCCGATGTTCTGTCCCGGTTCTCTACGGCATCTCCAGCTGCTGTTGTCTCTACAGACAGACATTCTTTCTATTTCTGCCCTTTTAGCATCCATCTCGATTAGTTATTCGTCTGTGTATTCCGGCTCATACATGTAAGTTACGGTTCGTTGAATAACACACATTCCTCGCCTGCATCGTCTCCAAAGTCCAAAACATTGCCATGGCTTTCAAACGTGGCCGTAGTCCTATGTCTTGTTGATTTCTTCGTGAAATATACTCTGCTTCTGCTGTAGTGATGAGTGTCAGCGGCAGGTAAATACACTTGCGTGCGTGATTGTCATGTGGACCGGCTCTCTCGGTTGCCTAGGTAACTTAATATCACTTCGCCCTGTTGTAGACTGTGCTAATAAATACAGGGAACAAAGTATAACTACTGCAATACGATGAAAGGGTAGTTTGATTTTTAACATTATTCTCTCCACAGACATTTACATTGATAGTCTGGCGTTATAATTTATTTGCTTTTGGTGTACTGTGGAGTGGGTAAAACTGTTTTTAATGGCAGGCTAGCAGATACCGTTGACTCGCGCTAGCCTAGCACCGGCGAACTATGCAACTGGAAGGACTGAGTGATATTTTTTGAAAACTGTCTCCACTGATAAATAACACACAGGCTAACTTGTAAATGAGGTCCGATGTCCAAAATTCTGAACCACCCCTTTAAAAGAAAAGAAAAGTGTGATTAATTCTAGTGAATCAGTTTATTCTGATGGTTCATTTCAATGAACAGACGGAAAAAAATGATTTGGCTATTCGAGTCCCTGTACTGAAATACCGTGTACACTATCATCGGTTCGTTCAGATGTTTCATGTAAATTAATAGATTTAAAAACAGATCTGGTGATTTGAGTCCCTGCTTTCAACTCTGTAATGTAAATTAGGGTGTTTTTGCTGTTTTTAGTATAAATGTACTATTACGCTCTCCTAATTGAGAGGAACATTCATTAATTTGAAAATCTTTTTAATCCAACTTTTTGCGCCAGAAAAAAATTGGCTCTGATTATATACACTATCTAGTTATGTTTTTATTGGACAGTAATACTTTTAATAAATGAATAAAAATAAATTCCAAAAATTAATAAAGCTTTGTTGGCCAGTACACCCCAAAACTGTTCTGGATAAGAGCTCTTTAGCAACAAAATGCACAAAAGGTACTTCCTGTTGATGTCACTGCAGAGGGGGAGACATCCAATGAAGATTGAAGGTGACAGGAAACGCTAAAATGTGGACAGGGTCATTCCTAAGAAGGGTTATAAGAAAAGTGTGACGTCTTTTCCCTGAAAAAAACACTCTCTCTGCCTCCATGTCACTCTTTCCTGTTGCTGTGCCATGAGGGGGAGCAAAACAACAGCCAGCGATGTTTTGTCTTAAGATTCTGTTTCTGTTTTCTTAACCTGAGTATCAGAGATTTAGTCAAGAATGTTTTGATATCTCTATTAGGTCTGCAAAGGATTTAAAGGGACTAGCCTGAGCAAGAAAAATAAAACACTTTACAGTAAGAAGGAAACTGAAACTGGCTGTTTTACAAATGGTGTGTTTAAATTTGATGGTGGGAGACAAATTAAAGAATGAATAAGAAAAATATGGAACCTTTTGAAAGAAAGTGAGAAAGAACACCCTGAGCAAAGCAGAACTTTTCTTACAGATGCTCGGCGTTTTGCCTGTTAGAAAGCAGGTCATGGAAACTGCTCTCAGAATGGGCCAAACAGCAGTTTATGAGTATTTATGTGGCATGAGTCCATACCATGGGCACAAGAAAACCTGCATACCCCATTTCAAAATAAACAGGGAGTTTTAAGAAAGGAGTCATAAACTAATCTATGTTTTGACTTCAATGGAAGTATCTCAGTATCTATTTGATTCTTTTCAAGAGTTCAAAGAACAGTAGGACATTGTATGGTAGCTGGATTCTTGAAAACCTATGAAATATGCTGTCAGAATGATTTTGCATTTGAATCTTGATATGTTCAGTAGTTTTAGAGTTCAGTAGTTTAATAGACACATTACATATTTAAAGTGCCCCTATTATGCCTTTTCAAATATTACTTTTTATGCAGTGTTATATAGCGGTTTGTGAATGTAAAAGGTCTGCAAAGTTTATTTTGATGGTCCCTTTTGAACATTCTGTTGACTATAAGTAACTACATGTCAACCAACTCTCATTAGAGTATTAGTAGACAGTCTGTTTATATCTGCTAACTCCTGATTTCGATGCTCCTCCAACAGACATTCTTCTAACTATAAGTAACTTTGCAAGTGCATGTCGACTTCTAACCCTAACTCTACCAGTCTAATAATACTCTACTAACACTCCAATGAGAGTTATTAGACACGTAAGTGCAACGTTACTTCTAGTCAACAGAATGCGTTAAAGGGGCCATATAAATAAAGCAAAACCAAGTTTTCAAGATCAAAATACACAACAAATAAACTCATTGCCTCCTAAAAGAAAGAATCGATTCTGAACAGAGTCAGCAGCAATTCCAGTATCACTTCCATAACATATCTACCTAGGCTTATAACAAATGTGCATAATGCACACGAACAACGAATACTTTGCCCCATTAACACTGTAGTTGTGGTTGATGTTGTAGCAATATTTCGTGCTTTTGACATGTTGAGAAGACGCAGTTTCCTGTGCTGCGAATTCACTTGCATGCACTTCCAAAGGATGAGGATTCGCTCTGGAATCGATACGATAAAACTGCCGCCATCGTTACTGTTCATAACACTGTGTGATGTGGAAGTGCTGAGGAAGAAGAGATCAGGAGCTTAAATTCAGATATAGTAATGGACGTTTCGATGGCGGTAAACCAATCACAACAGACTGGGCCATCTGACCAATCAGAGCAGAGTAGTCTCTCTGAAAGGAGGGGTTTAGAGCCATTTCAGACACTGTGAGAAAAGAGGTGATGTGCAATGTATATTATGAGAAAGTGATTTCTCAAGTTCTCCGTGATTCAGGAAGTCATAATAGCAAATGTGGTGAGAGCTCGGGGTGAGGGTCAGTGTGATTCAATGTCATCTGAAGTCACAGGCCATCCAGGTCCAACAGGTGAACAAACACTGGCCTCTGAAGTTGTCCCAACACTCTGGGAAGTTGTGGCTGTCATCGCCCAGCAGTATATACAGACTGCAACTCTCTCGGATGGAAAATCTGAAGAGTTCCTCTCATTTAATTATTCTTTCCTCTCGCTGTCCAACACATCATCACATACCATGAAGAGAAAAACAAAAAAACAATGGTAATTCAATCAGTGCTTTTCGCTGTAAAGATCCAAACCAATCATCTTGCAATAAGCCAACTTTAGGTCAGTTTAGTCTCCACGCATTGGCTGATTCTCATGTGAAGTATTTTGAAGAAAACACAACACTCAAGTCTCAAACAACCTTGGCAAGAATGAGCAGCACATTGCTTTATTTCTCCAATGCAACTGATTTCTATTAAGATCTGGGTGGTATTTCTTCAGAAATGCAGCAAGCAGCACTAGTAGAAACCCAAGAAAAACACCACCAGGAACAAAAAATAAATGGCTGTAAACAGGGTTTTAAGGGGATGTGATCATGCTCTTGTTTATTTGTACTTGATGCCTGGGTTCAGTGAACTGGCAGAGGAAAGTGGGATCTGACTAAGGGACCAAGCTGTAATGGGGCCATCAGGAGAGAGCAATGGGCACGTCTTACAGACTCCCTAAGACTATCTGGACCATCAGTAAAGACAGCGATTGAGCCCATGCTGAGCTAACATTCAGGCCACCATCGACCCTTCAAAACCGCCTACACTTCAATGCCTCCCTTTCTATTTCTAGTGCAGTCAGACACACAGCCATGAATAAATGTTTCTGCTCCGGTCTCTCTGTTTTCTTGTCTTTCTTCCTCTTTCTCTCCTCCATCCATGCCAAAGTCCTGTGGTCAACATGTGGCAAACCTAATGGACTTAATGACTGGCCAGAGTTCACTGCAGCCACTTGGACCAATAAAAATGAAGACTGTGGACAAGACTTAAACAGATCAGAGTTTTAATTAAAGGTAAAGTGTTTAAAGTCTTGATATACTATAAGTAGCGACAGATCTTTTCTTCCATATTGTGACATCTGAATGAAATGGATTGAGACCTGGTTCAATTCACTGGTTGTTAATTGAATGCGAGCAATTGTGCCTGTGATTGAGCAATTGCAGTTGATTATAAGAAAGGGGCAGAGTTTATGCAGATGAAATGATTTGAGAAGTCCGGCATACGTCACCAGAGATAAGTTTGTCGTTTTAGGTTGACACTTTAATTCAAAATTACGAGGTCAAATTAAATAAATAAACAAACATATGCATGGATTAAGCGTTCACAATAAGATCAATGACATGCATTTAGAAAATAGACTGGGTCAATCTCCAATTCATGCCAACTTTCATTTAAGAATCACAAAAATGATTATTTCATTTTCAAACAGGCTTCCCGAAAACTAACCTACCTGCCATTGGTCGGATAAATAGATAGGCCCCGCCCCATCTCACATCATGAGATACTTTTTTAAGAGAAAACAACCTACAAACGCCACTTTTAGTTGTCTTTGCATATTAAATCTGGACATGGAGAAAGTATTTTAATAACTTCACTCTTAAGATCTTGTAACTTTAAGGCAGTTAAAGTTATCTCTGTTAATTCTCTCTGCAAACTAGTAAACCAGGTACATCCAACTCCTTCCATCGCACTCACCCACAATGCAACTGGAGTGGGGCCAGGGCTGCTGTTAATTGGGTCTCATTACTAAGTTAAGTGTAGTGCAGGTGGCAGTGCAAGAGCTAATGAGCAGAAGGGAGGCTGTTTTGGCCCAGACATTAGAAAAATTACTTGAGTGGAAAATGAATGCAGTACTCGCTTCCAGAAAGAGGCCGAGTCTGACCGGGGGTTTCGGATTAGAATGTATTACAGTCTGTATTTTCAGGTGATAGGACTACTAAAAAGTAGTAAGCATAATTTAGAGTAATAACAATTACTTTTACTGCATGACCAGAAGGAAAACAAACTCCTAATAAAAATGTATTGACCTCTATATAGTTATTCATATAGTATTGAGTAGAATATACTCCTTAAGCATACTTTTGACACATTTAAAGGGATAGTTCATGCAAAAATGTAATTCTGTCATCATTTACTCACCCTTATGTTGTTCTGCGGAACTCCAGAAAATATTTAGAAGAATTATTTTGGACTGTTTTTGTCTATACAATGAAAGTCAGTGGGGTCCAAAACAGCACTGGACACCATTGGCTTTTAGATCTTCTTTTGTGCTCCACAGGAGTAATAAAGTCACATTAGGGTGAGTAAATGATGACAGAATATAATTTTTTTAAACTTCACCTTTAACATAACAGTACATGGTAGTTGTAATAATGAGGTGTGATTGAATACTGTCAATTAAACAGCCTATATGCATTTTGACATTATCATTGCAAAGTATACAACAAAATACAAGGTTGTACTGCATTCGCACAATACTGTACGGATTTAACTATACTGAGTTAAATTGGGATCGAAATGTTGTAAAATACACAAGTAATGGTTAACACAATCAGGCAAAGAATGATACACGAAAACCAGCCAAATCCACGCTCTGCTATGGATATAAAGAAGCTTATTTGTTCCACTGCATAGAATGACAAAGAAAGCTTTTATACTGGAGCAAATGAATCAGAGCGAATCTAATAAGCCTTCTCCATATTTTCAGAAAAAATCTAATTTGTCCATAATACTAATATTTGTATACTTGCTGAATAATGTAGGGAACGTTGCCAGTGGAAAATATTCTGAAACACTATATCAAAAATAAAACAGAAAATCTAGACAAAATAAACGTTTTACCAATTTTGAAAGGTCTTCAAGCGTTGTTTTCATTGAGGTGATTAACAGAGAAGTTAACACAGGAAAAATATTCTGTGTTTAGTTCGGAATATAAACGGACTGGTTTTAACAGCGCTAAGAGTGACTTTTGGAAAAGACTGGTGTGAGAATAACTGACTGCGTGACGTGTGTGTTTGTGTGTATAGAAGAGTCTGTTTTTGTTTTTGAGTGTCCCCCGAATGTTATGCTGAGATGAGAGCTATACAAAGACCCAGGCGGTGTTGATATCCTGTCCATGCATGCTTATGACCATCCATGAAAAATAAATGCCACACACTGGCAGATCCCATTAAAAATCAAAGGCTTTGCAGGACAGTACATATTTCTCTAAAAACATGGTTGGCACACAAGCTGCAGGAAAACACATTATGTTCACATTAAGAAGAGGTCATATAAGGGGTCTGTTATGGAGGAAAGTATCAGAACAACATGTTTTTGAAACGTCTCTTACATGCAAAAAGACCAGAAAGGACAGCGAGGCCTGTATTGTGAGAGACTTGAAGGCGCGCAAGTGTTTGGATGACTTTTAGGGGGTTTTCTTCATACAGCCCCTGTTAAATTATCCAAATACAACCACACCAGTATTCATCTGCACTTTATCCCTCGAAAAGCAGCTTATCTTGACCACACAGTGACAATGTTCTTCCTGGGAGATGCCCAAGAGATAGCCGACTCTGGCTTTGAAACCCCCGCTCTGCAGCTTAGGGCCATAAATAAGCATGCTGATATTAAACTAGTCAAGGAGATCAGCTGAGTGTTTTAGTTTAGGCTGGACATGAAAAAGCAGTAAAGGGGAAACGGATGAGAACAGAGACAACCCTTTTCTCGGTTTCTAAAACCTAGTGTCCTGCACAGGCAGCTACCTTCGCATATAACTTGAATGAAGACTCATAAGTGAATTATTTAGAACACTCTACATAAGGGGGTGCTGCAAGGTCTGAGAACTATTTGAGAGGAAAGAAAATATGACTTAAAATGACTGTTTTCTATTTGAATATTTTAAAATGTAATTTTTTTTCTGTCATGGCAAAGCTGAATTGAAACATTTCTTATTATCAATGTTGAAAACAGTTGTGCTGCTTAATATTTTTGTGGAAACCATAATACATGATTTTTTGTTGAAAAGAATAGCATTTATTTGAAATGGCAATTTTAAAAATTATATATGGTTTTACTGTCACTTTGGATCAATTTAATGTGTCCTTGCTGTAGTATAATTTCTTAAAAAAAAAAAAAAAAAAATTTTACCCCAAACTTTGAAACAGTGATGTATTTTGTATGATATAAAGTTAACAAGTATTTAATAGTATGGGAAATCATGAGTTTTGTGAAAAATATATTTATAAGGGGAAATCTCAGAAATTCTGTAAAAAATGTAAAGTCCCTAGCAACTGATTCATTATATTTTGGGGCCATCTGTATTTGGGGACGATCATATTTGGGGCCCGCTGTCTTTAAAGAGAGCATAATTAATTTGCCTGTATTTTGGGTACCAACGATGACTTACATTTTTGCCTATTGAGTCAGTTAACTAGGTTTCAGAGCATCTGTAAATATCTGTCGGTTTTGTGCTCTCATTTTTCTCTCTTGGCTCTAATGATACAGCAATTGAGCTGTAATTGAGTGTCCAAGCCTCACCTTCCCTCTTCCTCTCATTATTTCCCCAGCACAGGCTCTTGGCCTGAGCGTAGGCAGTGTTGCTGGGGTCTGGGAGGCCAGAGGAGAGCCTCTTCCTGTCACAGTATTGTCTTCTAACCGACCTGCTGCTGACGGAGAGCACTCAGGCCTGCTTACAACACAACTTACACAGGTTCAAAGATCGGCCAGCGACACAATAGCATAGCAAGAAGAAGTAAGAGAAAGAGTAAGAGCAAAATAGGTATGAAGGAAACACAGTTTAATGTCTTTCTCTCTCACCCTTTGCCACCCTGAATCCTGCAAAAACATTTTCTCTTCCGGTCAGCTGAAGGTTATTAGCAAAAGGACCCTTGACACAATAACGGATCGTTTAGGAAACAGTGCTCAGAGTTATTTTTGACAGGCTAGCATAACAATGAGCTCAATGTCTCTTAACACGTAAGCTTGTTTTCAAAGTATACTTTTCAGCTTATGCGCAATAACATCTAATATGTGTATTCTGCAAGTGTGTTCTTCATATCCTTTCTGCATTGTATTATTGTATGGCGATAACTACATCCATGGGGTTTGTGGCTGAACTACAGCAAGCAATGCCAAAAAAAGTTAATAATTTCTACAATGCACAAACTTTCCCAGCATCAGCAGTTTGTGTCTCTCACCGATGTATAAAAATGCCTGCAGCTTGCCAGAACTCCTACAAATTAAAGTCTGAGCTCTCTTGTCTTGAACAAAAAAAGCTGACCATGACAAAATAAACTTTGATCTATCTATCATAACAGATGACCTTAACTCTGAAGGGGATAAGAAAGACACTATATGACAACAAAACCATTAAACCAATTTATTTACACTTGCTCTCACACTGTATGGTACCTTAATTTGCCACAACAGCAATTCGCAAGTTCACTTGCTAAAATAAGGTAAACAGATTCGACTTGCAAGATTGTGGGCTTGAGCTTGCGACTTGACTCCATTTTTAAAGGTAGCCTATTTAGCGACAATTAAAGGATTAGTTCACCTTCAAAAAAATGTTTGCTGATAATTTACTCACCCCGATGTCATCCATGATATCCATGTCTTTCTTTCTTCAGTCGAAAAGAAATTAAGGTTTTTGAGGAAAATATTCCAGGATTTTTCTACACAGAATAGACTTCAATGGCAACCAACTATTCTAATGTTCAAAGAAGGTTCAAATGTCCGTCTAAATGCAGCTTGAAAGTCTCTACACGATCCCAGTCGAGAAATAAGGGTCTTATCTAGTGAAACGATCGGTCATTTTCAAAAAAAAAATGAATATATATACTTTTTAACCACAAATGCCCATCTTGTACCATCTCTGAGATGTGCCACGTATTACGTCATCACGTTGGAAAGGTCAAAAAAAAAAAAAAAAAAAAAAAAAAAAAATTAAAAATAAATTAAAACAAAGATGTCGGACAAATTTGAAGTTGGAGGAGAAAATGAGATGGAGTTTTTTGCCCTTCCCTACCTTTTTGAACCGGAGTACACAGACATAACTTAGATAGATGACGTGGCGCGTGACCTTTCCAACGTGATGACGCAATGCGCGGCGCATCTCAGAGATGGTACAAGACGGTCATTTGTGGTTAAAAAGTATATATATATATATATATATATATATATATATATATATATATTTTTTTTTTTTTTTTTTAAATGACCGATCGTTTCGCTAGATAAGACCCTTATTTCTCGACTGGGATCGTGTAGAGACTTTGAAGCTGCATTTAGACGGACATTTGAACCTTCTTTGAACATTGGAATAGTTGGTTGCCACTGAAGTCCATTCTGTGTAGAAAAATCTTGGAATGTTTTCCTCAAAAACCTTAATTTCTTTTCGACTGAAGAAAGAAAGACATGGATATCTTGGATGACATCGGGGTGAGTAAATTATCAGCAAACATTTTTTTGAAGGTGAACTAATCCTTTAAGTCAGAAACCATAGATTAGATGGTTACACTAAAGGGATCTTATCATGTGAAAGTCAATGCGCACAGCAAAGCACCGTTTTTCATGTGAAGAGTGTTTACATGTAAGTCTTAAAGGCCCAGCGGCAAAAAAAACAGCCAATGAGTCAGATGAAGTGTGGAAAAGGTCATGACAAGTTTGAGCAGCAAATCAACATATTAGAATGATTTTTGAAGGATCATGTTACACTGAAGACTGGAATAATGGCTGCTGATATTCCAGCTTTGCCATATATTAATTTATACACAATATATCACAATACAGAAATGCATCAATATGTATCTTGGATAGTGACAATATATATTGTGTTCACCCAAAATAAAAATTACTGTATGTTTTCAGAGTTTTAGTGGCAGTACCACATTAAACTAAAATGTTGAATATAATGTATAATAATGCAATGGGGGAATATTTGTGGGTCCTGATAATACTTAATGTCTTATGTTAACAAGTAAAAAATGGCCTAAATTATTTTAAATATATAGTCAGTGACAGAGTGCAAGCATATTCTCAGAATCATGAATATTCTTAATCTGGTGTCACTACTGTTGCATTGGGTTATAAGCACCAAGTCCAAGCCTGTTCATTTACACCCACAATGTATATCAAATTTATCATTTTAATCAACAGTACATTTTGTTAACCTTTTAGGCTACCATAGGTCTTGGTGTATCGCAGTGATATTGTATCATGAGTTCAGTATCGTAATATGCATCGTTACACCCCTTTGAGATACTTTTCACAAACATTTTAAAAATCTTACCAACACCAAACTTTTGAACAGAGCTGATAGCCACAGTATATTAGACATAATGTACACTATCAGCACTCCTCATTCTAAACCCCTTCCCATCCTAATCAAGCTAAGCTTATCATAACCACCACCATGCTTCATTCACAACAAACAGAGGACACTCAGCATGACAGAGGCCTCTATAAATAGCCATTTCATTGAACTATGTTGTTAATAGGGAGGCACTGCACTGCCTTCTACAGTTGCAAAGGTTAAAAGTTAACAGTAAGCGAATATTTGTATTGCACATTAATTAAACTCAGACTAAGGAAGAAGAAAAAGCAGCACTTGAATACGGAATGTGTCCGTGACAGTTAGCCATCTTTTGATCCACAACCACAGTTTGATAACAAGTAGACACATTAAATCTCTGCAAGGGAGTCTAACATTTCCCTGTAAAAAAAAAAAAAAAAAAGAGCAAATCCCTGTTTTGTAGTTGAATGCAAACAATGGCTGAGCTGTAGATCATGCCTGGTGTTGGGCAGAGGCCCAGGCTGTCTGGGCGCAGTGAGCAGGCTTGATTCATTGATCATTAATTCAGTTTACTAACACTGATTTACAAGCAAGCAGCGTCATGGACCCATTCTGGCATAGATTAAAAGGTCTGCCAACGAAATCATGCTTTTGCCAGAGCAGAAATCAAATAAATAAAAGGAATTATTCCGATGCATTTCTTTCAACTCAAAACCATAAAAAGGGCTTTGACATTCTGTCTTCCCTCCTTGCAACAGAAAAATTGATCTACAGTAGCTCTTCTCCACAAACTTTACATCATCTATCATAAAACCTTTGCACAATAGAAATTCTTAAAAAAGTAAGAAAGAAAACTATGCCTAACTCTTTAAGTAAACCATACATAAACTCTTGTGTTGGATCCTAGTAGCAGGCAAACACACTGAAATTGCTGCCAAGCAACCACATTGGACTTGTAAGCTTCAATAAAAATAGACTCTGAGCATATGTTCTGTTGGGCTGACTGGTGTTCTTAAGGTATAATGTTACATTAGTGTTAATGATTAAGATTTATCAATGCCCATTTATCATTTATTATATATTAGGCTATATTTATTATTCATATTTAAGTAAAAAATTAATTAAAACACTGTTCTTTAATACATATAAATAAATCAATATTTTCTATATTTATTCATTAATATAAAATCACTATAAAATAAATATATAAAATAATGAGCAAATGAACACTTTACTGCTGTCCTTAGGGCATAAAGTGTGCAGTCATCTGAACAAGGGTAATAAAGACAGAGGTTAATAATCAAATAAAGTTCAATAAATGATATGTGCCTCCTTTTGACAATACCGAACAGGCAAAAACAGTCTTCGTCTTCCTAATATACAATGAGCATTACGTCTTTTTAATTCCTCACTCGCTTTCTTAATTCTCCCGTGGTTAATAAAGACTAAAATGACTATTTCAAAATGTTCCTCTTAGCTCTTTAAAGTAATAATAATAATAATAATAAATAAATAAACTTTCTCAAAGTATAAAGCCGTCAAAAAATAAAAGTCAGGACATTAAGAGGTACAGACAAGCTCTTTCAGCAGGCCAGGGAAAAACAACGAGGTGCTTCAAGCCTGAAGGCCATGATACCTGATCATCAAACCACCGCCAATTAGAGCATTAGGAGAAGTCATTTATTTTGCCTATGTTAAAAAAGGTGCTAAACTCTGTGAACCATTCCCTCATACCCTGCTGAAATTTCATCCAGAGTGCGGCCCCACGGAGTGAGAGACAGAGGGATATTGAAGGGCTGTGCGAGGGAAAGACTGATTGGAGAGAATGTGAGACCCCAGAGACATAGACCCCTGGTGCAGACTCTGCCAGGCATGGGCCAATACTACAAATACTTTTTTTTCTTTCCCACTTTTTCCTCTTCTTGCAATACCTACTTGCTCCGACCATCTACATTTCTAACCAAATAGGCAAAATAAGTGTGTATGTGTATTGTGAAAATACAATTGAAAAATAGTTTTTACTAGTTGAAATAAAATTGTCATTTTTTTACCTTTACAAATTCCTTTATAATATAAATAATGCTTTAAATAAAAAAAAATGTTCAATAGAAAAATATGCAATGATGGTAAAAAACGAAGTGACGCTTTTAAATATTAAATTAAAACCACCAATAGGTGGCGGCAAGTCACCGTCTTTATGAGTGAGTCATCGAGTCATTCATTCATTCAGTACTGAAGCAAGTGGCTGTAATTATGAATGAATCATTGAAGCATTGAATCTCACGATTTGTTCAAAGCAGATTCATTCACCACCATCTCCAGAAAGGACGTCACCGTCTCCGGCACGGACACCGGCACGGACACCAACGTCTCTGGCACGTCTCTGGCACGTCTCAGCCATCTCCGGCAAGAACACCACGTCTCCAGAACGGACACCACACACCATCTCCGGAATGGACACCATCGTCTCCGGAATGGATACCACCGTCTCTGGCACGGACACCGCCGTCTCCGGAACGGACACCACCATCTCTGGAATGGACACCAACGTCTCCGGAAAGGACACCAACAACTCCGGCACGGGCACAAACATCTCCAGAACAGACACCAACGACTCCGGCACGGACACCAACATCTCCGGAATGACCACCACCGTCTCCGGCACGGACACCACTGTCCCAGTCCACCCCTGCCACTTGCTGTTCTAGCCAGAGCAAGTGGATGTTGCAGTGGAGTTAAAAGTCAAAGGTGAAGAAGGCTAATGTTACATTTACATAATTGTGGTTGTGATTTATTTCTGTTATAGTTGTCTTCAGCCATTTTTATGTTTGAATTTACATTGTGAAAAACAAGGTTGTGTATTTTAACATAGTATCATAATCATATCAGTGTAGATGTAGATGGACCAAAATAAAACCATAAAAATATCAAGTAAATAAGTATTGTGATACAGTGACACTCTTGTCCCAAAAAGTATTGCTATACCACAATACTCAATATGTTGTCCCACAGTGAGTCATTTTTCCCTGTTGCGCCTACACAAAATCTGAGGGTTCCCCCACCTGCCAAATCCCACTTTAACCACTGTGTATATATATATATATATATATATAGTGGCTTACGGGCACGCACTGCAATAACCACACACCTGGGAACCAATTTCAATTAGGAACATGATTTTGAGAGGGAAAGGAATCTCTACCGAGTTGAGGTTAGGGTTCACATATGCAGCAGGTAAAGGTAAATCAGCAGGTACATTTTTTGTTGTCAAACAGTATTGTGAGTGGATCCAAACTGCAAAGTGGACCAGAATTTACTTCACAAATCACAAGTATAGCCAGGTCAAAGGTGTATTTAAATGTTTGTCAGACAATTTGGGAGCGAAATGAGACTCGGGAAGTTCTAAAAAATAAGCAAGTAAAAATTTGTTTTTCTACATCTCTGTCATCCCAAGCTATTTTCATCCCCAAAAAAGAATAAATCTACCCTGCTGAAAAATCCAGCATTGCTGTCTTTTAATGCTGGGACCAGTATGGGATGCTGGTTTCTGGTTTGTCGGTCCCCAGCATGGACCAGCTACACCAGCTCAATTTTGTTTGAGAACAGCATGATTTAGCTGATCCACCAGCAGTATACCAGCATTAACCAGGCTGGCCCAACATGGAATTCATTCTGGTTCATCCTGGATTTTTAAGCAGGGTAATGAGGCTACTTACACAAAAGAATGGAGGACAACTGTACAGATTTAGCAATAGTTACTCTCTGTATGGGGTTAGTGGTAAAAGGCCAGTCTACATCATAAAGCATGCAACACACGAAACACCCAGCTACAAGTTTTGGTGCAGATAGTTCACTAGAGAAGGCACTCTTACTAAGCCCACACTCACGTCAGAGGAAGAGAAGGCCCTTTCCAAACTACTCACCCACATTCTGTGTTCTGATGAAGACCCCTGTGCAACAAGTCATTGACCAACTTTATATTCAGGTTACTGTTTTACAAGAAGACTTCCTCTGTCACATTGTGCAATACTACTATATGCATACCACTGTGCATACTACTATTCTAAGACGTGAGGTCATAATGAGTGTCTTAAGTATAGTATGTGCCAAAAGTCCCCGGATGGTGGATCTGTGCACATTAATGGCTAATATTACCCACAACATTATAGTTTGCACTTTGGAGGAGGATTTAGTTGCAAATAAAAGGAATACGTACGTGAAGCCAACAGTCAAGTAGAGATGCCCTTAAATGGGTTTAAGCTGTTAATAATCAATATCTAACCCGATGAATAATATGTATTTAATGTTATCTGTGTTATATTTCATTAACATTGTGAACTTTAAAAAAAGAATAGCACAGTAGCAAAACAGATATATTTGACCACTATTAAATGCATCATTATGCAAAAAAACAAAGTTTATAGGTAGGCCTATATGTTCGACTAGTAGCGGCGCTGCGCAAACCGATCGGTGTATGACATCAAAGTACAGTGAGAGCGGTTAGAGAGCAGACGACTCCATACTTTGATGTCATACACCGATCGATCGGTCTGCGCAGTGCCGCTTCAAGTCGAACACGCTATTTTGTTTAAAGATTACAAGGGCACATTAATTAAAAAATTGTAATAATGATGTGCACGGATAAATCATTTATAATAAATATAACAATATTCCCAACTGCTAGGTAGGCTAGTAACAGGTAACATGTAATGCCAATTTTACACAAGTTGGTATGATTCTTTAGGGTCTTAATGTAAAGTTTGTAACATACTTTGGTTAAAATTCCTCAATAGTTGTGTAAAACAACACCCTTTTTACCTCCTCAAAAACAGGTTCACAGCGACCCATTTCGGTGCATGTCTCTTTTAATGATAATGAGAAACTGCTCACCCCACCCCTTTCTTCTGTGGGGTGTGTCGACACCAAGGGGGTAATCCATCAGTGGGAAACTGAAGCTTCCCCGGGGGCCGCCATTGGTTAGCAGACCATCACCTGCTGTTAGCATTCCATTGACTCCCATTCATTTTGGCGTCACTTTGACAGCGAATAACTTTACATCTGAGGCGTTTAAAGACTCCATTTGTCCATTATTTATTTCTAAAGAAACACGAAAATGTATAAAAGGCTCCATTACCTTGTACCTTACGTTATGGCCCCGTAGAAGCAGTTTTTGTAAAAATAGGCTAACGATTGCGTCAACCACGCGACTCTCTGTCGCACAGTAGAGAGATTACCGTATGGACAGGAGGAGAAGCTCGCGGGCAATCGGGGGGACGTGGGGGCAAAATGACAAAATAATTAATCAGAATACTTAGCAAAAGTTGCTCCTGCACCTAGCTCATGGACACCTCCTACTCACACTCTCCGTCTCTGCAAGTTTCGGAAGGGAATGATTCAGATTACTCTTGGCACAGCTACTAGAAGACAGACAGGTTGCTCACGTAACATCTACGTTGTCAAGCTCAGTTTGAGTCTGCGCAGTACGGTCAGCCATCAGGAAGTGAGTGCTTCTAATTGACTTCACTTTTCTCCGTTGAATTCAATGGGGTCGCTGTGTCCATTTCTTATACTGTCTATGGTCGACACAAGACACGTAAAGTGATGCCTTGGTGGACAGTATACAAATGGCTGAGGGCGGAAATATGCTAATACAGAACAGTCTCTCAGTGGTCTTGGGCGGAGCATGAGCAATATGACATCATATTGCTCAGAAAAAACAAACGGCTTGATTATTGAGTGTTTAGACTTTTTGAGGATTAAAAAAAGGAGTGAATGGATTTTTTTCATTGTCGGTTGTGTCCACACACTGCAAAGACACATTTATATGCAAAGTTGCAAACACCATTTAAAAGTGAATTTTGCATCCAATGACCCCTTTAATGCACAAAAAAAGAAAGAGAGAAAAAAAAGGAAAAAAATCCATTATTTTATTATCCTATATATTATATATAATCCTATTCAGTTTAATGTGATAAATGATTTAGGTCAAAAGCAATATAAAAGTTATCAAAAAGTAGTCGGATCATATTAGCCTACCTAAAATCTGTAGTGTATTTTAGAGGATTACATTACTAACTACGTAATTTAGAATCAGTAACGGACTACAATTTGTAAGTAGCCTAATCTACCCGACACTGAATATTCCATAAAAATAAGAAATGTCAATTACGATTTCATGGTGACTTTAACAGTTTTTGAGAGAACAGCATACAATTCAGAACATGTCACATGGCTACAGTCAGCATACAGACAATCATAGCCTATTTTACAAAGATAAAAGATGGCAGCGTCCATAACATCTGAAAATCTTAGCACAGCTGACAATGTTATTTTTTTTACAAGTTTTACCTTTGTAGTATAGTGCAGCATTGGGGTCACGCAGAACCGATGAGTGTGGAAGAAACGCGGCAAACATGATATCGCATTGTATGACGTAACATAGTAGTCTGCTACGGTTCCGTTCACGTAACACAAGTTTACCGAAAATCCGGCTCCTGAAAGGTATAACAAATTTTGTTTAGTTAGTCTATAAAATTTGATTGTCTCTCGCTAATAACAGAACTATGTGAACGCAACCGAAGTCAAGCTCTGAGCTATGTGGATGTGGCAGTGAATAATTAGGCCTAGCCATGAGATTTAAAAAGTAAAAACAATAAATAATGATAATAATTCACTAGTAAAAAAAAACGTCATACAATGATATATATATATAATAATATAGCATATGTATAATTTTTTTTTTTTTTTTTTTTTTTTTTTTTTACTAGTGAATTATTATCATTATTTATGTTGATAAGTAACAGGCTATGAACATTTCATTGGTCTCTGGCCGAATGTGCCTCATGCATTGTACGGCGGAGCCCCATGTGAGGAACAGTGCCATCTGCCGGCAGCAGTGAAAAAAACATAGGGTGAGTTTTGTGCTGCAGTCTTTTCTTTCAGCCTTTAATTCTTCGTGATGGAAAAATAGTTTCACATTTAAACGAATGTAACGTATATACTTATACGTAATAACAATTATATTGTGAAATGACTCCTCTACGGGTTTAAACCAGCTTGATATCAAATCTTAATGCAACATTTGGGTCAATGTTGTCTATAAACTATTTTCTAATGGTTTCATATAGTTCTGGAGGGCACTTTTGTGCAGTGTCCTGTTTGAAAGTTGTTGTAGATAACATAACTGGGAGGGAAAACAGCTTCACTTTAGCTGGTTTGCTGGTCTGTTGGCTGATTCTAAAAGGTTTTGGGTACTTTTCAACTTGTCAGGCTGAGAGACTTGAAATCATCAAACTAGTTTAGGCTTATTTAAGATGTTTATTATATAAAGTGACTTATTAATGATAGTTACCCTGAAGTAACTTAAGTTTTAAGTAGTGCTTACTTAGCACAAGAGCACAGTATTGATAGTTGATTGCATTTTGTGTGGTTAGCCTCCAACTTTTTGTTTAACAAAAACATTACCAGCAGCATACATGAAATACAGTGGCATTTTATGCTTAAAAGCAGCTGGGTCTCATGGCTTTTGTTGGCCAATATTGTTTGAACAACTCTGACCCAATTCCAAACCTGTTGAATGATAGAAAAAAAACCCCATCAAATTTAATAATCAAGACCTATATTACCCCAGTACCCCAAAAACTGCCAACAGACTTGAACTCGAGCTCTACAAACCAACCTGTCCAAACCAACATTCAAGTCATGGGCCTAGAGCAAGAGTCAAATCTGCAAGAGGGAAAAGGATATTTCATACGACAGCCATCCACGGGCCTCCAACAACAACACCTCAACACAAAGAGGAAATTCTCCCCCGTCCAGTGCTCGCTGCTGGAACACAGCATCCGCTTAATCCTGCGATATAATGAGCTCATTTCACAATGTCATTTGCAGCCTTTTCTTTACTATTACAGTCAGACTGAACTCCATTATCTCCAGGGATACAGTAAAGAAAACAATCACATAGATCCCATTTCCTTGAGTTTGTGTAATCCATCGCATTTGACAAACAGCAGTAGTTTGTGTATATGTATTTTGCAGGTATTTTATTTTCAACCATCATAAACTTCACTGACTGTATTTTGGATTGCTTATTAAGAGGGCTATTCAACTTTGGAAAGCTCAGCGACCGCAAAGCAGGATCCCTTCAACCTTAAATGCCACGCTCCCAATTTTCATAATAAATATTTTTTATGAACTTGGCGAGTAGACTATGTGTGGTATGCTGTATTTCTAAAATCTTATATAATAGTATGAATAGTAGGCTATATGACATTAAATAGTTTTCTGGAAATTCAACCCCAAAATATTCAATTGCATAATTACTGTGTTCAATACTGCCCTTTTCAAAATATATTCAGATTTTTTATACTTTTTTTGCATTGGTAACTATCTATTTAATTAATTTATTAGAAAAACTTTTGATCTGATTATTTAATTGACTAATAATCGAATAGATTTAAAAAACAATTATTCATTTAATTTGTTTGAATATTTTCTTTTTCTACCAGACACTTGTCAGAAAAGCTAACCGCAAGCCCATCTCCTGAAAGCATCTGATCAGAGGAGATGGCCGCCCAAGATCCAGCACTTAAGCCGAGGTGACAGTGAGTCTGAAAGACATGATGCAAGTCAGAGAAAATTGGAGATAAACAGATAAAAGAGTGCACTCTCTGCTGGACGCAGCAGGATGCAGAGGACAGGAAATAAACCTGTATTTAAGCTGATTACCTGCCCAGAGCCCTGGGCCTTCTTAGTAGCTCCACACTGCCTGGCCTCTCTTCATCCACCGCTGTTAATTAGAGTTGTGCTCGGGGGGAAAAAGGCTGCCTTGTCAGCCTGGCAAGAGTGTTAGTGATGGCTGGTTGCAGGGGCTCTTAATTGGGTCTGTATGCTGTATCAGTGGCTGGCCTGAGCATTGGTGATGATTGCTGTGAGCAGGTGGCCATGGTGGCAGCTCCACACAGGCAGTCCCAGGCCAGCATGTCTGTTCTCGTCAAGACCTGGAACATTGAGCAGACAGCTCTCACTCATTACCCCAAACCTGCGCACCCCTCATCGCTTAGCAACCAAACCCGTGGCCCCTCCACAACACTTTCTCCGGCAGGCCCAAAATCTACCCAACAGTTGTGCTGTGGGCTTTCCAGACTTCTCTATGAGAGGGGCATGCAACTCGACTGCAACGTTCATGCATTAATAAACAAACCTGTAAATGCATAGCGGTCAGTGGCGTGAAGTGGTTCAAAAATGAGGAGGCAAAATCCTCACAGTAAAAAAAAAAAAAAAAAAGTAATGTTCCAGCTGCACTTTATGTTGACACTTTTTTTCAGGGTAAAAAAAAACCTAGGGCTGCCAAATAGATTAATCGCATCTAACATAAAAATTGGTGTTTATATAATATAATATATGTGTGTGTGTGTGTGTGTGTGTGTGTGTGTGTGTGTGTGTGTGTGTGTGTGTGTGTGTGTGTGTGTGTGTGTGTGTGTGTGTATATATGTATGCATATATATGTGTATGTGTATGTATGCATGTATGTATTTATATATTTTATATATATACTGTATATATATATATATATGTGTGTGTGTGTGTGTGTGTGTGTGTGTGTGCTTGTCTGTCTGTATATATAAACAGTATGTATATATATATATATATATATATATATATATACATACATACATACTGTTTAAATATACACACAGACACACGCACACTAACATGTGTGTATAATATATATATTATACACACACACTTTTATGTTAAATGCGGTTAATCGCGATTAATTGATTTGACGGCAATAAAAAACATTATTTACACTATGAAGAAAACAACAATAGCCAAAACAATTATATTTTGTATTTTTACATTAACAATGTAATTATTAGTCCATTTATTAAAATAGTATCTTTTTTATACTTTTTACATTTATTCCAAAATATTAACTTGGTAACAAATTTCATATTTATTTTCGAAATGATGTTCATCTGTTCTTTTTAATAGTCAACTTATTTTGAATTAAAGCTCAGTAAACACTGCTCACTATATAATTCTCGCAGATCACGTTTTCAGGTTGAATGTAACATGACATAAAGCGGTGATATCAAGTGGGTGAGTTGTTTACTTTTTAATTAGTCCTTCCATTAACACCTTTATTCTAAGTCAAGTCAAGTTTATTTATATAGCGCTTTTCACAATACAGATTGTATCAAAGCAGCTTCACAGTATTAAATTAAAATAATACATCAATGTTTGTTTCTAGTGGAAAACGTCCACGTTTGGTAATGCTGATCAATAGTATTGTTGATTGATTAATTAAATTAAATATCCCCAAATATCCCCAACTGAGCAAGCCAAAGGCAACAGTGGCAAGGAACCGAAAAACTCCATCAGGTGACCTTGAAAAAAACAAAAAAACAAAAAAACCTTGACCGATTCAGACCGATTTGTAAATGCATATGCACACAAAAACGAGAAGGGGGAGGGTTATCGTGTGAACAGCCCAATAGGCTTTATGCCGAACTTCACATGAACAGGAAAACGGGTCACATTTCGCATAACCCATATAATCAATCATAGCACGATGGAGACTTTGGCTGCGTCCCGCATACTTTGGATGCAGCCATTGCCTCTTCTCACATGACTTTTTCCCCTTTCATTCTCAATTACCCCCCACCAAACTCTACTTCGCACTTCAAACACTCTACTGTCACTTTAGAAAAAATTGTGATTTATACACTTTTAATGGCATATTGCATTGTTTTATTTTTGTACCGTGGATTTTAGTTTCTCATCCAGTTTTTCGAGGAGGCACTGCCTCCCTTGCCTCCTCTGAGGAAACGCCCCTGATACAGAGGGCAAATGATGGCAGAATTGTCATTTTTGGGTGAACAATCAAGCTGATGGACAAGAAATAACTGTCACAACAGAATAAGTTCTGTACCATCCTACTTTTTGTGCCTTACATGATGGGCTTTTTCTCCCCGATGTGTGCGTGCCTCCAGACATGCCAGAACTAGAAGTCATACTCCATGACTTGTGCGATTGAGATCGGTCTGATAACACCTTGTCGAACACATACACAGGAATTGTTAAGATCTTGAAAGCATTCTTGTGAAATCTGCAGCCGTCTCTTTCTGGCACAGATCACCATCAGCCCCAGATTACGGTCAATATCTTTGAAAAAAGAAAAAAGAAAGGGCTTACTTACAGAACCAGCCTTGTGACTTCAACTCTCAACACAAGATGATGTTGATGGATACCATGTGACCAGAAACAGAGAAAGCATAAAACATTTTTCTGAACATGTAAACATCCAGTTTGGTTTGAGGGAAATGAAAAGAGACAGAGTAGACCCACGGCTCCAGAAATACCTCCGTACTTATTGGAGAGAGGCAACTGTTGGTTTTGGGATGACCACATGTCATCTGCTGCTCAGCCAGGCACATGAACTTAATTTATTTTTCCATATTTTTATATTAAATCAATCCATTAGAAGACTCAGTCACACAAGTACCTGGGAGGTAGTGAGGGAAGGGCGGCGAGTAAAGCTGTTGAAAATGTCATGAGTGAATGGAAGTTTGGAAATGAGCTGTAAAAGACTCAATCATTTAGAGATCTCATTTGACTTTAGCATGGCTTAGGAAAGTGGTATTTGGTGGCATCCAGCCCAGCCAGGGAAATGGCAGGAAATGACATCAGCTTTTGAGTTGCGCAGTGCTGCGTTTGTTGAACAGACTTTGGAAATAAATGGACATTTTACAAGTTTCACACCTACAGTGTATGATTATGCTGCTCGCTGTGGCATTGAATGTATGTTGACATTATTGCATACCGTAAAAAAAAAAATTACGCGCTGTATTTAGGTTATAAGATGCAAGCTTTCCAATAGTGATGACAGATTGGAGTGAAAATATACTGCATATTGAATTTTGAATGCATTATGTCATACCACCACAGAATGTAATCATCTGTAACTTTTAATCATTCTCCTTCCCTCTGTGTCTGCGGGTTTTAGTTGATCTTGTTTTTTGTTAATTTGGCTTATCCTCTAATGTTGGTTTTGTGAATTGTCAAACAGTTACTTGAGTTGTGAATCAAAACCAAAATTTACTTTTTTAAATGCATGTTTCTGGTCTGATATTAAAGGGCTTGGTAAAAGGCCTTCAAAAATTCATTTAAAAAAATGAGCCTGTGAATCAATTCATGAACAAATGACTCTTTTGAGCCAGTCAAAGTCTCACAAGCTCATGATGGGTTACCGCTTGAATCAGTCTGATGAATCCTTCACCGAATGAACTCATTGAATCCATCAGGGGTGCATTTCCCAAAAGCAAAATGGTTGCAAGATCCATCATTACCAACAGAGTTCAACGGAACTTGCGACCATAGTTGACCAACGATCCTTTTAGGAAACACAACCCAGAGGTGTTACTTAATCAACCACTGAATCAAGTTATCATTACTTCCAGTTATGAAATAAATGGATTATTGGAATATTATTGTAAATGTAAACAAATTTAACTTGCTCTTCCTCAGGAATGACTTTTCTTTTTCATCCCCACTTTTCACTAATCAATTTCCAGTGGATAAAATCATGATTTTCTTGCTGAATATCCTACTTCACTCATAAATATGTCACATTACAGAAGATAAAGGTAAATGGGTTGCAAAATCAATTCACATTGACTTTAACTGTGGTCTATAAGGGAGTGGGTGAATTAGTTGTCTCCTGGACTTGGAAAGGTCAGGCTCGGGGCTTAACATTAATAATCCAAAATGGATTTCTGTGGCTTCAGAGCCAAGTTCTCCACTGGATCAGTGTGTGCGGTTGGGAGGAATCCGCACAGAACCCAAACGGACCCACTGTAACACATACACACACACACCCTGCCGTATGGCAACGGACCCACTGGAATTCCCCTGGCTGATCATTTGTCACGGGTTGAGTTTCGCACGGCTGGAATTTCACAGTTTGCGCATGCAGAATATCAGACAAGATGTGTGATGTTTCTGCAGCTCAGGGCTGCCTGTGTGTCGTGTCGATCAAAGTGTGCAATGCCGCTGTTACACTGTTCACACACAGCTGTGTGTTCAGCAGGGTTGCACTTGGGCTACAGGTGCTAGACCTCAGTGTGGAAGTGTTTGTAAATGAATGGTTTTGTCAGTGTGTTCACACATTCTCCCTGAAGCTAATGCAGATATCAACCTTATACGCAGTAAAAAATGGTTTTTCAAAGTTGTAGGTAAAACAAAGATTATTGGTGATTGTTTGTTTGTGAAATTTACTAGCAGTTTCTGAGTGAAAATTGTTTGTACGCTACTTTTTTTTCAGTGTAGTTACAGTCTACAGACTCAAACCACACAGAAAATGCAGGCCTTCCAGCTCTGATTCAGACCCTCACTCTACCTTGCGTCCCGTGGATGATATTCAGGTATGATGCATAACACTCAGTAACCCTTTTACACCTTAAGTAGTCAACTATATAATTTCATTTAACACTGTAGAATTCACACCTCTAAGTTCTCCTGCTTATTTGTCCCTCTAGTCCTTACATCAGTAATGCACTCCGTTTTGCTACAGTTCATTGTTGAAGCTTTTATCAGTCCACTGGAACTCTAAAGTGAGAAAAGTTCTTCTGTCAAATTTGAGTGTATGTGCATGAGTTGTAGGGGAATTACTGCTTCAGAAGTGAGGCCATGTTCCAAGGAGATGTAACAAATGGCAACAGGGTAGAGAAGAAAACCTAGTTGTCCCACTAAACGGAATGTATATTTGATTGAGATGAGAAGTTTGGAGCAGCTATCATTTATTATTGTCAGATGATGTCTGAAACACTAGGGTTTGATACACTACTGTTTTTTGTTTATTTATAAATTAACACTTTTATTCCGCAAGGATGCAATAATTTGATCAAAAGTGACAGTAAAGGCATTTATAATGTTACAAAATATTTTTATTTCAAATAAATGCTGTTCTTTTGAACTTTCTATTTATAAAATAATCCTGAAAAAAAAACTGTATCACGGTTTCTGCAAAAATATTTAGCAGCACAACTGTTTCATACACTGACAATAATAAGAAATGTTTCTTGAGCACCAAATAATATTAGAATGATTTCTGTGACACTGAAAACTGGAGTAAAGACTTCTGAACATTCAGCTTTGCCATCGCAGAAGTAAATTACATTTTAAAATATATTTTTGATTTTTATTTCATTTTAAATTGTAATATTTCACAATATTACAGTTTTTCCTGTATTTTTGATCACATAAATGCAGCCTTGATAAGCAAACTTAAGAGATTTTCTTTTTAATAAAAATCTTATCCACCCCAAACTTTAAAACAGTATACATTTCAAGTATATATAACAATTGCCCAATCAAAAATGTAAATTGTAATGATTCCAAATTTACATGACTTCCATTGAACACAAAAGGTGAATTTTTGATGAATATCCTGCCCATTTTTCTTCAATATAATAAGAATTGGGGCTGTCATGCTTCAAAAAGGACCATAGATAGGCCTATGTCTTAAATCCAAATGACTTCCAAGTCTTCTGAAACCAGAGCTTTGTGTGAAAAATGTATGCGCTCATGGGAAAAGCAGAGATGATGAATTCATGAGCTAATCGTTCTTTTGCATTGAATCTTATAAATTAAGCATTGGATCCAGATCACAATGGTCTAAATGATTATTTTACTAATTGGACTGATCCAGGTCTTTAATAAAAACTTACTGACTCAATGATTTGGTTGTGTTCAATTATAGCTCATTAGAGGAGGTCCAGGATATTTTTCAAAAATTGACCTTTTATGCTTCGTGGAAGAAAGAACGTCATAAGGCCGATGCAGACGCGGATGCAGACCAACGCGACATTCACCAGATTACAGCACGTCACTTCTCAGACATTCTGACTCCAATTCAACATGTTCAATCGGCGAAAACCGACCGACCGACGCCATAAGACTCCGACAAAACTCTGTAGCCTGTGGCCTATAAATGTTTGAGAACATGAAGATGAGAACATGAAGGTGGGTAAATACTGAAAAAAAAAAATTCTGTTTGAACTTTTTTCATTCAAAATCTGTCTTTGTTAAAGAACTTGTAAAGGACACGCACCTGACCTTTGACTGCTGTTGACATTTAGCTGAATAGACTATTTCTCACCCTTTCCCAGGCTGGATTTATGTTTTATAGTTTCCTAATTCCTCCTTTCCTCTCCTTTGGCATTCAGAAGAAAGAGAATAAATAAAGTTAAAATTTCCCTCCAAAAATCTTTCAGCGCTCCACTCAGCCGTGCAGAATGCTATCTGGAATTAAAAGGCCTTCACATGAATAGGGGAAGGAAAAAAAATGGACTTGTAATGAATTATTGATGTGTGAGAGAGAAGGACGAAAGGAAAACAATGACAAATGAAAACAGCAAGAATTATGTCTGACGTTACCGAGCACTTTAACACGAAATGCCACTGTTGGTGAGCTGGTCTGAAACATGTGAACTAGCAGGCAGACGAAGGGGAAATTGGCCTGGATGAATGTGTATGTTAACCACACCAGAGCTCCACGGGGCAAAAGCTACAGAGCCAGTCTGTGAGCGGCTTGGGATTACACTCCCCCCAGCTTCTCTGAAACAGGCCTCCTAGAGCAGGATTGCTGCATACGGGTGGTCAATTCGTTTAAAGGTTTCAGCTGTGGCAGAGCAGTGCTCCTGTGACTGGCTTTGGATACTAGTTTAGGCTCTCTCTCTCTCTCACTCTCCCTCTTGAACCACATCAGATCACCAGCAGTCCAAACACTCACACAAACCACATGCGTGATCTGAGGCGTTCCCTTGCTGTAACATAAAGAAGCTCTCTCCATTTAGTCCAGCCTAAATCAACAGGCTTTTTTACTGTGGTCACTGCTCATATGGACTTATTGCCAGAATAGGACCGCGCGTCATTTGCGCTGCTTTGATTAGTGCTCTCCTCCACACTCAGTTTGTTTAGTGTGACAGTTTGTCATTGACTTGCATTTGACTGATACTTTTAGGACTAAAAGCTTGTTTCAACATCCAATCACATCAGTCGTTTGTCCTCTCAACAATGCCAGCGTGCATTCCGTTGTAAACTGACCATATTTCAAGGTTTTAGGAACACCTCAAATGAATCTACAGCGCAGAGTCGTTCTTAGTGATTCAAAAACAAAGGCTATAGCACGGCCAGTGTTAGGAGTCGGTTCTTCTTTGTGAATCTCAAACATACAGGGTGTCCAGTGTAGTGTGATTTCAAAATGAGTTATTCTTAAGAGCCGGTTCTTCTTAATGAAACAAAGGCCCTGTTTACATCAGGTATTAAAGGTGCAGTAAGCGATTTCTGAGAAACACTTTTAAAAGTGGATTGGACCGAGCACCAAAACACACTTGTAGCCAATAAGCAGTAAGGGACCTATAGAGGGTATGCGCGTGACGTCACCGTCGGCCGGAGTGACTGCGGTCACGGCCACTAAGTGGCAAAAAGACTGAGCGACAGCATTTGTTTTCAGCGTGAATGCCGCGAAAAACACAATCTGAGGTATATTTTTACAGGCTGCCGAAAGCTACAGAACATAGAAACAAATGGGTCGCTGCAATTTAATTTAAATAAATGGACTCCAGGCACTGAAAGGTGGATTTGCAGTTATCATTTGTGTGTCAATATGCTGAATTTAGGGGTAAAATCATACCCTATATATTGAATTGTTATATATTGTATTGAAAACTCATCAATTAAATATTTACCATCACATATTTGGCATAATTAGACGTTTTTAAATAAACACGGACAAAAAACTGTGCAAGTTTTAAGGCTGGGCGATATGACAATTGTTATTTGATATAAGTGATCTCACGGATTTAGACCTATATATTGTATTTATATAAAGCGTTCACAGGCAAATTTGCTGTATGTATTTACCCGGCGTCGAAATCAGGCACATGGATCACTGGATCTTTGGTAAGTTGCAAGGAACACTATATCGAGTCCAACTTTTAGTTTAAACTGATAATCGTTTGTTTTACTCACGTTTAAATTAACACGCACCAGGCTCTTTTGCCACGTGTGTTCCGGCGGGAAAGTGACATCAATGCATACCCTCTATACACTCATGAGGGGGGAGGTGCCTGTGCTGCATAGTGTGTTCGTGAATTTGGGGGCGGAGCTATCAAGATGAGAAATCGTTTACTGCACCTCTAAGATGGGTTTTGGTTGATTGGATTCTAAATACTGGAGTCTAACGTTTTGAGCTTGTCCACTTTCGACCACTTCCAGAGGTAGTCGAAAACAAATTGCTTTCCTAGTGTAGACGCTCATGTGATCGAATGCATTCGAACATCCGCAAAAGACCGAACTGTAATCTAAATTGATTCCTTGTGATTCCCATACAAATTCCTAAATAAAAGTGATACATTCTAACATATTTTTTTCTGAAAAAAGCCTGTCCTAGTTAAACTTCTTTGTCACTCGGAGAAGGTAAGCTTGTCTTATCTGCTCTTTTCAATGGCAGGACTCTTGATTCGTACGTCCCCTTTGAGAGCAAGTGATGACAGACAAAGACCACTCTGTTGACCAAGTCGCATTTCTGCGGTCGTTCTGATGATGGTCTGAGACTCTTATATTAATCATGGTCTTTGATGTCATAATAACCCACTGCGGCAACTCAAAGCAGGTGATTCATTTGGTGCGAAAATCATAGCGCACATAAAGAACCTCAGTGTGTTCACACATCCGCACTCGCCCACTTTCACAGCAGACACGGACTGCTGCCTTGAGTCTGTAAACTGTGTTTGAACACCGCCGCAGAGGGAACGCAAGGCCACACCTTGAAAGTGAAACCGAAAATTGGGAAAAAATAGAATTTCCCCCCAAAAACAGGAATCACGCCTTACTTTGTGGTTTAACGGCGGCAGTGTTTATATTAAATCAATGCTCCAGTTCTGAACAGCGGCCAATATATAGAGTCTTTTGAGGACTGTTGTGTTCACTAGTTGTATAGGCCTACGTGCAGAAGTGTATATGCCGAGACTTCAGATGTGCATGATCATTCGTGCATCCAGACACGCACGCACACATGACACACGAAGTCTCGGCATATACACTTCTGCACGTAGGCCTATACAACGATATGTCCAAAAGGAAGAGTGAACGGATGGGAAAGGTGAAGGTTGAGACGGAGCTTTGAAAACAAAGAGTCTGAAGTCTCCCCCCACACACTTTTCCTTTTCCTTGGAGCACAGAGCTCCTTCCACCATTATAGGCTCAAGGGGTAACATCCTGGACATTATGGTTTTGTTTGTTGGTGCATTTTCATTTATAGAATAGTTTATGTGGGGGGAAAAATTGCTGCAGCTTTAAAAATGGTAAACGGCATGTTCGGTCTGATTTTGTGTAACGGGCCGGCATTGTGCACATTGTTCTTCCCTACAAATAAACATCTTTTGAATGAGAAAGCAGATAGAGCGCATGAAAATGGATTGTTTGACAAGAGTGACCACATACTTTGGCACTGTTACCAATTTGATATAAAGAACAATGAAAAGAATATTATTCCCATGTTAAACTGCTAGAGCTTGGGACAGTCAAAAATGCACCATTCGTCCTCTTTCATGAATTGTTCTCTATCTTGCCATATACGCTGTTATGTAGTGTGTATACTATTCCCTCCATCACTGTTGCTTTGTGAAATTGAGTCACAACTTCCTGACTCGACTGTCCAAAGGTCAATCCTGCTGGCTCAATCCGTGAGGCCCCGTAAGGCCCCTTTCGTGAGGCCCCTCAAACAGCAGGCCCAGCTCCGCATTCCTCAGTCACACAGCACCCTCAAACAGAGCAGCACTGGGCTTGAAGCAGGCCCCACAGCACTCAACCAGCCAGCTCGAGGAAAGGTCTCACTGCGAGAAAATGCAGGCCAGCAGCAACCCGGCCCCTGTGATGACAGGGAGAAGGCAACTGGGGGCTCTGCTGGGCGCAGATGGGTATATGCAGCACATTAGTCTCCGGAGCCAGAGTCCACAGTTAAGCCCACCATGAGGATGTCCTGAATATCTCAAGAAGCCTGTCATTAAATGTCTGGCTTATATATTATATTTAATCCCTTAATAATGAGAATTTTTTTTTTTTTTACTTTAAAACTTTAAGTATTTAAGAATAAAAAATGCAAAAAAGGTGTGCACATCCAAAATCCAAATTGGGCTCAGGTGCAGGACAAAACGATAACAATAAATGAACCTGTCAGGTCTTCATCGGGCACAGTGTGCTTTTATTTTTACTATTGGCTATTTTTAACTACTGTACTTTTACTATTCCAATTTTATTACAATAACACATAGATTTTTTTTTTTTTTTTTTTTTTAAATGATTATATAATTTTTTTATTAAACAATGGAAATATACAATATATTAGGTGGTGTGATAATTTAATATATTATTTTATATTATGAAAAAACTCTTAATGCTCTGAAATGTAATCTTACATTTTATTTTATCTATAAAAAATATATATTATTGTATATTTTTTATTTTATAAACTTTTTATAAATTATGTGATTTTATTGTCTTCTTTCCTTTGATTTCATATTATGAAAAATTCTTAATGCTCTGAAATGTGATCTTATATTTATTTAATTTATTACAAATTATTTATATTTTATTGATTTTAAATTGATTGTATATAATTAAAAAGCTTAATGCTCTGAAATTATATAAAAAAATAATGTTTAATTAAATTGTATTTATTACAAAAATGTTATGTTATCGTTTATCATTTTATATTGTATATATAAATGATTTAGTAATAAAATGATTATTTTTAACTATTTTTAAATACAATTTTATTTGATTAGAATAGGCTTTCTTTCGTGTCTTATTTCTTTCCTTTGACTTGAGAGTGAAATATTTTTCTTGCCATGTTCCGTGAGAATCACCCACCAGCACATTCGCTCAGTGAGTCACTCTCATGCCTGTGTTTGGAACTGGCAGCTGTGTAAGCCCTGCACCATTTCCCCTCTGACCCCAAAAGAAGCAGGCAGCAGCGCTATGGGCTCCCCATGCACTGACGGAGCGCTCCAGTTACATCCTTCTGACCAGTCTGACATACACCGCACAAGCACTAAGCCCCCTTTGGATGTCTGGCCATGGAAGAGAGTAGACGTGACATTAGAGGTGGGTGAACTTGGCCAGGTTTGTGTTATCAGAGACTCATATGTCTCCAGTGACCATCATTCAAGCACTGTGCACTCACTAAACCCACTGACCTCACCTGTGGATGGCAGCACCAGGCGGTCTCTCTGCCACGAACACTGCCTGGGCTTTCACCTGGCCTAAAAAAATGATCTTTTCGGGACGTGCCACATCTGCCACAACCTGTCTGCTGGTGCCATCCTCACGTGAGATACATGGAGATTGAAAGCAACGATTGAGGAGCTGATTAGAATCAGTAGGAGAGTCTTGCACGAATGAGCTTCACGCAAGCCCCGTCTATGCAATTATATCATACACTCACAATGATGTAATCGGAAAAGTTTGCAAAATGCATCATGCATAGAATGCCTTGGTAAAATAATTTCAAATATAAAAAATAAATACATGAATAAAAATAATGACATTTAAATCATTTAATAATTAAAAATAAAATATATTATGACTGTTTTAACATGTGCTATACATAAAACACACAGGAATATCTTTCAAACTGGCTTGTTCACATATTAGCTGTGTCCCAATTCAGAGGATGCATCCTTCAAAGACTCCAAAGGGCGGACCGAGTGTTGTTAAATGGGGCGGTCTATAGCCTACGGAGTGTTGTTCTTGTCGCCTTGCAATATTTCTTAATAATGATAATAAGAAATGTTTATTGAGCACCAAATCATCATCTGAATGTGTATGGATGTAATCTGGAAACTACATTTGCCATGCTGTCATAATCATCTGACACCAGCATCAGTTGTGTCACTTCATCGCCTTTCACAAATCCTCTCCCATGGACTCACATAAGAATCTCTAATAGGTCATCCGGGTACTTTATGCCTGTCTATGAGTAGCCTGTGAATTCAGACATAGGCTACTTCTTTTGTCACACACTGTTTTTCGCCTACTGTTGGGAAGTATGTGATTTTGGATGCAGGCCATGTATGTTTTGATTGGTTCATTACGGTCAGGTGTGTCTTATGTCATTAGTCTTTGTGTATATAGCCCTCATTGTGTCTGGTCTAGCTTTGTTGGTGAGTTTCTGTTCATGGTTCATGTTCAATGTTTTTTCTATTTACTTTGCCACCATCGTTAACTAAAACTGCATAGGGTTCTCATCTCAACCTGCCTTCTGTGGATTATGTTACATCTACACTGTCCAGTGGTGCTCACATACCAGTGTAACACATCTGGATGGGTTTAAATAATTAAATACTACTACTAATAATAATAATATAAATAACAAAACAAAGAAAGATAAAATAATTGTATCATCATAATATATTTTAGCATGATTTATGCATGAAACACACAGGAGTATCTTTCAGACGGCTTGTTCTCTACACTGTCCAGCGGGGCTCACATGCTGTGTAGTGTACACATCTGGATGGGTTTAGTCAAGGAATCCTATAAAAGAACCTAATGGGCTCATTTTGAGAGATTTTGAGAGATTGATTAAGAGAGCTTTTAGATGTTCTTCACATCAATGAGTTCCATCTGTGATTTATGTGAGTTTTCTTTAAATGAGCGTTTTCTTTATGTCCCCTCTTTGGGAATTGTTTGGGCACGTGCAAACTCGTGCGTGCCTTCCGAACAGGTTGATGTGTCGAGGTGGTGCCTGCAAGTAGCTTAAATCTCCCAAAAAGGTTGCACGGAGACTTTGAGTTTGTGAATATATCACACAAGGGTGTGTTCCTTTTATGTTTTTAAGTAATTCCAGTCATCTAATGCAAAACATGCATAAGGACACTGCATAATATGTTTTGTGTGTGATGCATATAACGGTCCTAATAAATAATGTTCCCGAGAAATAATCTTGGATGCCCTTCTGAGCATCCATTGCTTTCAAGCTGACACTGAAGGTTTTATTAGATCAGGCAGTTGAATAAAAGAACAATGCCCTCTAATGGTATTATAGACTCTTAAGACAAATGCAGACAATGATCGGATAATAGCAGCTTAGATGTTTAATGTGGTGCAAATCATCTAAAAAGCAGGGTGCGTGTTTTGTGCGCTGGCATCGAAACACGCATTACATTTGCAATGCATTAGGCTTCCTGGTGCTGTAAAGTTGACACCTGCCAGTTCAAACATCTCCATATGCAGGTGAGGACACAGTACAGGGGGACAGATGTAAATTTATACCGTATGCTTTCTGTTTCTACTAGCTATCTCTATATATAGATACAGGTTATACATATAAAGAATGAATATGAATAGCATGAATACTGTTTAATATTACTGAGACTTTGATGTGTCTCCAAAAATTCCATCTTTTATATGGTATAACGCCTGTCCTCAAACTGACCACATGGCGTCACTAATGCGCTCCGTGCAGAGTGTCATAATATGCATAATATGCTGTGTGATATGCTGATTATTGTCTGTAAAGGATGAGGTGTGATTGAGTCCTATTTTATATATATATATATATATATATATATATATATATATATATATATATAGCCTATATATATATATGTATATATATGTAATATGTTGGCTATATATATATATGTATGAATGAATTTAAAATATAGCCTATTCAAATTATTTTTTAAATATCTACAACAATATTAAATAAATAAAAAAAGAAATACAGGCCTATAAAAAGGTTATAATTATTCTAACTAGATGAGTAAAATTTGTAAACAAACTTTGATGTTGGCTTGAGAAAGCCTAGTCCAAAAGATGAACAGTTTTAATAGTCAGGCTTATAATAATAATAATAATAATAATAATAATAGAAGAAAAATAAATTTTAACTGAATAACAGTAGAACTTTTCTGAAGCCAACATAATGTACCTACATTTTTATGTATATTTGCTGTTTTGTTTTTATATAGCCTAAACAATATAAACAATTATTAACATATAAAATAATAACATATTTTAAAATAAATTAATAAAATGAATTAATTAATAATAAATACATCATTTTATTAAAAAATAAAATCTAGAATTATCTAAATTATAATCTCACATATAATGATGTGCCGACATTATTATGTGTTTATCCATATTATATAATATTTTTTATATATTGTATACTGTGTGTGTGTGTATGTATATATATATATATATATATATTACATAAATAAGAAGCTATAACAAAAGGATTCTGGTCAGTTCAGACCATAGACTGTAAAACAAAAAGGTTCAAACCTGCGGCACTCTTCAGTCTTCACGTGCTTTAAGCGCATGCGTGCTGAAAGTGCGCGTGACATGTTCTTCAGAATGCTACCACTGTGGAGTTGAGAAGAAAATAAATAAACAGTTTAATCGAAATCATGCATGTTCCAGAGAGCGTGTTGAACCAATAAAGTAAGTCACGTTGTTTTGTTTATGAGGCTAAAAACTAAGTAAGGCTTAAAGAAATAAATAGCTTGTAACTGTATTTATTTCCGCTAGCATTCTTGCTAAATGAGCTGACTACACGGATGGGTTCGGATACTGTTTTACATAAGAAAATGCAAATAAAATAAGTGTTTAGATGATGCATTATTAAGATGACTGTTAAACTGAATAATAATTTAGCTCGATAACTAATGGTATGACAGCGTGATTCCCAGAGAAAAGCAACAGCAGCCTGTAAACCACTGGAGATCAGGAACATGATGTACAGTACTCACAAACCAAACAACAATTCCATCTACGATTTGATCTTGCAGGCTGTGAAATTAATGTCAACATTGTTTAACTTTAATTTGAAGTTGATATAGATAGAGCAATGCATGTTTGTTTCTGAACTCTGGGGCCATGCTCTGTAATAAGCAACGAAAGACATTGTCTCGTGCTTTTGTGTTCAGTAATGCTGTAGAAACACTCGTCCACTATGCTGAGTCGCCTTCAGGAGCTCAAGAAGGAAGAGGAGACTCTTCTGAAAATAAAAGTCATGCTGCAAGATCAGCTCAACAGACTTAAGGCAAGAAGTAACCTATGTAAATATTTCATTGCGATCTTTGAGCAGAAAACTGATCGTCTTTGTTTATGTTCATCAGTTTGAGGAGGGGACCCTGAAGTCAATGATCAGTGCTCAGACTGAAGAAAGCCCAAATGAAGCCCCAGTCCCGGAGGTAAATAAACACCACATATTCAGACATTAAAAAACACATGTACTTGAGTCGTACTCTCAAAAATAAGAATATTTTATTAAAAAAATAAATTATAGTAAATAAAATATCCCCCCAATGTTGTCTTAAGCTATTATTATTTTTCTTTCTTTTTTTACACAACGAAAATGAATGGTGATTTATACTGCAAAGCTCCATAAGGGAAGCATCATAAGAGTAACCCATACAACTCTTAAATTCTCATTTGTGGTCAAGTATATTCAAGCTTGCTGCCTCATTATCAATCACATGACACAATCAGTTTTTTTTTTTTTTTTTTTTACAAATAGGATGCATTAAAAGATTTCTGTTCTAAATAAATACTGTTCTTTTGAATTAATAAAAATAAGATTGTTTTTTTTTAAGCACAAAATCAATCAGCATATTAGAATGATTTCTGAAGGATCGTGTGACACTGAAGACTAAGTAATGATGCTGAATATTCAGCTCTGCCATCACAGGACTAAATTTCATTTTAAAATGTATTAAAACAGAAAACATTTATTTTAAATTGTAATAATATTTCACAATATACCTGTTTTTACTGTAAATAAACACTAGCTGGGTGAGCATGAGGCTTATTTTAGAAACACACACACAAAAAAAAACTATTATTTTAAATATGAGGACCTTTACATCTTTCAGATCTTTTTTTTATTACATTTATATTTGATATGCACAGGTGGAAGTCAACCTGGATGATGAGACAGAGATCAACCAGACCAAACTAGTATTGGGTGCTCAAACAGACTATGACATGGAAGAAGAAGACGAGGAGGAAGAGGACGATGACGATGATGCAGATGATGATCTTGATATGGTGCTAGAAGATGAGGAAGAAGACAACAACGACGACTACTGACTGTGCCTGCAAAGAGAGCGTTATCATTTACTCCTGTGTTTAGGTGTGTAATCTGCACATTTGGCATGCTGAAAGAGACTGTAACTGGCTCTCTCTGTCTTAGATTGGTGTTGCGTTAGATAAACTGTTGGTTCACAATCTATAAAATCCTCCAGAACTATGTGTAGCACAAATAGAACTCCTCCTATAACTGTGCTGTTGGCCAAGCCTGCACTTTATGTATTTCTAAATACATATAAATTAAAGATTGCACCAATCCTATTTCATGGTGTTTACCAAGTGATGCTGTACTGTATAGGCTTTATTTAATATTGTATTGATTTCAGATTGAATGCATTATGAAGCTGATGATAAGTATTATGTACATGTTCATGTTGTTAACTTGCAGAGGTATTTTTTCTATTTAGACTGAGTGTGTGGAATAGGTTGTGTATGCATGGGCATGACAATTGTTCTAGCTGAGCCAGTATTATAACTTTTTTGTACTTCATTGTTAATGTACAGAGAGTTTCTATGTTTTCTTAGAGAATAAACTCTTTTCTGCGGATTTTGAAGGTGCTCAGCGTAATAGACCTGGAGTGATGCAGATTGTTTGGTTTGGTGTTTTGGTGTTGCCTTTATGTAAATGTATGATGTGTGAATGACATTTTTACATTAACCCCTTGGTACATGCTAATAAAGGCGAGTATGATGATCAGACAGCCGCATTTCCTCTGTTGGCCAGTAATAATGCTATAATAAGGTACAGACTTCTGCCCCATCAAAACACAGCATGAACCTGCAATGCAGTAAAAACACTACCAGCATTCAGCATTTTCTAAACACCTGTTAACAATGTGCAACACTTCACAAAAAGAGCGAGGGCAGCTCTGGAGAAAACTGATGCCACAAATATGCCAAAAATAGGTTACTCACAGATGATGGCAGTTATTCAATGGAAAATACAAGCTGAAGGGATAGTTCGGCCAAAAATGAAAATCCTGTCATTAATCACTCACCCTCATGTCGTTCCAAACCCGCAAGACTTTCGTTCATCTTCAGAACACAAATGAAATTCTTTTTGATGAAATCTAAGAGCTTTCGGTCTCTCCATTGACAGCTACAAAACTACCGCTTTGACACTTCAAAAAAGAAATCGTAAAAGTAATCCATGTGAATTGAGCAGTTTAGTAGATATTAGATTGCTTTATATGATGAACAGATTGAATTTAGGCTTTTATTCACATATAAACATTTATCAACTGACACATCAGTTGTATGTGGTAAACGGAAGCTCAAGCATGTTCGATTGACGTGCGAGAACCAATGAAGTTCATTCTCGTGTGTTATGCAGTGCGTTTGAGCTTCCGCAAGAACCAATGAGGTTCATTCTCGTGTGTGACTCAGCACGATTGAGCTTCCGTAAGAACCAATGAGGTTCATTCTCGTGTGTTACGCAGTGCGTTTGAGCTTCCGCAAGAACCAATGAGGTTCATTCTCGTGTTACGCAGTACGTTTGAGCTTCCGCAAGAACCAATGAGGTTCATTCTCGTGTTACGCAGTACGTTTGAGCTTCCGCAAGAACCAATGAGGTTCATTCTCGTGTGTGACTCAGCACAATTGAGCTTCCGCAAGAACCAATGAGGTTCATTCTCGTGTTACGCAGTACGTTTGAGCTTCCGCAAGAACCAATGAGGTTCATTCTCGTGTGTGACTCAGCACGATTGAGCTTCCGTAAGAACCAATGAGGTTCATTCCCGTGTGTGACTCAGCACGATTGAGCTTCCGTAAGAACCAATGAGGTTCATTCTCGTGTGTTACGCAGTGCGTTTGAGCTTCCGCAAGAACCAATGAGGTTCATTCTCGTGTGTTACGCAGTACGTTTGAGCTTCCGCAAGAACCAATGAGGTTCATTCTCGTGTGTGACTCAGCACGATTGAGCTTCCGTAAGAACCAATGAGGTTCATTCCCGTGTGTCTCAGCACGATTGAGCTTCCGTAAGAACCAATGAGGTTCATTCTCGTGTGTTACGCAGTGCATTTGAGCTTCCGCAAGAACCAGTGAGGTTCATTCTCGTGTGTTACGCAGTGCGTTTGAGCTTCCGCAAGAACCAATGAGATTCATTCTCGTCTGTGACTCAGCACGTTTGAGCTTCCGCAAGAACCAATGAGGTTCATTCCCGTGTGTGACTCAGCACGATTGAGCTTCCGCAAGAACCAATGAGGTTCATTCCCGTGTGTGACTCAGCACATTTGAGCTTCCGTAAGAATCAATGAGGTTCATTCTCGTGTGTTACGCAGTGCGTTTAAGCTTCAGCAAGAGGCTTGTTCTCGCACATCAAGGAGGTTCGGTTGAGCTTCTGTTCATGTTCCGTGATCAATGTTTATATGTGAATAAAAGCCAAAATTCAATCTGTTCATCGTATAAAGCGTATCAAGTCTCTTCAGAAAATTTGGCCTAAACCGCTCAATTCATATGGATTAGCTTTACGATCTCTTTATGAACTATTTGTGTCAAATTGTCAGTTGTGTAGCTGCCAATGGAGGGAAAGAAAGCTCTCCGATTTCATCAAAAAGATCTTCATTTGTGTTCAGAAGATAAACGAAAGTCTTACGGGTTTGGAACGGCATGAGGTTGAGTAAATGATGAGACAGTTTTCTCTTTTGGGTTATATAATAATAATAATAATATTGGAGTAAGAATAAGATCCTAGATAGCTGCTGTGTAATATTTTGGGTCAATTTATCCCACCATATGGTGTCATTGTTATAGTAAACACAAGAGTATCAGCCTCTCCAACATTAACTTTGCTTACAGAGTGAAACCCTCGTTTGTAAGAGATCTGTCCACCGTTGCAAAATGTGATCACAGTCCATTGACCCTCAATAGGAAGGCTTATGGGTCTACATTGAGGTCCTGGGACCACCTTTAGTCCAGCACAGTGCTTTGCCACCCAGGCTGAACAGTAACAGACTTTGTACGTCAACTTTCAAACCCCAGGATAGTTCTCATCGATTTTAAAGGCATTTCCATCAGGGATCAATGCAGATTCTGTGATAGGTATGTTTAAATCAAGAGTATGAGGTTTTATAATTGATTACTAGGCAAAAGAGATTGTTTCCAGTCATAGTGATTCATTGAATCATGTCTTGTGAAAGGGTAACTACCTCTCAGATCAGGAGAGTGTGGTGCTGAAGAGAGTCGCTGAGCGCTGGAATATGATGCTGTCACACCGTGTTGGACGAGTGTGTCATGTGCTTGTGCTGGTGTTGTGTCTGTCTGCGGCTGAGGACTTCGACTGGTCAGCGAACAACCACGACTCCTTCTATTATGGCACTTTTCCAAATGGTATGATCCTACCAATACCATACAGATCCCTTTTCCTCAGCCACAAAGGCTCTTGGGAAATCAACAGATTTGCATGGATGTCATTAATAAGAGTTAAATTAGTAAACTGACTAATAAGACTCCATGTGAAAGAATGTTTAAGACGTGTTCCTTACTGTTTGGCTTCATTTGTCAGGATTTTCGTGGGGAGCCGGCGGTTCAGCCTATCAGACAGAAGGAGCCTGGGACAAAGATGGGAAAGGACTGAGCATCTGGGATGTGTTCACTCATAAGAAGGGAAAGACGTTCTTGAATGATACTGGAGACTCTTCGTGTGATGGATACTACAAAATCAAGGTGCCCATGTTGGTTCTATGTCATGCTGATTCAGTACGAAATGTCCCAGCTGTGAAATGCAACAACATTTTGCTTCATTTTCTTGTATAGGATGACATTTTGTTGATGAAAGAGCTGAATCTCAATCATTATCGGTTCTCCATCTCCTGGCCCAGGATCATGCCAACTGGTATCAAGTGTAAGTATCTGTACTGCTGGCTCCAGGTAGGACATTTGATATTAACAAATTCCCTTTAAATTTGACTTCCACTTTTGTGTGTTTACAGCTGACCATGTGAATGAGAAAGGGCTGAAGTATTATGATGTTCTTATTGATGAGCTGCTTGAAAATAGGATCACTCCCATTGTGACCCTGTATCATTGGGACCTGCCACAGGTGTGTACTCTCTTTTAATGAATAGACCTTAAACGGCATATTTAATTTTTTGCGAATAAAAATGAGGCATGTACCTTCTGTTCAATGGGCTCTATAGTACTTTGTCTTTTTTGAATGTTAAGCTGACATGCCATTGAAAATTCATATTTAAGCCTAATAATAATAATGCCTGGTTACAAAAACCCCAGAAAACATGTTGTAAAATTTGACGTGATAGCAAATTTCGTGGCCGAAATCAAGGAATCTGCGCGATTGGGAGTTTCACGTGAGGACAAAAAAGTCTGTTTCACTTGTGTTCAGAAACTTTGTTTGACATTGACTTCTGTGCTGTTCTTCAATGCATCACTAGACTCGCTACAAAATGGACCTTTTTCCCCCACAAAATTTTCTCAGAAAGTGAGGTGTAAACGGTGTTTACACGACACCATTTTCAACTAAAACCGGAAAACTTTTGCGTTTTGGCCGTTCATTTACGCAACAACTGTTTTGGGGGCCTGAAAAAGCCAACTGGATTCAAAGTGCAAGTATTTGAAAATTATACCGTTATAGTCTCTGTGTAAACTATGAATTTGTGAAAACGGTGACGTCATGCTCATGCGTATTACATCACTCTACATGTTCTTTACAGAGTGACATCGCCCACTACTGGCCTGGCAGCATCAAACAGCGTTTATAGTCGCTTTCGCGGATCCGTGTAAATGGGATCATTTTGACAACGTTGTCGTCTGTAGGTTAAAAACGCAAAGGAAAAACCTTTCCTTTTTTAGTACATCATTGTTGTATAAACGTAAATTTATCTTTTAAGATATGCTCACATTTACCGTTTCTTGATTAAACTTCGTGGGCGAATCAGTGCGATCGGGAGTTCCACATGAGCGCTTATGCAAAGTTGGTCACGGATTCCCCACATTGACCAAAAAGCGGCTTGGTGTAAAAAGTGACTTTTCAACTAAAAACTGAAACCTTTTTATGCGTTTTGGCCATTCATTTATAGGACAAGGCAAACTTTTGAATATGGGATTCAAAGTGCAAGTTTTTTGAAAAACGATACTGTTACACGGTCTCTGTGAAACCTACAAAAACAAGAATTTAAAGGGATAGTTCACCCAAAAATGAAAATTCTATCATCGTTTACTCACCCTTAGGTTGTTCCAAACCTGTATGAGTTTCTTTGTTCTGCTGAACACAAAGGAAGATATTTGGAAGAATGTTTGTAACCAAACAGATCTCGGTCCCCATTGACTTCCATAGTAGGAAAAAATATATACTATGGTAGTCAATGGGGACCGAGATCTGTTCTTCCTGTATCTTCCTTTGTGTTCAGCAGAACAAAGAAATTCATACAGGTTTGGAACAACTTGAGGGTGAGTAAATGATGACAGAATTTTCATTTTTGGGTGAACTATCCCTTTAAGAAGACGGTGACATAATTACATGCTCAGTCTATAGGAACTTTTTTGCCCATGAAAAGCACAGAAATTTCACTTATGTATGTGACCACACCTTACTGTTCTCGTTTGTCCTGACATCCATGTTTTCATTTGCGAAATGTTAATACAGCATTTACCTAAAGTCAGTTCATCAGGAGTCAATTTAATTTTGACATATCTTTCAACAATATCTGTCAAGTATTGGCAAGTAAAAATATACACATTTAATGAATTAAATGTAACCTATCCACTGCATTGCCTGATGTAATAGATTTCTCTGTAACCTTTTTGGAAAGTTTTATCATTTATCATCATGTCTGTACATTTGGACAGGTTTTGCAAGAGAAATATGGTGGATGGCAGAACATCAGCATGATTAATTATTTCAATGATTTTGCCAACCTTTGCTTTGAACGATATGGGGACCGTGTGAAATACTGGATAACTTTTAATAACCCATGGGTATGCTCACTCAACACATCTTTACTTAATGCCAGCAAATTAAATAAATGTGTAAAGGATATGCTTATTAATGTGCTCAATGTGTGTCAGTCAGTGGCAGTGGAAGGATATGAAACTGGAGAACATGCTCCAGGACTGAAGCTTAGGGGCACGGGGGCCTACAGAGCAGCTCACCACATCATTAAGGTAACATCATTCCCTTGACAGAATATTGCACCATAGTATTTCAAAATGAAGATATATGCAATACTGTTTGTGTTGGTTTAATAACAGGCACATGCTAAGGTTTGGCACACTTACGATTCTCAGTGGCGAAGCAAACAAAAAGGTATGAGCTTACAAATGTCTGTTAGTTTATCAAAAATGACATCCTCTGAACCCTCTGGCTGCTTTCTTCTCTAGGTATGGTGGGTATTTCACTGCATGGGGACTGGGGAGAGCCTGTGGACATCACTAACCAGAAGGACATTGAGGCTGCTGAGAGATATGTGCAGTTTTACATAGGCTGGTTTGCTACACCCATCTTCCATGGAGATTATCCTCATGTGATGAAGGATTTCATAGGTACTGTTGCAAAGTAGATGTTGGTTGAACATGTGAGGTCAAAAATGGCAAAATTCTGCATCTTAATACCAATTTTGTATCCAAGGGAGGAAAAGCACACAGCAGGGCTTGGGAACGTCTCGACTTCCCTCCTTTTCCTCTCAGGAGAAGAGTTACATCAAAGGCACCTGTGACTTCCTAGGCGTGGGACACTTCACGACACGCTACGTCACCCAAAAGAGCTTCCCTTCCAACCGTGGCAACACCTACTTTTCAGATCGGGATATAGCGGAGCTGGTTGATCCACGTTGGCCTGATCCTGGTTCAGAATGGCTCTACTCGGTTCCTTGGGGCTTTCGCCGCCTGCTCAACTTTATAAAGGTGCACAAAGGCTATCGTTTAAAAGCCATTGGTTTCATATGACATTTCCTCATGATGAATCTTGATCTGGTTTCAATCATGAATATTTTTTTATTACTAATGTCTTTGTGACAGTATCATGTCAAGAATACTACAAGGAAATTTGTATATGTATGATAAGATCAAATATAATCAAGTCTTTAAACTCTTGACTTATGCTCTTCGACTTAAGACTCAGTATGGGAACCCCATGATCTTCATCACTGAGAACGGGGTCTCAGAGAAGATAATGTGCACAGAACTGTGTGATGTCTGGAGGATTCAGTATTACAAGGATTACATCAATGAGATGCTCAAAGGTAACTAATCAATGAATGGATGAACTTCCTCATCGGTTACTTGCCTTCATGTTGTTCCAAACCAGTATGGCTTTCTTTCTTTAGATGAACACAAAAGAAGATATTTTGAAGAATGTTTCAACTGTTTTTCTCCATATAATGAAAGTCAATGGGGTTCAAACCAATATTGGACCCCACTGACTTACTTTGTAGGAACAAAAACAACATTTCACATTTTTCAAATTTTCTTTTTTGGTGTTCTACAGAACAAAGTCATACAGGTTTGCAACAATATGATGGTGAGTAAATGTAAACAGAATTGTGACAAATTATCATTGTATCTTATTTCTTGTTATCCTGCAGCTATCAGGGATGGAGTGAATGTGAAGGGCTACACCGCCTGGTCCCTGCTAGACAAGTTTGAGTGGGATGAGGGTTACTCAGAGAGGTTCGGACTGTACTACGTAGACTTCAAGAACAAAAATAAACCTCGCTACCCCAAGGCCTCTGTTCAGTTCTACAAACGCATCATTAATTCGAATGGATTTCCCAATCAAAGAGAGGTAACATCTATATTGTTCATCTGTTCATTATGAGTTACTAAAAAGAAAAGAATGGAGGTTATAATTACCTAGTAATGAAGGCATATAAAAGTTGCAATTTCTTTTTCTTATGTTTTGGCTTTTAACATTAAATGTCAGTTTTATACATTACAAGGACACTCGTTGAATTAAACACACAAAAAGAGTTATACCACACACTCACAGTTAAACAATAAAAGTTATTTTTAAGGAAAGTGCTAATTAACATTTTAAATGAACTGATTATGCTTCAGATTGTTTGACTGCCATCTTGTACTAACATTTTGGATTAGAGCATCTGTTTTTGTACTGAAACATGCTATTTAGAGTCAATGAAATGTTTGCAGAGAACATTTTCCAATTAAATAGCTGTTTAGGAGGAATAAGGCAACAACCTCATTGTTGGAGAACCCCCAAGATTAGAATGTAATTACCATATAAATGATTTTTTTCTAATTATTTTTCTGTTTATTGAACAAACTCCAACTCATCACCTTGGACATGTTCCAAATGTTTATTTTCAGATGATACAAAACAACATAATTGTATATATAATTGTTTATATAATCTATTAAAGGTGGTGTAATTAACAGATTTAAACAGCCAAGTTAAATACCACATAAAATGACAGATTAGAGTAGAAGAGTCAGAATAGAATCTTGAAAGGAGTGTCCTTCTGTGCAAACCTCCATCTGTAAGAGAACAGTATGACTAAATGAGACGATGACCTGCTCTGAATCATCATTATCATCATCGGCAGGTTGAGAACTGGAAGAGTAAAGCTACAGAGACTTGCTCCACCAGCAATCAGCTCCTGGCTGCAGGTCAGTGGATCATTGATTCTAACTTAGTTGAACCAGGGCAAACAAGGAAAAATTCCATTTGTTGACCACAGGCTAAAAAGAATAATCGTGTAGCCTTTAATCAAGAACAAATTCAATGGGTACAAATTCCCTTGAACAGTGCATGAGAACATTCCTAGTCTTCATCTGGATCTCCACTGTTTTATTATGCTAACCTCATTTGTGGTTTGACGAGGTTTCTACTTAGTGGTAGTGTCCATAGGGACCCGGTATGCTTACCATGAGAATGGATCGACAAAGGCTTTTGGGGAGGTCTGAAACAGAGACTGAGCTGAAACCTCTAACAGGATTTTTCTTTGTTTGCCCCTCCAGCTAGATGAAAAATCCAAGGAAAATAAAGATCATGCAGAGATGCCAAAGGTTTGGCCAGTGCATGATGAAGTTTAGACACTAGGGTAAAGAAAAAACGTCTTTCTTTTCTTTTCGGCTTGGCAAACTACCGACAATGTCGTAAAAAAAAAAAAACTCATAATGATTTTGTGGTGTAGTTGGATAAAAGGAACATTAAGCAACTCCAGTTCTGGCCTACTCTAATCTTGAGAAGCTGAAATCTCTCAAATCTTCAGAGGCCATATCTTAATTAAATGCCAACATAAAGAAAAAGCCAGATCAGCTATTGAAGTACATATGAACATTAAAGGAGCAGTACACTGAGAAACCTTACTTCATTAGAATGTTCTACAGGGTGGGCCATTTTTATGGATACACCGTAATTACATGGGAATGGTTGGTGATATTAAAGTCCTGTTTGTGGCACATTAGTATATGTGATGGTCACCACCCATCTTGAGGAGTTTGCCCCCTCACATATACTAATGTGCCACAAACAGGACTTTAATATCACCAACCATTCCCATGTTATTATGGTGTATCCATATAAATGGCCCACCCTGTATATACTGTCGAGTGCAACAGTGCTCGCTCACTTTCTTAATTGCCTTGGTTCTAAAAGTATTTTTCCCATTCATTTCTTCTTTTTTTAAAGTCTTCCTTAAAGAGTTTTAAGTCATCGACCAAACCAACCAGCTATGAGGCAAATCACTAATTTGATTTGAAACAAAAAAATATTTGAAAGAGAAGACCAAAAGACAAAGCCACAAGTCTTAACGGCTTTTAACAACAAAGAAATGTTGATTATGTATGTAGAAACCATATATTTTACGTTTATTGCAAAATATGCCGTTGTTAATACACTTTATTAGGTACACCTGTTCAACTGATTGTTGACGCAAATATCTATTCAGCCAATCACATGGCAGCAAAAGTTCAAACTGAGCATCAGAATGAGGAAGAAAAGTGTTTTAAGTGACTTTGAATGTGGGATGGTTGAGTATTTCAGAAAATCTACTGGGATTTTCACACAAAACCATCTCTAGGGTTTACAGAGAATGGGCCGAAAAAGAGAAAACATCCAGTGAGTGGCAGTTCTGTGGGCGAAAATGCCTTATTGATGCCAGAGGTCAGAGGAGAATGACCAGACTGGTCGAGCTGATAGAGAAGCAACAGTGAATAATCACTCGTAACAACCGAGGTCTGAAAAATAGCATCTCTGAACGTACAACACTTCAAACCTTGAAGCAGATGGGCTACAGCAGCAGAAGAACACACCGGGTGCCAATCCTGTCAGATAAGAACAGGAAACTGAGGCTCACCCAATGCACAGGCTCACCAAAATTGGATAGAAGAAGATTGGAAAAACATTGCCGGGTCTGATGAGTATTGACTTCTGCTGCTGCGACATTCAGATAGTAGATGAAAGCATGAATCCATCCTGCCTTGTATCAACGGTTCAGGCTGCTGGTGGTGTAATGGTGTGAAGGATATTTTCTTGGCTCACTTTGGGTCCCTTAGTACCAATTGAGCATCATTTAAACACCACAGTCTACCTGAGAATTGTTGCTGTCCATGTCCATCCCTTTATAACCACAGTGTACCCATCTTCTGATGGCTACTTCCAGCTGGATAATGTGACATGTCACAAAGATCAGATCATCTCAAACTGGTTTCTTGAACTTTGCAATGAGTTCACTATACTCAAATGGCCACCGCCGTCACCAGATCTCAATCCAATAGAGCAGCTTTGGGATGCGGTGGAACCGGAGATTCACGTCATGGATGTGGAGCCGACAAATCTGCAGCAACTGCGTGATGCTCATATCAATATGGACAAAAATCTCGGAGGAATGTGTCCAGAACCTTGTTGAATCTGTGCCACGAAGAATTAAGGCAGTTCTAAAGGCAAAGGGTTCAACCCGATACTAGCAAGGTGTACCTAATAAAGCATAGGGAGCCTGACTCTATCATTTTGTTTCAATTCTCTGATTGGTGACGTTTTTTCCCCACAGAATCCAGGGTAATATATTTTTTCACCATGAATTTCGATGTTAAAAGTGATTTGTTAAAAAAATACGTTAAAATAATGTGGGCTGATGACTCAAACAAAACCATATAACATTATATACCATCAATTAATAATCTTGTAGCTCACAATAGGTCTGTCTTTAAAGGTTATCGGAAAAATCTGATTCTGTAAGGAGAAAATGAATAGGATTTTTACTTGCGGAACCTGACTGTTGCACAAGTTTTCATCAGGAGCAATTGTGTATGGACTATATGGAACATAACTTTTGATGAACTCACTGCGGTTTTTATATTATTTTTTATTATTCTGAACTTTGCTCATTCATATTTCAAACTGAAATGCTGCATACTGTATGTGCTGTATAATCTTAAAAAAAAAAAACCCAGCCAGATTATAAATGAATAAATGTCAAGGATGCTTGATGTGGATGACGTCCTTTCTTATAACCCAGTTGACTGAATTGTGCCGTTTTAATGTGAGCTTACACAGTGGCCCTCAAAGGGTTAATGTGCCCTGATGATATCCTAAGATTATTTCTCTCTCTTCATTAGAGGAACAGCGGAATACAGCTGCCAATATTCTAAGACTTATTCATGGTAAGCCATCACACACAAACACACCACAGCTAGAAGATAACTATATTAACCCTTTGAGTGCTCTGTTATGCAAAAGCAATGTGAAGACTGGGCTGCGCTAACATGTTTGGGCTGATAAACATGTTTGTGTGTATATGTTTCAGATCCTTTAACCAGCCACATGGAGATGGTGACTGAGGTTGTGGTTCCCACGGTGTGCACCCTCTGCATTTTGATCAGCGCTGTCTTTCTCATGATCCTGCTGCGCAAACGCAACTAGCTCACTTTTTTATAAGGAAAAATGACTGAATTCGGCCCGTTTCTCATTTAATACTCTTTGCAGGCAGGGACGCTGAGGTTAAGGATACTATGCTGAATTTAAAGGTACACTGTAACTTTTGGCCCTCTAGCAGTTAAAAAACAAAACTGCATGCATTTTGCAGAAGAACATTGTTTTGGTTGTGCTTCGACTCTGCGGGACTGTGCGGATGAATATGGTTATCCTACTGCTCATAAAAGTTTAATTGTTATTGACTAATTATAAACTGTTTGTTCTTTAATTCCAGTTTGTTCACGCGTCAAAGTAGCCGGAGCAACTTTTCTTTATTTATGGATATGACAAGACATGCACGGGCAAGTTTACCACAAAAACCATCCCAACAGGTCTAAAATAAAAACATTTATAATAGGCTTACTATAGTGAATCAGGGTAAGACAAAAACATGTTTTGGAGGAAGGACTGATTTTTTTTTTAATCATTATTTAAATTTGGTTAATTTTAACAAAAAAAAAAAGTTACATAGTGTACCTTTAAATGATATAGGCAAATAGTCTTTCAGTTTTGGATATTACTTCTATGTGGACTAACCTTTAACCCTACCGTTCAAAAGTTTGGGGTCAGATTTTTTTTTCAGATTTCAATTTTATTTCAATATTTCAATATTTTCAATATTTCAGATTTCAATAACTTTCTATTCATCGAAGAATCCTGAAAAAAATATTAACCAGCACAGCTGTTTGCAACTGTGATGATAAAAAGAAATGTTTATTGAGCACCAAATGATCATATTAGAAGACAGAAGACTGGAGTAATGGCTTCTGAAAATTCAGCTTTTCCATGACTTTTTAAAATATATTAAATAAAAAGTTATTTTAAATTGTAACAATATTTCACATTATCACTGTATTTTCAAATAAATGCAGCCTTGCTGATCATTTGACTTCTTTCAAAAACATAAAAAATACTTTTGAACAGTATTGTACACAAAAAGTGCCACAAATTAAAACTACTGCAATAAGAAAGAAAGAAAAAAAACAAATGAATACAAACTTTATTTCTTTTCTACTACATTTTCTGTGAGTACATTTCCATTAAATGGAGTCTTACCGGTGTTAAGTGAAGCTGATGAGGCTACAGCTCACCATGGCCCTGTAGTAAGACATCTTCTCACACTCTCCATTGACAGACTCATCCAGGGGCACATCTGCATGTGTGTGACAAGATTAGTTTAAATGTCATATTTCAACAACATGTCAATGTCAATTTCAACAACAAAAGATATGAAACTGGTGGAAAAAAAAAAAATGAAAAAAAAAACCTGCCGGTGACTTTACCTAAGTCAAAACTGATGTGGTCTACTAGGGGCTTGTCACTGAGGTACAATGCTGTCTTGACTTCCTTAGACCCCTGTCCACTGGACACCTCCATGCCCCAAGAGAATGGCTGCTCCCTGAGAGAATAACATAAACCAACATTAATTCACACTTATACATGTCATTACACTGTTCAGTACATCCTACATCAAATGGCAAAGTAATCAATGCTGGGTAGATTACTTACAAATTGTAGTCTATTACCAAATATAAATAAGATGATACAATTTTGAACATTTAAATACATAAAAACAATCAAATTAAAACACTAAATAAGAATAAGATTAAATATTGTATTTGTTTATGCTGTGTTTCCATGTAATTATAGAATGTGCAAGTGTCTGTATGTGCAATTCCATAAAACTTTTGAGAAAGGAAAATTTAAAAGATTAAAAAGAATCAATGAATTCTGAATAATTTACTGCCATATTGTGAATATTAAGTAATCATGTAATCAACGAAAATGTAACTATTCTGAATTTTAATTTTTGGAATCTGATTACATAATCTATATTACATATAATCAATTACTCCCCAGCACTGAAAGTAATGCAGAGACAATATGACAGCTCGTAAGAAATGCAGCATCAACTCACTTTTCATAAAAGTAGCTAATGAGGGCAGGCTTAACTTGCAACTGGAAGACGTGGTCCTCGTCATAGTTGGATGTTTTATAGTACTGCAAACAGGACCTGTCATCAAATATCATGGTTAGAACACGTTTACCAAGACCCAGCAACTGAAATTAGATTTTTCTCTCTATTTTAATCTCTTGCAATGCAGTGTTCTCTGATGGAAAAGTGGACCCTAAATCATAAACCACAATTTCCTGTGAAAAATGGAATGATATATTACTTATGTACATTTTGAATCACCATTTGATTATTATACAATTCAGGGAAAGGGCAGGAAGCTCACTGAGTGAAAAGGAAAAGGCGGTCATGAGGAAGACTGAGAAAAGTACTGCAGGTGCCCAGGATCTCCAGCAGGTGGTGCAGTTTCCTCACTCTTATCACCTGCTCCTGAAGGTCAACATCAGTGTCCAAGTAGTAACTCTGGAAATTTGAGATAAAATGCATAAACCACTCCAGCACCATATTATTTATATCGACCAAAATCTTTAAAAAATAAAATCAAAATAAAATTGTTTCCTACCAAATAGTTGAGAGTTGTAAGTTCCTTTCCTAAAAAAGAAGAAAGTCAGAAAGTCTCTAAGTATTTTTGAGCATCTAAAAATTAACAACTTCCTTATGTAGCCAATTAGCAGATGAAGTGAATTATAAACCAAAGAAGAGCTACATTTAAAATTTGAAAGTTAGAGTACCAACAAGGTAGTTGATGAAGTCTTTCCTGATCTTGTCCAGGCCCAACTCCAGCAGCATATTAGCAGGTGTGAGGCCAGTGAGAGGCATGGTGTCTATCTGCTGCTGGTACGACTGCAGGATCAACTTACTGAGAGTGCTATTGCTGTCTTTGTGGATCTAAGTGGGAAAAATACACTCATTACATACCATTTTAAAATATTTATGCTGGAAAAAAAAAATTCACAATGTTTAACCAAAAATATCTTTAATGCATTTATGCATAATGCAGTTGCACACACCCATGGTTTGATTTTACCAAGTTTCACTGCTTTGACAACAATTTTCAGGCATTCTGTTATGTCTTGATATGAAGTTACACCTATGAGAAAAAAATATATATTCATTTAGTTAAAGTGAAATTGTTTTGCTGTATTTGTGAAATTTTGCAATGCTAATATTTACTCCTCCTCATCTTCTCCCACAGTTGTTCAGTAAAATCCAGGTCTCCTCTCTCAATTACCATCGAGCTGAAAACTGCAGTAGCGTCTGTCTTAGCTTTCTGTTTCTGTTACAAAAGATTAAAGGGATAGGTCATCCATTAATACAAATTCTGTCATTATTTTCTCGCTGATGTCATTCAGATACATATGACTTTCCTTCTTCAGTGGAACACAAAAAGAGAATTTTTGAACAATTATTGGGCAACACTTCAATATAATGAAAGTGAATGATTGAGAACTGTCAAAATTATATTAGATTATATTCAGGGTTGGATTTATGCATAGGCATTCTAGGCACGCGCCAACGATGTCCAGGGGGCCCCCCATTTCAATGAAGGCAAATATATATATTTTTTTAATTATTACTTCACTCTACTGCTAAACCTCAGTACAACAATTACTTTATAAATTAATAAAAATTCAAATATTGTCACAGTCGGGTAGAAACCTTGTTTCTCCATATTTCGTTATTTTTTTCATAAATCATTACAATTGGTCACCCATTTGCCCCTTAAAGGTACAATATGTAAGATTTTTGTAATAAAATACCCCAAAATACCCCTTACAATATCCCAAAAGTTCCCAAAGATTTTTCATTTCAGAGAAATTCCAATTTTAAATAATGGCTCGTCCCTGGTCATTGTCGCCTGTCAATGACGTAATATCCGTGTTATTCCTGGTTTCCGCTCGTACTGCCATAGTAACCATGGCGACAGACGTAGACAACTGCGTTACGTCTAGCGGCGCGCTTACGCTGTTGTTGTTTCGTTCAAACATTATGGACCATGGCAAGCAGAATTTGGGACAAAAGGATAAATAAAATGAGGATCAATATTGGCGTGGCGTTTTTCGAGATGCCGAGAGCTCCACGTCCGCGACTAACTTGGACTTGACAGAGACGCCACTCTTGCATGTACTTTATTAGTTTAGTATGATAGTGTAGACCAAGTAAAAAAGTGCTGTGTATCCTCACAAGTTTAATTCGTCAAATAAACTGACCTGTGTGAGTAGTAATTCAGCGGGTAAGTTAGTTCGGTAGAATTAAATGTCCTTATTTCTTTATATTTGTGGGACTAGCGTGTGGCGCTGATATCTGTCTCTTATTAGTAATTGCGCCCTGCTTCATACCACAGTCATGTTAAAAACATGCAAACAATGCAATGCAAAGGTAAATAAAGTATACATATTATATATATATATATATATATATATATATATACACAATATATAATATATATACATACATATATATATATACATACACACACACACATATAAAGGCTAATGTTTTATGTACTTGAGGAGCAGAGAGTGTCTTAGTCTAGCATTTGATGTGAAGACACAGCCAATACTCTTTTAAAAAGCCTGTGCGAAGCACTTCATCTTTTATGACGTGAGATCTTGGCCAAATGATTTTTAAAAAAAGCAACAGCTACAATTAACTTCATAACCTGTAAGTTGATGAAAACGTAACACGATGCACTTACTGCCTCTGAGATTTGCCCGTTCTAATGAAAATGCGACATTCACTGCTCAAAAACTTCAAAACTTAATTTGAGCTTGATTTTGGTCAAATGTTAATAATATAATGACACATTCAATATATGATCATATATAACGCCACAATATCAACTCTGACAACATGCAACAATGGGGGCAAAAATGTATTTTGCCTATGTCACAATATGAGGTAAATCCGGCCCTGATTGATTATATTATCAATTTACCTCAGAAAGTTTGGCAGTGTGTCCTGGTACTCCATGAGCAAGGTTCTCAAGCTCTAAAATAAGGAGGAGACATAATAAACATAATAATCCATCTCCCTCAAACTTCACACACTATAAAGCAAAAAAAATAAAAAAAAATCCAAGACTGACACAGAGAAAATCAGCAGCATTCATATCTATTTGCTGCTTCTTTCTGCAGCTGTATATTCATATCACACAGATCAATCTCACTGTATTTACCCTCTATGAGTGCTCTGGTAAGGTCCACTGCAGACTGAGTCTCCATCGGTTCCAACCATTCAGTTTCTCCCGTTCTCAAACCCTCTGCCAGAGCCTAGTACAAGGGTTTTAAAATAAAAATAATGACATTATATTGCTTAATGATATCATTATTATATTGTAAGCAATTATATATTAGAGTAAAACATTTTTCCATCTATAACAAACCTACTGCAATTTGGCTATGTAAATAAACCCTATAATAGTATATAAATAATATTAAAATAATTCCATACCAGAAGGAACTCCATCTCTCTGTGGGTCTGATACAATGGACTTCTCATGTCTCCAATTGAGACTTTGATATTCTGTAATATCAAACCAAAAAAAAAAAAAAAAAAAAAAACTAAGAACCCCAATATACAGTATAAGCAAAACTAAATGACTAAAGTGTCACAGGCAAATTAATGCGGCATAGGCGCTGACCAGAGTTGCTTTAGAAGACAAGGGAGGACATTCCAAGACTTTGTCCACATTATTCCATGTCAGACTCGCTATTACACTGCTTTGAGACTCAAACATCATGCTCTCTTCTTTCAAGGAGCAAAACATGTTGAACTGTGCATAGCCTTTGGTCGCCAACTGGGAAAAAAATCAGATAATTAGGTTTAAATAGTGAAGTACCTATAGGACTTATACAGAAAAATATATTTGTTTTACTGTAGAAGCATGGTGTCTATTCTGATGCTCTTGTTTAAGCTCATCCAATGTGGTGAAAGAGGTTTCATCTCCTGTTGGACCTGCAGGAAATTGGGAAATAAGAGAAGGTTGTTTCTCTTTACAAAGAATAATCGTAAAGGTAAAATTACTGGATTGGATCCATAACGTAATACTTGAGTAATGAGTGCTATTACCTTTGCAGCAGACTGTATACAGTTTGACACCACTGGTTTTGTTTCCACTGTAGACCGTTTCTACTCCAAGCCAGGCACTGGCACATGGGTCAGACTTGTCACAACGGACCCAGAGAGGGTGCAAAGCGCCTGGGACTTCCACTTGGGGCATGTTGGGGTTATGAGCCATGGTGTACCACGACAGCAGCTGCCTGGTTGAAGAAAGTGAGTTATGATTATTCATAATCACAATGCTAGTTTTAATTATACTATATTGCAACAAGCCGCTTCTTTTACCTTGCTTTCATGACAGAGAGAGGCTGAGGCCCCAGATCTTGTTCCACTTTATAAAGTATCTCTTCAACAACACTGGTGTCAGCTGAAGTGTCTGTAGATTCTGCTTCACACTTTGGTTGCTTTTGATAAAATAAGTTTACAAATGATGTAATGTTTACTGTAAATAGGAATGGCACATAATGTGTGTATATCGGGGGCAATCACAAACTGACTTACTGCTTTCTCACAGACAAAGACAGGCTGATTTCCACTGATTATGTTGTGTAAAAGCTCTTCCTTCTCCACCAGGAGTACTGAAATTTCATCCTGAAACAAACAAACAACTTATTTTCAACACACATGACTGAGCATCTTCTCTGTATAAATGCATCCACATTCATTTTACCATATACGTGCAGCTGTCTTTACTTTCATCCTGACATAACCTAAAACAGGCAAGGAAAGAAATATGAGTTAAGCATATGAATTACGTAAATAACATATACTGTACGTAGTAAAACATGACAGATCTGCCAGTTATTCAAGTTTAATCGCAGTAGAAAACATAACGACAATTACTCACTTGAGAAATTTAACAAAAGCGTTGGCGTCGGAAACTATTTTGGATCCCATTCCCTTCGTTTGAAAACAAAGGCAATATAAAGATATGATAAAAAATGTTCCCCGTTTGAATGAAAAACTTTTGCTGAAAAACAGTTTGATTACAGCGCGCCAAATGTACGTCACCAGGGGTTAAGACGCAGTCACGCAGACGTCTTTTTGCCACGCCTATTGTTGTTAAAAATGAATCTTCAACAACAAAACGATTTTTAAAAAATAAAATTCTATATTATTTTCATCTAAAATGAAATATATTAAATAATAAAATAAAAAAATCCAAACGTTTAAAAATATTTTAAATAATTATTTAAAGTAGTTCCACATGACCCATCCGCCAGCTTCCACTACTTAAATAGTGCCAAAATATATACTGCCACGTTTATTATTTTATCTTATTGCAATTCATTGTCAATAAATAATAAATGATGATTCAAAATGATTTAATTAATACAAATATTTATATTATATCTAGATCATATTAATAAAATAAGATGTTTGCTAATATGAAACCACCGACTTGGGCGGAAGTGACGTGTGTCGGATGGATATGCAAGTGCCTGTGTAGTGCTTCATTCTTCCTTTTCTTCCGTGGCCGCCATCGAGTTAGGACCGTGGTTCCTGGCGTGCCGTGAAAACTTACTATAATGGTGAGCACAATGAATGCTTTTTTCAATAAAGATGCTTAATTTCATTGGTTTGCGTGTATGTAGGTCATGATGACCTTGTTTTTTGGATGAAATGTTAGGCGTTAGCTATTATCCTCGCACTACAGAGAATCTCGGCAGCCATTTTGATTCAGTGCGGCGTGTATGCACGTGTAGTAGTCATGATTTGGCAGCTGACTCCAATATTCAGACGTGCTTATAAAGAACACATATTTATTCTCTTTAGAACTCCAGTTTGTGATCCAAGTAGAATTTAACAGCCAAGTTGACAACACATGTAAGAACATTGTTGGAAACGTCAACTTGCGTGTTGTGGCCTAGTTTTATTGAGCGCAGACGCTTTAATTTTTAATTTTAAGTATTAAAGATAGATCACTTTAAAACTACAGTTTGTCGTTTTTTCATCCTCATGCTAACACAAAATAAATATTAAAAGAAAGTCATACAAGCTACCTGAGGGCAAGTCAATGATGGCACATGTTTTATTTAGGCTTAACTGTTACTTTAATCCACATCACTTATCACTGTATTTACTGGTTTTATTTTTTCTTTATAAAAAATGTTGCTCTTGCTATGATGGTGTAATTTGCGTCTTACTCTGTGATCAGTGACAGTAGCCTGCTGTCTCATGCTGGCACAAGAGGTTGATGAAAACAAAGACTGAGCAAGATTAAAAGCTCTAACTAATGAATAAACCTGGAAATGTGTGGAAGTTATTCATATGTCTTTTTTGTTTTAGGCTTGTGCCCGACCATTAGTCTCGGTCTACTCCGAGAAAGGGGAGACAACTGGCAAAAATGTGGTTATGCCTGCTGTGTTCAGGGCTCCCATCCGCCCTGATGTTGTGAACTTTGTGCACACCAACATGCGCAAGAACAAGCGCCAGCCCTATGCTGTCAGCGAACAGGCCGGTGAGTAGTGTTTTAAATCCGCAGGTAAAACGTTGCTTCAATGATGATATTCCACTTCGGTCCGTGTTTCTGACAACTGATTATGATGGAAGTTCTGATGAGACTTGGTCTGTGTCTGAAATATTTCACAGTTATGATGTGATCAAATATAACTCCAAAAGATGTGTCATTTCAGGTCACCAGACCAGCGCCGAATCCTGGGGCACAGGAAGAGCTGTGGCCCGTATCCCCCGTGTGCGAGGTGGTGGTACCCACCGCTCCGGACAGGGTGCTTTCGGAAATGTATCCTGAACTATCTCTCTATTTACTTGAAGAACTTGTCAAATCTTTGATTGTAAGCAACCCTTGCTGTGATGGTGTAATTTGCGTCCGACTCTACACACAGTGACAGTTGCCTGCTGTCTTATGCTGGTGTAGAAGGTTGACGAATATTCTGAGTCTGAGCAAGTTCACATATTTATTTGGGTATTAAGGGCTGTTCACACCAACAAAAGATTTAGATGGATGGGCTGAATGAGCATGTAAATAAACACATTCACCAAGTGTTGTGTGACTTTTAGTATTCTGTAGGACTTTCAAAGTATTGTTACAGCAGATGGTCTGGGCATTTGACCAAAAGCACAGATCTTGCATTACAGTTCTGCGCGTTTTGATAAATGGGCTTTTTTTTTTTTTTGGACAACATGCAAATGTTTGTGTTGGTCTGAAAGATGTTAACAATTTTGCTCTGGTGTGAACATTCGTTTGGTGTGAACAGGTGTTTAGTGTGAAATGTTGACCCTTGACTCCACTGTAGATGTGTCGTGGTGGCCGCATGTTTGCCCCCACTAAGACCTGGCGCCGTTGGCACCGCAGGATCAATGTTAACCAGAAGCGTTACGCCATCTGCTCTGCCCTGGCTGCTTCTGCTCTGCCTGCCCTGGTCTTGGCCAAAGGTGAGCGAACAAGTGCTTCATAATGCTTGAGCATTCTGCTCAATTCAGTGCAAAAGAATCCTCAGTTTGCAGAAGGGCTGATTCAAAACTATTTGGTTTTTCCCTGTCGAAAGCTGAGAACTGTAACAAATCTAGAATATTAAAAAAGACCATGTTTAAACTTTATTTTGTTTCCCTGACTTGTAACGAATGCCAAATGTTTCAGGTCACCGCATTGAGGAGATTCCTGAAGTCCCAGTTGTCGTTGATGATAAAGTTGAAGGATACAAGAAGACTAAGGAAGCTGTGCTTCTCTTGAAGAAACTTAAGGCGTGGAATGACATCAAGAAGGTGAGCTACTCTCAAACTCTTGATATTGACTGAAAATGTTGCAGTTTACCACAATTCAATCTTTTTTTTTATGCGTATTTCTGGTCTCCAGGTTTATGCTTCTCAGCGTATGCGCGCCGGTAAGGGTAAGATGAGGAACCGAAGGCGTATCCAGCGTAAAGGACCATGCATCATCTACAACGAAGACAACGGTGTGACACGAGCTTTCAGAAACATCCCTGGTACGCAAAGTGATCTTGTATTTGACATTTGCCTCAACCTTAACACTTAATACATGATGATGTCCACTTCTAGGTCCGTGTTTATGAATTCTATGATCTTAGTGGAAGTTCTGACTAATTGTGAACACAATGGATTTCGTTTGTGTCTAGATGGTTGTAAAATCATTAACAAGGTATTTTTTTACTCAGGCGTCACACTGCAGTCCGTGAGCAGACTGGACCTGTTAAAGCTTGCTCCAGGTGGACACATCGGACGCTTTTGCATTTGGACCGAGGGTGCCTTCCGCAAGCTGGATAACCTGTACGGCACTTGGCGTAAAGCTTCCTCCCTTAAAGTTGACTACAAGTGAGTTCCCTTAACCTTTCATCTTATTCTTTTCTGGTTGTGCTTTGTATAACAGTGATGAACTTGTACTTAGTCCGTGTTTATGAACACAATGATAACATTATAAGTTCTGAGTCAACATATGGTGGACAGAATCCCCACTTGTTCAAATGCGCAACATTTTTTATATATGTATGTATATGTGTGTAGATATATTGATCACAAGCTTGTGGACTTACTGCCTTGTCATGTTCCAGCTTGCCCATGCACAAAATGAACACCACAGATCTGCACAGAATCATCCAGAGTGAGGAAGTCCAGAAGGCACTTCGTCCTGCTAAGTAAGTTTTGGTTACTTTGACTGTCATTTTGCCAACATATTGCAATGATGAGATTCCTACTTCTGGTCCGTGTTTCTGACTACTGATTGTAATGGAAGTTCTGAACCATCTTGCTTTGAATCTCAAAGGCTTTTACAGTACAAGTCGAGTAAGGTTGTTTTTTTTGTTTTTTTTGCAGCCGCAAAATTAATCGCAGAGTGTTCAAGAAGAACCCTCTGAAGAACCTGAGAGTGATGTTAAAGCTCAACCCATACGCCAAGACTGCACGTCGCCGTGCTATCCTGGAACACAACCCTGATGTAAGTTTCCCTCATGACCAAGTCTCTTGTCTAATCACTAGCTGAGCAATTTCTAAACCTTTGAACTCTGTGCAGATCAAGGCCAAGATGCTGAAACCCAAGAAGAAGAGGGTTGTGAAGAAGACCAAGGCCCAGAAGCCGGCAGCTGCTCCGGCTCCGGCTCAAGCTTAGGGCTCATAAACAGACTGGAGTTCACAAATGCTTTTCAAATAAAACAACTGTTGAAAATTGATAAATCTGTCCTTTTTAATCCACTGCATACCACTTAAGCACTGCCACATTCAATCAGTTGTCATATGTTAAATAAATCTCTCATTATAATATATAAGTTAAATTACTCTTTTTTTTTTTTTTTTTTTGTCTCTCACTTTGAGTTAAAGACTGCACATTCACCATATTGAAATAAAGCAGAACACAAAATATAACAATGAAATGATGTAACCACTTCAGGGATAGCTGAAAATGTAAAAAGTATATTGTGATAAGTTCATATTTAGAGGGGGATCCTTTGCATTTAAGTTCCTGTGCAGTGTGTCAGCCTTTTGATAGCTTTTGCAATCAATTTTTTACAACAAAATCAGTCTCATTGATCAAAGCATTTAACAACCAGTATTTGACAACAGATTTCAAGCCCCTATCAGGTTGATGCATTGTTAATTACAGCAGTATGCTTGTTAATACTCAAGACAACATTTAAAAAAAGGATTCGGGAGACAGCAGTTTACTGTTGGCCTCAGGGTGGAACTGGAGATGTGTGAGAAGAAACGCTAAATGGTTGGCTTAGAAAAAGATGGCTGCTCTCACATTCCCACACTGTGAGTTGGAGTTGCTGGCTGGTTTAGCCCAATGGTGCTGCATAGCCATCCAGCAAAGTCAACCTCCTCTGCCTCAGAGTTCTTAATGAAGGCATGGACCTGAAAAAGACAATTATGTTAGATGTATGAGGTGCATTCTTGCAATAGAAAATAATATCTGTATATGAGAACTGACAGAAAAGGATTGTTCCTACCATCAGTTGCTTGAGGTCTGCTCTTTCTGCTGGATTTTTGATTAAACTAAGCAAAACAAGAAAACACATTGAGAAATAAAGTATGAAAAATGTCAAAATATTGATAGAAAATAGCTAAATGTTTCTCGAAGTAACAATACTTTTGAGAGCAAATCTCCCTTTTTTTTTTTTTTTTTGCCATGTCCATTTAGGGGCTCCGTAGAACGGCAACAGATTTCAAACTGTTTTTTAGTTCAACCACCAGATGGAGCAGCAAGCTCCACTGAAGAAGCATTTGTGCATTTAGATTAGAATATGCTTTTATCCAAAGCAGCTTTAAGTGCACTGCATTTTATAAATATCCTAGTTGCCTGGAAATCGAACCCATGACCTTAACATGCACGGCTAGTGTCGTGCTCTAATGGGTGAGCTACAGAAGTAAAACTAAATGCAAATAACATTATGTTTTTGCTTACCATTTGTTAACAAAGTCTTGAAATTCTGCACCAAAGATGCTTGGCAGCTTAGGAGGTGGCTGAAAAAGGAAAAATGCACCATTAAGCCTAAGTGAAGCAGCCAATTAATCCTCACTTTAATTAATTCACTGCCATAAAGCTGTTTAGTGGTCTTATAAGCACCACTTTAAACTTACCTCATTGACAATATAGTCAAGCAGCTCAAATATCGCCATGGGAGGTCTGCTGTCTGGACCATATGCTGACAGGACAAACAGATAAATAAATAAATCAAATGTTTTATAGTCAGAAACACCTTAAACATAATTGATCAGTTTGTACATGTTCTTGCAGATAGGATGGTAAAAAGCCACTCACACCCGCCGGGTCGACCAGGGGGCCTGGGTTTAGGGGAGGACTCGCTGGCGGAGGGGTCACCCTCGAGGGGCTGACCAAAGATTTGCTCCAGTTCCTTGGCATCAGGTGGTGGGATAGGGAAGCGTCCAATGGCCATCTCCACTAGAGAGAGACCCATGCTCCATATGTCAGACTGGACAGAGTAGTGAGTCCCTTGAAGGCGTTCAGGCTACAGATGGACACAGAAAAACAGGGATCATACGGAGAGGAAATTAACATTATCATACAGGAAGAGATATGATGAAAAACAGGAGCCTGAACAAACAAATGGCTGCCCTGAGAAACTCCAAATTAAATATCCAGGAAATAATCACAATGTCAAATAATCTACAACCTAATTATGTTGTAGAAATAAAAAATATTATACAGTGAGGAAAATAAGTATTTGAACACCCTGCTATTTTGCAAGTTCTCCCACTTGGAAATCATGGAGGGGTCTGAAATTGTCATCGTAGGTGCATGTCCACTGTGAGAGACATAATCTAAAAAAAAAAAATCCAGAAATCACAATATATGATTTTCTAACTATTTATTTGTATGATACAGCTGCAAATAAGTATTTGAACACCTGTCTATCAGCTAGAATTCTGACCCTCAAAGACCTGTTAGTCTGCCTTTAAAATGTCCACCTCCACTCCATTTATTATCCTAAATTAGATGCACCTGTTTGAGGTCGTTAGCTGCATAAAGACACCTGTCCACCCCATACAATCAGTAAGAATCCAACTACTAACATGGCCAAGACCAAAGAGCTGTCCAAAGACACTAGAGACAAAATTGTACATCTCCACAAGGCTGGAAAGGGCTACGGGGAAATTGCCAAGCAGCTTGGTGAAAAAAGGTCCACTATTGGAGCAATCATTAGAAAATGGAAGAAGCTAAACATGACTGTCAATCTCCCTCGGACTGGGGCTCCATGCAAGATCTCACCTCGTGGGGTCTCAATGATCCTAAGAAAGGTGAGAAATCAGCCCAGAACTACACGGGAGGAGCTGGTCAATGACCTGAAAAGACCTGGGACCACCGTTTCCAAGGTTACTGTTGGTAATACACTAAGACGTCATGGTTTGAAATCATGCATGGCACGGAAGGTTCCCCTGCTTAAATCAGCACATGTCAAGGCCCGTCTTAAGTTTGCCAATGACCATTTGGATGATCCAGAGGAGTCATGGGAGAAAGTCATGTGGTCAGATGAGACCAAAATAGAACTTTTTGGTCATAATTCCACCAAACGTGTTTGGAGGAAGAAGAATGATGAGTACCATCCCAAGAACACCATCCCTACTGTGAAGCATGGGGGTGGTAGCATCATGCTTTGGGGGTGTTTTTCTGCACATGGGACAGGGCGACTGCACTGTATTAAGGAGAGGATGACCGGGGCCATGTATTGCGAGATTTTGGGGAACAACCTCCTTCCCTCAGTTAGAGCATTGAAGATGGGTCGAGACTGGGTCTTCCAACATGACAATGACCCGAAGCACACAGCCAGGATAACCAAGGAGTGGCTCTGTAAGAAGCATATCAAGGTTCTGGCGTGGCCTAGCCAGTCTCCAAACCTAAACCCAATAGAGAATCTTTGGAGGGAGCTCAAACTCCGTGTTTCTCAGCGACAGCCCAGAAACCTGACTGATCTAGAGAAGATCTGTGTGGAGGAGTGGGCCAAAATCCCTCCTGCAGTGTGTGCAAACCTGGTGAAAAACTACAGGAAACGTTTGACCTCTGTAATTGCAAACAAAGGCTACTGTACCAAATATTAACATTGATTTTCTCAGGTGTTCAAATACTTATTTGCAGCTGTATCATACAAATAAATAGTTAAAAAATCATACATTGTGATTTCTGGATTTTTTTTTTAGATTATGTCTCTCACAGTGGACATGCACCTACGATGACAATTTCAGACCCCTCCATGATTTCTAAGTGGGAGAACTTGCAAAATAGCAGGGTGTTCAAATACTTATTTTCCTCACTGTATATATATACACTCACCTAAAGGATTATTAGGAACACCATACTAATACTGTGTTTGACCCCCTTTCGCCTTCAGAACTGCCTTAATTCTACGTGGCATTGATTCAACAAGGTGCTGAAAGCATTGTTTAGAAATGTTGGCCCATATTGATAGGATAGCATCTTGCAGTTGATGGAGATTTGTGGGATGCACATCCAGGGCACGAAGCTCCCGTTCCACCACATCCCAAAGATGCTTTATTGGGTTGAGATCTGGTGACTGTGGGGGCCATTTTAGTACAGCGAACTCATTGTCATGTTCAAGAAACCAATTTGAAATGATTCGAGCTTTGTGACATGGTGCATTATCCTGCTGGAAGTAGCCATCAGAGGATGGGTACATGGTGGTCATAAAGGGATGGACATGGTCAGAAAAAATGCTCAGGTAGGCCGTGGCATTTAAACGATGCCCAATTGGCACTAAGGGGCCTAAAGTGTGCCAAGAAAACATCCCCCACACCATTACACCACCACCACCAGCCTGCACAGTGGTAACAAGGCATGATGGATCCATGTTCTCATTCTGTTTACGCCAAATTCTGACTCTACCATCTGAATGTCTCAACAGAAATCGAGACTCATCAGACCAGGCAACATTTTTCCAGTCTTCAACTGTCCAATTTTGGTGAGCTCGTGCAAATTGTAGCGTCTTTTTCCTATTTGTAGTGGATATGAGTGGTACCCGGTGGGGTCTTCTGCTGTTGTAGCCCATCCGCCTCAAGGTTGTGCGTGTTGTGGCTTCACAAATGCTTTGCTGCATACTTCGTTGTAACGAGTGGTTATTTCAGTCAAAGTTGCTCTTCTATCAGCTTGAATCAGTCGGCCCATTCTCCTCTGACTTCTAGCATCAACAAGGCATTTTCGCCCACAGGACTCCCGCATACTGGATGTTTTTCCCTTTTCACACCATTCTTTGTAAACCCTAGAAATGGTTGTGCGTGAAAATCCCAGTAACTGAGCAGATTGTGAAATACTCAGACCGGCCCGTCTGGCACCAACAACCATGCCACGCTCAAAATTGCTTAAATCACCTTTCTTTCCCATTCTGACATTCAGTTTGGAGTTCAGGAGATTATCTTGACCAGGACCACACCCCTAAATGCATTGAAGCAACTGCCATGTGATTGGTTGATTAGATAATTACATTAATGAGAAATTGAACAGGTGTTCCTAATAATCCTTTAGGTGAGTGTATATATATACATACACTGTATATATATATATTTATTTATTTATTTCTGCTGAGAATGTAAACTTACAGACATATAGGACCTGGTGCCCACAAACGAATTGGCCATGGAGTCAATGAGTTGTCCGCTCACACCAAAGTCACACAGCTTGATCTCACCACGCGAGTTCACCAGGATGTTGGATGGTTTAACATCTGCAAGAAAAGGAAAAGGTCTTCCCTTCAGTAAATACTGTGTCAACAGAAAGAGTAAATGAACAGATGACGGTTTGAGATAGCGTGACTCCAATCACCTCTGTGCATGATCTTGTGTTTCTCCCGCAGGTAGGACAGGCCTTTTATCACCTGCATGAATGGAAAGAAAAAACAGGTCCAGAAACATAGAGCATTGTACTTCAGCCTTATTCTTTTGGAAACAGTCCACAAGAGATCAAGGATATTTTTGAGACAGGTTACAGAGATACTGACCGCAATGCTAACTTTGCCCAGTATTTGTTCTGGGATTTTGCCTGCTTTCTTCAGGGACTGATCCAGGGAGCCGCCATCCTAAAAAAAAAAAGAATTCGATGGAGATATATTCAGCAGTTACTCTTATATAGTACCTATAAAAGCAAAGGCAGTGTAGAGATACTGAAAGGATATTGGACTCTCTCTCTATAAATAAATATAGTCTCTGACGCTCATCAAGGCTGCAATATTTGATACAGCAAAAACAGTAATATTGTGAAATACTATTCCAATTTAAAATAACTGTTTTCTATTTAATATCTTTTAAAGTAATCTATTCCTGTGATGTCAAAGCTTAATTTTTAGCATCATTACTCCAGTCTTCATCGTCACATGATCCTTCAAATATCATTCTAACATGCTGATTTGATGCTCAAGGAACTTTTCTTATTATTATCAATGTTGAAAACAGTTGTGCTGCTTAATATTTGGTATCAATGAAACCAGGATACTTTTTTTCTTTCTCAGGATTCTCTGATGAATAGAAAGTAAAAAGAACAGCATTTATTTGAAATATCAGTTTGAATAAATTTGATGGATCCATGACAAATAAAATTATTAAACTCTTACTGACCGTAAACTACTGAACTTAATATATTTAGATAAACTCTCATTCTCCTCTGTGTTATGTTTGACACCGAGAGAGGACACAGTACCATGTTCTCCATACATATGCTGATCTCTCCATCACTGTAGAAAGCCCCGTAGAAGCCCACTATGTAGGGAGAGTTACATTCATGCAGGACCTGCAACTCTCTGATGATCTGATTCCTTATCGCTGGCTTGATCTCGAGGTGGATCAACTACGTGAAAATAAGAAAAAGTGAAAAAATAGGTTTGTTTTATTAATAATCAACCGCTGAAATTGAAGAAACATTGACACATTTTGACTTTATTTAATGTTTAACATTCATCCTGATGTTTACCATGTTGCGATTTTGTCTTAATAAGTGCAGTGGAAAGCATAATTCTGAAGCCTCATTAATTTCCTTCAGTACCAGGCAGTACCAGGCTCTCTGTAATTACCAGGGTGTCTGCATTATACAGTTAGCTGATAAGGAGGAGTTACTTCTCTGCATGCATACTGCCAGTTCTTTGTTTCATGTATGCTGTAAATGAGTTGTTTGGAGTTCAGCTTGTTTTCTTCCCTGGGAGCTCTCATATTAAAACCATTTTTTCATCACAGTATGTATTGGACTACTGGCAATTTGGCTTTAATACTAGATGTCTTTTCTTGGACACGTTTTTTTGGAAAAGTTATTTGACTCAAATGCAATTAGCATATAGTATCCATTCAGCATGCTAAGAACAGAATGTCATGTTTTTTTGCTGCAATCTCTTAACTTCTTCCAATCTATTAGAAGACATGATGACATGAATAGCTGATGCCTTCTGAGGCAAGCAGCTCTAAAACGGCATCTGATCGATTCAAGGCTGGAAAAGACAATCAATGGACTTCAGTGACCTTTCTTGCAAACTTGAAGCTGAAACTGAAATATAAAGTTTGCTTCACCATAACTTACCTTCCTGGCCATGATGAAGCCTGAGGGTCTGTGTAAGACCTTGAAGACCACTCCTCCATTGCCTGCACCCAACTCACAAATCTTCTCAAAGTCATCATCTTTTAACTCTCCAACCTTCTGCTTTTGGGTAAGGAAAGCTTCCAGGCGTTTCTTCTGCTGCTCATCCAGTTCCAGTTCCTCTAGCTTCTTCTGCAGAGCTTCCAGATTTGTTCTAACACAAACACAGACAGAAATGAATTTAATTTCTAAAATGCTGAAGCTAAATGGCTTAATCAACAAATCAATACAGTCATGCGAATCTGCAGTGGTCCTCCCTATTCATTTCATTATGCCAAAAAGTTCTTACTTCCAAAAATGTCATACTTTTAAATATGTAATGAATTTTCTTCCACAGTTGAATCACCCTGACATATTTTTTTTCAAAACTTTCAAAATTAATTTTAATTCAATATATAAATAAATGCTCATCACAGGATATGTGTATTCAAGTCATCATATTTTGAGATGCATTACATTTTTAATGTATGTTTGATTACAAAAATAGAACAAAACTGCATCATGTCATGACACCTTTTCCATTTTTCAAACTACAGTGCAGTTTCGTTATTGTGAACTAAAACTAAAGCTATTAAAAATAATTTTCATTAATTGAAATAAGATGAAAAAATATGAATATTGCCTTGGCATCTAACTGAAAAAAGCTGAAGTTTAAGTACTAAAATTATACTAAAAATGATATAAAAATAAATTACAGCTAAATAGAAATATAAAAAAACACTAATGACAAAATGACTAACAACAAATTAAAATGAAAACTGAAAAAATAAAAATAAAAGCCATTTCAAATTAAGAATAAATTATATAATAGTATATAAAATCATTCACAATATTAAAGAATAGCAGAGTTCACACCACAGCTATAACGATAACGGCACAGAGAAAACGATATCGATGGAATCACTTTCAGAACGATTTTATCCAGCTGATGAACGATAAAAACATTGACAGCCAATCAGAATCCATCCTGGTGTAACGAGCTCAAGCATTTAAAGCGGCAGACAAGCCCGCGCTTAGAATAAACAGAATGATATGTGGATGCTACTAGTTATCGTTCTTAGTGTTAACGGGCCTTTATTCCTGCTTTTTTGTTAAACATTAATGTCAATCTACAAGAAGGATTCCTCTCTTGAGATAAGTAAGAACATAAGTAAGAAGACAAATTCTTGCATGCTGAAACACATTCCCATCCTTAAGGAAGAAAACATGTAGAAATATTGAATATGCTATTGTACAAAGTGGTGGGAAGGCTTTATAACATCATCTTCCTAAAGTTCTGTTTGAGGAAACAGTGAGTTCCTCTAAGCATGCAAGCCTTTCCCTTGGCCCTGTTGTCATGGTGATGTATTTCCTTAGCTTTCTGCTGGAAGAGTGAACTTCCACGACCCTCTGCTCTCCATCCTCTCTGCATCTCCTTCAACACCACATGGCTTAACTGCATCTACCAAGTGGATTTTTCAAATGAACCAATTCAAAGTCTTACGATTATGACGTTGATACCAATTATGAATTATTTAAACAGAACTTTTCATGCAGCTTGTGTGCCACACGTTGCAAACACCTGTGATGCGGCCGTATCTTCAAATGAATGTTTTCAGAACCATCGGACCATCTATGAGCCTCGAGGGCTTTTAAAGCATTGAGCCGATTCAGATGGAAAACATGTTGTCCTGCTGTTGAACAATGTTTCAGGCCACAATAATTGACACTCACACATAAATTTACATCAAACCGTGCTGATCAGTCCGCAACATATTGCAACACGCTTTGCTCCAGGACAGACAGCACGACTCAGGTGGATGAGAGCAGCGCAAGTACTCCAGGATGTCTTTATCTAATCTATATGCAGAACGAGGCAAAGTGTTTTCATTTTTGACAGCAAGGCCAGTTATAACCATGGTTACGAGGCTGCTGTGTGGGTGTAAGTGGGTGGCGTGGATGAGCTGTGGTGGAGACGTGATAATGGTGAAGGACGCACAAGATGCCAGAGTGGAGAAAAATACTTGTGAAACTTGTGCTGCATGTAGGAGGGTGAACAATGACTCCATATCCAGAGTGATTCCACTGCAAGATTTCTAGTCAGACCAGTAGTTCAAATTTTTACTTGCCAATGCCATGCCAACATTTTTATTTGCCCCATCACAAAAAAAAAAAAAGATACATTTCATTTTTTGTAACATTTTCATTTCGTTTAAAATTTACCATGTTTTATTTTTCAGTAATATCTGAAAATTATCTTTATTTATTATATTATAATAAAAACAACATGAATCATTTCTGGAAAACAATGACAACTACATATAAAATGCATAACAAATTAATTATTTATAATTTGAAAAATTGGTTAATAAAAATGCATAACAGCAAAATTGACAACATTGTTCAATGCATCACAAAAAAAACTCAAATGATAAAAGGGTACTTTAAACGGAAAAAAGAAATCAGTGCTACCCGATGACAGAGAAATAGAGCTGTTGCCTTCCCTTTTGCCAAATAGGTAGGAAAACTGCATCTGAAATCACATTCTTCCCTACAATATAGTAGGCGAAAAACAGCATGTGACAAAAGAAGTTTGTCCGAATTCACAGTACTCATAAAAGAGTAGGCAAAAAGTACCCAGATGACCTACTTCTTCTAGTGAGATTCTGAAGTGTGCATCCGATGGACACTTTACTATCCCATGAGGCCACGGGAGAGGATTTATGAATGGCAGTGAAGTGACGAAACCCTGGTAGGTCACATGATAATGACAACATCCCGTCTAATGTCCACATTACATTCATACTACACACATTCATGCTATTTAGAACATATATTTTTTAGTGGTCGTGAAGTGATTACTAATTCAAAATAAGTACCTACTCAAAAGAGTATGCGATTTCGGACGCAATCTTACACCCATAATGTCGTTCCAAACCCGCAAGACTTTCATTCATCTTCAGAACACAAATAAAGATATTTTTAATGGAATCTGAAAGCTTTCTTTCCCTCCATAGACAGCAATGCAAATGACACTTTAAAGGGGTCATATAATGGTACATGCACTTTTACAAGTTGATTGTACTGAAATGTGTGTTGGGAGTGCCTGTACACAACCATCATAAAATGATAAAAATCCATCCAGTGTTTTTTTTTTTTTATCTTCTTATGTTTTCCCCCATCTCAAATCAAGCCGTTCGATTTTGTGACGTCACAAAATCGACGCCCCTCCCACGATTGTTGATTGACAGCAGCGTTTCAACACAGACCCGCCCTCGCTCGTGAGCGAGATGTCAATCATAGTCCGTGCGGACCGGCACGGTCATTGTTGATACGCTGGAGCACTGTCTATGAGCAGAATGCCGTCTAAGCGATTGTGGTGTTCTGTTCTTGGGTGTAATAAGGAACACAGCAGTCATTTTAATGTTCCTAAATCCGAACCGCTGAAGACGCAGTGGCTGAGTTTGTTTTCGAAGGGAATATTCCCCACGATCAACGTCAATGCTTTCATGTTTGCGCAAATCATTTCACACACCAGACTTCTTTACAAACGAGGTCAATATAAAGCTGGTTTTGCTAAGAAGCTGCTCCTGAAAAAAGGATCGGTACCAACTATTCGTGTTCCTGCTGCACCTCCAGAAGAAGAAGTGAGTGTAACGTTTTATCAACCTTTATATTAATATTTATATTAATCTTTGCAAATCGCTTGCTGCACGCTTCACGATGAATGCGGCTGTCCTGCGCTCACCTGGCTTTTATGGGGGGAGTACTTTGGGTTCGGGCCTAACTCCGAGCTCGGAGCCCTCCCCCCGGACAGCACGCCAAATACGCATAAACTTATTGTATTAATTATATGTAGATGTGAACTCGTGAAATGAGGTTTTATTTAACAAAGTTCGGGAGGAGCAGGTTCAGATAATTAACCAAATTATGCACAGCTGGAGATTAATCAGTAATCAACTCAATGACAGAGTATAAATTCACAGCAGACCTATCTCTGTTCATTGAAAGTTTGTCAGCATCCCTCCTCCACCCCATCTCCTCACTTCCAGTTCCATCTACACTTCCAGTTCCATCTACACTTACCAACTGGGGGGAGTACTTCGGGTTCGGGCCTAACTCCGAGCTCGGAGCCCTCCCCCCGGACAGCACGCCAAATACGCATAAACTTATTGTATTAATTATATGTAGATGTGAACTCGTGAATATTTATATTAATCTTTGCAAATCGCTTGCTGCACGCTTCACGATGAATGCGGCTGTTTACACTCAGGGTACATTACGGCATGTTTTCTATGTACGACGTTCTCAATATAATTCATAATCCCACATTTATAATGAACAACGCGTTATGGTTATTGTGTTATTGTGTTACGGTGTACGCATAGAACAGAGGGGTGGGGTGAGCAAAGCTCATTATCATTTTAAGACACATGCACTTAAACGGCGTGCTGAAAACAGAGCTGTTTTTGACCAGGTAAAATTAGTGTTTTCTTACAATACTTATGAGAATTTTTAATTAAAGTATATTACAAACTTTTAATTTAGACCCTAAAGAATCATATTAGCTTGTACAAAAATGGCATTACATGACCCCTTTAAACATTTTTTTTTTTTTATAAATGTTTATATGTGAATAAAAGCCTAAATTCAATCTGTTCTTCATATAAAGTGATTGTGTCTAAACCGCTCAATTAATATGGATTATTTACTATCTCATCTCTTTATGAACTTTTTGAAGCGTCAAAATGTTAGTTGAGTAGCTGTCTATAGAGGGACAGAAATCACTCAAATTTCATAAAAAATATCTTCATTTGTGTTCCGAAACTAAACAAAAGTATTATGGGTTTGGAAAGACACAAGGATGAGTAATTAATGAACGAATTTGAATTTTTGGGTGAACTATCCCTTTAAAGTAATAAATAATTCAATCCTACTATGCAGTGAATTATTTAGCCTACCCTTTGATACACCACAAAAAGGGCAAATTCTTTCTGAGAAAAGATACAAAATTGCATAAGCTACTTATGGTTTGAGATTCAAACACAGAAAAGCCTCTGAAGGCCCAAGAAGAGTACTTGAAAGAATCATAACTTCACTTCCAATTTTTTTCAAGCGTTTTTGAAGAGGTGTGTGTGGATACAGTATGATCAAACACAGGAAATAAGTGGTCAACTTCACATGTCGTGCCTTGGAATGTGAATGTAAACACTAGGGAGCGCTGGGATCAGCTGAGGTTAGACAGAAGCAAACCATTTTTCCGCTGGGGAGGTGCACAAAACCTGAGATTATGTTCTGCGGTCAATATTTAACTATACGCTCCATAAATCATTCCTGAGGATACATCTGTGTTGTCATCAATTTAAACTCAGACATAAGCACAATAAAAGAAGAGAATTAGGGAACAGGTAGGGAATGTATGGGAATAATCAAGCTCTTCTTTATGCACTATAGAGCATTCATACACCCAGCAGTGCTCTTAAGTAAAATGGAGAGCAGCAGATGGTGCCATGGTGTGTGAGTGGTGTGATTGTGTAACACTGTAACATTGTGTGGTTTCCTACTGATTATTATCTTGAAAAGACACAATGCAGCATAGAGCTCATGGGAAACAATAGCAGCAGAGGTACTGCTGCCAATGGAGAGAGATGAAACTAAATTGGCAGCATACAAAATTAGCATTGCCAAGTGCCAAATGTAAGTAAAACTGGCGTTGGCAAAATAATAAAACAAGGTTACTAGTCATTTGGACAGTAACCTTTTAAATACATCAACATATTGCAAGTCAGACACTTTTCTAATGTGAATGACAAGCGAAAATGAAAATGTAGCCTATTCTATTACATGTTCCACAAAAACATTAAGCTGTTTTCAATATTGATTATAAGAAATGTTACTTGAGCACCAAATCAGCCTATTAGAATATAACAATTTAAAGGAATAAATTACATTTTCAAATATATTAAAATAGAAAACGGTCATTTTAAATTGTAGTTTAAATTACAGTTTATATTGCATTTTTGATCAAATAAATGCAGCCTCGGTGAGCATAAGAGACTCCTTTCGAAACGTTAAAAAATCTTACAGACCCCTAACTTTTGAACGGTAATGTATATGTGGTGGTGAGACATACTGAATGTAGAATATTGGTTGCATTAAGTCACCAAAACAAAAAAGATGAAGAAGAAAAGCATATCTGGACTTAAAAAACTTAAGATAAGATCATATTTCTGACTGGTAAATCAATTTACTCATCATTGGAGGCAGTTACAATTGCATTCGTACTTCTAATTTACATAATTAGTAAATGCATTAAAGAGGTGATGCATATGAAGGTCTTCTCAAGCGATAAGCAAGAACTTGTAAAATAATATAACAGCACTCTCTGAGATAGGCAAGCCACGACAGATTTAAAGCAGAAACTTCTAGGAAAAAAGTGTTGTCACAGTATTTAACATTCCACTGAGCCTCCCTCTATAACACTGACTTCCACAGGATTGAATCACACTACACACACACACACACACACACACACACACACACACACATTCCAAAGCGAGCTCGCCACAGCCTGTCCTGCTCTTCAGGAAGGAATGTAATTCTACTTTACCGTCATTCTCCCAAACATCACTTCTGTAGCACTATTAAAGCACAGCTAATGCTTCTTATTTATGTAGAAATAATAACCATTTTCTATATACCAGACTGAAACTTTATCCTCAAATAATGAATAGTCTCTTAATGCCAAATGGAGAGACTACAAGAGGGGAAAGTGTCTGAGCCCTCAAATGAGCCCGACGAAACAAGAGGCAATGACATGCACCACTGGCTCAGGCTGTGAGGATTGCCACTGGCTCGACATCAAGACGAAAAAAAAAAAAAAAAATCACAGGTCTGCCAAACGAAGGTATAGCACTGACAGAGGTGGTCCTCACTGTCACCATATCTGTCTGTGGGGATGTGAAGCAGGCAAACAAATCAATACGCCATCACTTGTATCTATATGGTGGTCAGTTTAAAAATCCTCCGTAATCACATACTGAGGTAAACTGGTGGATACTTGAGCTCAGAGAATGCTGTGACATTAATTAAACATATCCATCAGGATCAACAAAACATAGAGTTGTGGCCTCTACACTAATTTATGTCTGAACCACATACTACAGAGGACAGCAGTGTTGTGTGTGTGTTGGCTGCTCTGTCCAAATGTGATAAGGTATTCTCATTGATCTTAGTGGCAGGAGATGCGGCACTTTTATGTTCACCTGATGGATGCTAAACACCACTGATATATGGGTCATTCCACAGTGTGTTCCTCATTAAAATGACTAACAATACATAACTGAGGCCATCTTTTACTGTGTTAAAATGGACATTTTTCTAAGCACAGCTAAAAAAACATTCAATAACACTATACTGGGGTCAAAAGATGTCTCTTATGCTCAAGGCAACATTTATTTGGTGATAAATAATGAAAACAGAAATACTGTGAACTAAAACCGCCCCTAGCATCCTCAAAACCTGTTACAAGTCTCATGGCTATATTCCAACATATATTCCAATCTATTAAGTTAGCTTGAAATAGCACAATGCAATTATTAACATGTAAAGACCATTAATTTGACAGCCCTAACACTTGAACGATGATGACACCAGTTTTTTGCAGAGCTGCTTAGCTGATTCAACTTTCTTGATTGACAAATTTTGCAACACCGGTTATTGAATTTATTGAACTGAATTGAACTGAATAATGATACTACTGTCTTCTGTAGCCATTTTATACTCTATGAACTTTACACAGTTTTTAAACTGAACTGAATCAATACTGAACTGACTTAAGCTGAATAATGATACTGTTGTTTTCTGTAAAGCAGAATTTGTCTCATATTTGATATGACCGTCATTTTCCTGTTTAGTACTTTGAAGCTGCTTTGAAACAATCTGTCTTGTATAAAGCAAGGTGACTTGATTTGACATTATCTGATTAAATGTTTAAAATTTGACAGTTAAAATCACTTTATTAAATTTTAAAAGTCACCCAATTTTGTAAAATGCCCCCCATTTGTGGTATTGTGTAAGTCAACTAATAATGACCTTACAATTCATTCGTGGGCTTTAATTCTGTTGACACTTACAAACACCAACACACCCTCAAAAATATTCACAATTGAATGCCCAATAAATCAGATTAAGCAATGCCAAATCTATGAAGTATTCCTGTTAGAGTTAAACAGTATTCGTAAGAAGCCAAACAAACCATGAATTAGCCTAAGCAACTTAAAGTGAGCTTATTCGCCATGAAATGGCATCGTAAGACTGAAGCCCACTCACTCTGTGGCCCCGGTTCCGTTTACAGCGTTCCCATCTGGAATTGGGTTCAGCTGGATCGGCTCTGGCTTCCTCCTTTTTTGCATGATGAATCCTGATAGCTGGCTTCTCGGCAGTGAAAAGAAAAATTCAAACAGGAGCAATCTGATCCGCTGACTACACCAACTCGCCTACAGAGCAATGATGCATAAGCTATGAATAGCCTATCACACCCTACCAATCGCGGTTTGCTTTAAAATAAATATATAAATAAAGACAGAACGCTGTCAGCGACCACCTCGCGTGGTCCTCTGACTGGAAGGACGAAGGCTGTTTCGAAGAATAGATTATTCACGGAGAAACGGAGTATTTCTAGATGTGGACGACTGTAGAGGATGGGTACTGTGAGATTGTCTCTTGTCTTTACGTCATGAAAATATTTACATCTGTCTTCCGGACAGCATGAACGCGTGTGGAGAATGACTCCATCTGCTGGTGTGAATGCGTTATTACTCCAGATTTATTTTCAACAGGCCTGCCTGCTAATTAAAACTAAGAAATGTCAACAATATCGTCAGCATCCAGACTTTTTATGCGTTTGTGTATCAGACCTTCGAAATAATTGATAGCGTATTTTCAACTTTTACACACCCAGACTTTCAGACCTCCTATATAAAAAGCTTGATCACATTTATTCTTGTCTGATCTAATTATTGTTTATTCATATTAGTTTATGATAATTCTTCTCTGTGGACTCCCTGCAGATCTTTCCCTATAGATGATACAGCCAGGCCTGTAGAAAAGTATTAGTATATTGCCATTCAGGTCTCATGCAATTGGGAAGTAACCGACTATTACAAGTTTGAATTGACTTTAAAGTGAAAAGTGCCTGCTGCAAAACAAACAGCTCACGTAACTTCCATAAAATTGTTATTTTAATAGAAAAGCAGAAGCCTGTGCCTGTGGTGAAGCACATTTACACTGGACTAGTACATACATAATAAAATAATCACATAACCAACACATTACATACTGCATTATATTTTGTTTGATGGTCTTACATCCTTAACTCTTTGAAAATAATGGTTGATTTGTTGCCTTTTGTCGATATAGGACCTATTTAAGGATGCATTTAAGAGTTGGTTTCGTTCAACTCAGCTGATTTTGTATGAAAAATTATTTTAAAAAACACAATTTAACCAGTTTAAAATTATACAGAGAAAACAAATATTGGTTGAGAAAAGTCAGATCCATGTCTATATTATGTCTCACTGTGTGTAACCGTTATTATCATGTAAGATGGACATGTCCACCAGAAAATAAAAACAATTCCAGAATGATGTCCCTATACAATACAATACTATCGAAAATAAAGATCAAAATATTTTTTCAAATCACATTTTACAGGAAGGGCAACCAGCCCCATTTGGAGATTAAACATAGATGTATACAAATCTTCTCTACACTCCTCAAGGCCTTAAATCTGTCTGCAGCTTAGTAAACAGATGCATCTCTTTTGCTCCTTCCAAGTTGTGTCTTTCTCAGCATTTATCTATGTTCATGCCGGAACCAGTCCAGATTCAGCCTAATTACTTATCACTGCTCATACCGTCCTCTCATCTACTGCACATTTTAGAGCTTTTGTGGTTGATATTATTCCTAAGCATACAATATCCTATATATAGATTATTCCCATCTGTACTCTAATGAAAAATGTCAAATAGAGAATTAATTCTAAGGTCATTTGTGCATTACCAGGCCTACTAAGCATGATAAATAAATGTTTAGCCATCATTTCTGAATAAGCATTTAGCTGCGTCTGTCCTGACTCTTAACAATTGTACAGTAACATTGTAAACACTAAACAGTAAACTAAAGCCTTTTCTAACTATAAGCATAATTTATCAGCAATTTACTCACTTCAGTGCAACAGGCAGATTTGCTCTGTCAGCATTCTTGATAGGCTCCCCCCTGTGATTTCATAAAAAGCAGATCTGGATAATTACTGAATTTGCATTTAGGTATGCAAGAAATCATGTCCTCTTAGGAACAGCAGATATTATTAAAATTGAAGAGTTGTCAAATTAAAGATGCATAACTTTGAAAAAGAGTAAGCAAAACCAGAAAATTATATTTATTAGCTGAAATTGATCCACTGTTATAAATGGTCTTGTCCTTTCATTTTTTTCTAACTAAGAAGGTCATTTTTATTCAGTACGTGTTCAGCGTAGATCTGGAATAGGAATTTACTTGCATAGATTATCTAAGATCTTTTATTGTCTGCATTGTCTTGCCTTGTGGAGCTACGGTATTGGCACATTATGAAGTTATGAAGGATCTGTTGAAGGATGAGCCCTGGATTCAGGTTAGACTCTTTTTTATTTTATACGCCATTAAAATCACGATGAAATCGATAAAATCATGAAATCAAATTGACAATTCCTATTTTTTTTAAACTATTGCAGTATTTATTCTAAATGATTTATCTGTGCAGATCATTATTATATTTTGTTTTAATTTATATGTTCTCGTAATCATAAGTGATGGCCTAAGTATTTGGCACAACCACTGGAGAACCTGTCACTCACAGAGACGCTGCTCACTGCAGAGCCAATGGGTGGAGCTTGACGTTCCCCTAGCTGGACGTAATGGGTGTAGCTGGACGGTCCAACTACACCCTCACCCAGGGGTGCCCATCCCTGCTCCTGCCGATCGACTGTCCTGCACAGTTTATCTCCAACCCTAATCAAACACACCTGAAGCAACCAATTAACGTCTTCAGGATCGCTTGAAAATTAAAGGCAGGTGTGTTTGATTAGGGTTGGAGATGAACTGTGCAGGACAGTCGATCGGCAGGAGCAGGGTTGGGCACCCCTGCCCTAACCCTACCCATAACCCTATCGCTAAACATAACTCCACCCATTTGATCCACAGAGGTGGAGCTGGACTAGGTCAAGATCCACCCACTACATCCAAAGAGGGGGATGATGACTCTGCAATGAGCACCACTTACATTCAGAGATCTCAGCAATAGCGAACCACAACGTTCCAATATATTCCCGATGGAAAAAATCAAGTCCTGCCCTACATTTTTTATAGAAGCCGTTTCTTTCGGATGTACGTCACAACAGGGAAAAAAAATACTATGGCAGCTTATACCGACTTTAAGATTGATATGGAAGATATTGTGTGTAAAAAAAATCTATTGTAAAAGGATTAATTAATGTTTTAAAGTAAAATGGATGAAAACGAGGGATGCACCGACATGAAAATTTACCGATTTGGCTAATACCGATAACCGATAATTCTTTGTATTTGAAAATCGATAACCGATACATTGACAAATCTAAATTTATAGTGCAGATTTGTGCTGCACTTGTTGCACTGAACTGTATTTTTCTTTTTATATCCAATCATATTTCAAGCCATTCAAAAACATCATGGAGAACAGTGCACATCTGAAGTGTCTCAGCTGAAGGAAATAATACATTAATTATTGGCTTTAATATATCGGCTAAATTTTCTTATCTCATTAAAAATTATCATATGTCGGCAGTCGGCCAATAGCCTACCAATATGGTGGCCGATATATCTTGCATCCCTAATGAAAACAATAGGGTGTATTCATTTTTGTCATTGAGATGACTTGAGATGTCCCAAATAATCAACCTGAATATATGAAGAAATCATTTCTGTTTGTTCAACATCATTTTAAAGTCAATATGACACACTAATTTGCAACCCATATTTAATTCTGGAATCTAATGTGGTCTATCTGATATGCAGGATCTGTAACATGGCATAGTAGGGAATTGATTGGATGGTTAAAAGGTGGTTCCCAGAGTGAATCACAAAAGCACAATATAATAGGCATTAGACATAGGCTACTATGTCAGACACTATACTTTTCACAGAGGCCTACCATATTTTTTTGCCTATAGTATGGGAAGTATGCATATTATTATTTTACATCGTCCGGTTATTTGAAAATTTTCAGTGTGAACATACTAGGCCTACTTACAATATTTATACTATAGAAAATTGCAAAGAATTGTAGTTCACTGTATAGGGGAGCGCGGGGCACAACGTAACACGGGGTTAGTTGTAACACACTTGTTTTAAATACTTCCACACATGCTAGCATGACGAACCTTGGTGTATTTACTAGTTGCCATATCAACACTATATAGAGAAAAAAATGCGCCAAAATTTTTTAAAAAATGGAAGATATCCATAGACATTTATTAAACCATAGCAAAAGTAAATTTCTTACTTAAGTAAATTTTTCATCTCTATTTTTTGTTTATTTAAAATTAGACAAATCTGATACTATTTGAATCTCCAATATGTTATTTAACAGTTGAGATAGTTCTTTAATGCTTCGCTAACTAGACACTAGCTGGGTTTAAATCCCAGTTGTGCAGGTGGGGCATGTTGTCACACTGCATTACAATGTGCCCCTATTAGAAATATGCTATTATATCCTATACTTTTATTAATTCTATTGAGAAAACATGAGAAAAAGGTGAATAAAGACTGAGAGTCAATGTTCAGAAATTACTAATTATTTATTTGTCTTGAACTATGTCATATAGGCTAGCTGTGTTTTCCTGTGTTCGTAGTCAAAACTCAAAAATTAGTTTATATTTAATTATTAAAAAATGCCATTCTTTTATATGAAAAAGTTAATAATTGTATTTTATTTAGAAAATATTTTAGTTTGTCTTGTATAGATTTTTTTATTAGATCAGATAACATTTTAAGCTGTCATATGGTCCATGTTACAATGTGCCCCATACAATGTACCCCACCTATGGGGCATGTTGTCACATTTCACTTCCATTCTTTCGGGGTATATCAAGAAAAAAAGTATATACTGTATTAATAAAACAAAACCACATAATTGTACTAGACATGTGGGAAATTAATGTGGGAAAAAATAAACACTCTGAACCATAAAAAGATTTACACAAACTGAGAAAGTCAAAAAGCGTTACTTTGTGCCCCGCTCTCCCCTACAGTCTAGGCTATTTACCAAAATTGTGGTTTTGCTTTAAGTGTAACAGTAAAAGTTCACCGAGAACGGTTTTTCACCAAATAAACGTGTATGTGTTGTTTACAAGTGCTTGCAGTTTCAGCACCATGATCTCTGACGTCACGTGAGTTTAAAATGAGGCCGCGCGAGAGGCAGAAACATTCGGCAACAGTGTCGGTTACAGAGGATGAACCGCAGCGCAACGCTCTGACAACACTGGTCAAATAACGCGAACATTACGTCGAATGTAATAAAATACAGCCCAGGACTCTTCTTCATATAGTCTGCTATAAACTACTACGAGAAAGTGGAGAGTTTGATTACGAAGACGAAGACTATGGACGAACAGCAAGAAGCGAATTCACATCGGGGAAAGTAAAACGGACCAGGAGAAGGTAGGCTACATATTTTCTATTTCGCTTTTAAAGCCCCCTTTAGCCTGTAACTGTTAGTAGGCTACACAGTAATCTGCAATAAAACAATCATATTCGTATTTTTGATAAAGCCTACGCAATGTGTTGCTGAATCATATACAAGCGGTTTCAGAATTTAACAACGTTTATAAATGTATTGCTGAATATCAATTGAAATAGTTTCTCGGATGTCTTGAACATTTTAGCTTTAGACGAGTTTATAAAAATATCCTTTGAACATTATGATTCAAGCATAATTTGAGATGATTAAACTGGTCATTGAAGGTAAGCTATAGCACATATGGTTTTAGTAATGATCCGGCTACTCTCTAACACCCTATTTACGGCATTTGTTTTTATTCTGTAAGCTCGCTAATGAAATAAAATCAAATGTTTTATAGCAGAAAAGTAAGTTATTTTTTAATTGATCAGTATGCTTTATCACATATAATTTTAGCTCATTTTGGGGAACGAGATCGATTGTGTGAGCTGTCAGTTTTGCTCAACCTTACATTAGGCTACTGCAGTCTATATTTATTTATAAGCGTGATAGATTTTCTCCTATTGCCAAAGTTGACGTATCTTGTACAGTACAGTTCCTCAGCCAGTGTCTTCATTCAATTCGGCGTTTTCTGGGTTTTATTATTTTAGCTTGGGAATGGTTATACGTAAAACTAAATGCGTTGTCGTATGTCAATAAAATCAAATATGCTGAATTAATCTATCCATATTTTATACAGTGTTGTTAACGGAATCTTTAGCTAACTGCACTAAATACAATGCTATATAATATTACGCTGTCAAACTGTGATGTCTGTGAAAACCAGTCTTACCACAGTAATTTACAAGATTTGCAATAACGATTTCACTGTAAAACACGTACTGGTATTCATAAGACGAGTTTATGTATGCTAATGAAGACTGAATGGGCTAATACGTCAAGCATTTATAATATATGCGAGTTACTGTTGTTTTCAATCAAAGGCATAAAGCATTTGAGACGAGACGACGCGCCGGTCGCTCGGGATCGTCTTCTTTCCATTCATTACTTTTGGTGGAAAGTTTTTTTAGGCCACTAGATGGCTCTGTTGAGCAATTTGACAGCCTTATTGAGATGTTTAGAGCCCCTGTTCATAACCAAACAGATGCAGTCCTTTAATTATCGAAATATTGCACGTTTAGATTATATAGGCTAGTGGAGTCATTTTTTCCAGTAGCAATATTCCTTCATACAGACAAGAACAGCTCTATATAGGCCTGAACTATAATTGATTGGCTCTTCAGTGTTCAATGTTCACGTTTACGTCGCTGTGTGTTATTTTGTTGGACATCATTTGTATCTGATTGACTGTGTAATGTATCATTTTTGAAATGTGTGTACATAAAGATTTTCCATGTCTGACTGAGCTTTCCAGGTTTGTTTGGCAGTTGCTTTCTCCCTGGCTGTTAAAAACCAAGCTAAATGTCTCGTAACATCAGCACTATTGACTTTTCTCAATACAAACTAATGTCATATGATTGACCGATACCCTTTATGGCGTAAGATAAGCTGCATATTCCGATAATGACACAAAAGTCAGAGGTTAGATTTTTTGCGCTTGTGTTCAAAGGGACTGCATTAAGTTCAGAATGTGGAGAAACATTATGGATTTTGTTGCATGCACAGCAAATATGTTCATAGATTTGTCTGACTCAGATTTTCAAGATTTGTTCCTCAGTCTGGCAAATCTAAGGCTGTGTTTGCCTGCATGTTGGTCAGTCTCCTTGCCTAGACTGCATTACAGCCATCTGTCAAAAAGTCATAAATGTACTTTGCCAATACAGTAATGCAGCTTTTGTTTTCAGTCTTGAGCTTTTAGCCTAATTAAACAGCAGTGTTGTTGAGAAGATATTCATTAGTTGGCTGCTATTTATTCTGCCCAATTATTTCTTCAAGAGAAACTAAAAACGGCATTGTTGTGTTTAGTCCCCCCCCCCCCCCCCCCCCATTTTTGGCATTTTGTATTAAAAAAAATTGCACCTAAAATTAGAATGCAATGTCTCGAGTCAAGTTATTTTCTGCACTATTTGCTTAGTATGTTTAAAAGGTGAAAAGTTGCAAAACTGTTTGAGATTAAAATTTTGTTTCACCGAATAAGAATGGGCCAGTGAATCATTAATAATACAATATTACAGCAACAATATCCAAATAAATGATGCAATCGATTTGCGAGATTTGTGTGATTTAGTGCAAATATGAAAATAATGAGAATGCTTGATGATGTTGACTGCTTGCACCACTTATCTCTAGTTCAATTTGACCTTGATGTATTGTGTTTTGAGTCTGGGACGTTGTTGTCAAGCCTAACCTTCTGTGTGACTGAGCATCATGCATGTGGTAAAGCAAGACAGGAGGCTCAACAATGAGAGACTGAGCGCTGCTTTGTGTAGCACCACTGGCCTGTGAGCCCTGATTCGTCCTGACAGCACTTAATGACAGGGAAGCAGGGGCATTTTTTGTTTAATTTTCTGAGCTGTTTTGCAAAGTGAAGCTTGAGCCAAGGGCAAAGAAATCTTTTTTCTCTTTTCAATGTTATGCCATCTCCTGTAGAGTTTCCAGTTTCCAGTCTAGTAAACCTATTCAGCTGGAAATCCTGATGTTTTTCTTCAATCAATAGTCTTAATTAGTGCTGATTAATGAAGGGACTCTGGTTGCGCATTGCTAATAGTTGTTTGAATTCCCAAGGACGAAGCACTTCAACTTTCCGCTTTGCCTGGCATTTTAAGTTTTGAATCAAATTTAAATTTATGACATGCTTTTACATTTCTGAAAGAGTTAGGCCTGAAGATTTTCAAATAACCGATGAGATTCGTTTTAATTGGTTAGATGTTGGAGATGGTGAATTGAGGCAGAGGAGTAGTTTTCAAATTAAGATTTCATTAGTATTCTGTGGCTATACACGGACTCGTATCAATGCAGAAAATGAGCTGCATCCTTTTGGTTTTGTATTCAGATTTAAAAAGATTATTTATTTTTATGTAGCCAGGTTAAATTTGATTGCAACAACATAAATGTAACATTAGTATCACAAACTGTTGACTTATTTTTGTATTTTATGTCAGTTTCGGCCTTTGCATGGATCTTGTTAGAGGATTTAGATGTTAATATAAGCAAGGAAATTTATGGCAAAGCCATTTCGAGTGATGAGGGATGTTTTACGAAAATGATTTGTGTGTGTGAAGGTAATCTTTAGTGTTTAGCAAATTGCTATGGAAACTGGCCCTTATGAAAAAGAAGTTTATTCAAGTGTGCTATTAGTAGCCTATACTTCTTTTAAACTAAAAATAAGAAAGTATACTTTCAGTCTACTTTTTATGTACTTCTCAGAAATATACTTTATGTACTTCTCAGAAATATACTTCAAATTCCACTTAAGTATACTTGACTTATACTGACAGAAAAGTCTAAGTATATTTGGCCTTGTTGATCGAGATATAGCCTACTTAAAAGTATAATTAAGTATTCTAAGTATTCTTGGCTTGTACTTGTTTACTATTTTGATTGAGTAGCTTATAAATTTTTTTTTTTTTTGAACGTAATATTACACACGGTCTAGGCTATATATTGAATTAATACAGTGAAGACTAAGCAGTGTTTTATTTTTTTACATTTGATTATTCAGATTCTGTTGTTAAATAAACCTAATGTAGACATACCTGAAGCCCTAAACCCCCGGTTTACACTGACGTCAAAATGACACCTACTTGTTGCTACAGTAAAACACTGCTGTAGGGATGTTTTCTTTTGACAAAAAGAATGTGAAAGATGTATGTAGGTTATATAATTTTATATATATTTTAAATATAATTATGACCGCCGCTAAAGCGGTCATATAGGGATTGTCAAAGTTTTTTTTTCTTTTTTTTTTTTCGTCATCTACTGAATTTTTCATCAACGATACCAGGGACACCGAAAGACCGGGGAACATGAAATTTGGTGGGCATGTAGCCCCACTAGACTTTTACGGAAAAATTTCGTTTGGTCCCCGGGGGGACCCCAAACCCAAAAAATGCAGTTTCTCCTAAATAACTACCTGAACCGTGGCACCGAGGATGAAGAAATTTGTATGGTATGTTGCTCTTAAGGGCCCACATCAACCTAGCCCATAATCACTCATTTGTGATTTGCGCCCCTCCCATAAAAAATGAAAATGCAATATTATTCTGCTTTAATCGCCCCTATCTTCAGTTGAGATGTTCAGAACTGCACCATATTTCATGTGTATTAACTTGACATCCTCTGGGGGTATGCTAAGTTTCGTAGAATTTCATCCATGGGGGGGGTATAAAATAAATTCATTTATGTGCACATTTAGTGACTGTACACTCATCGGCCTGTAGTTAGTGGTGTTGAGCGAAGGGTTGCTGGTTTAGGATGATACTGTCACTAAGGTTGACAACTGTCCTGAATTAGGCGGGACGTCCCGTATTTTGGGCCTAATTTATTTGTCCCGTGCGTGACCTCCCGTGTCCCGTTTTTTGACAAGCTGATAAACCACTGACTGATACAACAGCAACAGCAGCAGTGCTGACCACGACACTTGAGAATGATCACCGACACCTGTCATCATCCAATCACAGCTTTTTTTAATCACTGTTTTGAGACAAATCATTGTTTGATTTGCGAACATCCTCTGCCGTCTGGTCGCTTCCGCTTCAAGCCGGACTCGTCTCGCGCTAACGGTAATTTCCTTTCACTGTCCACGTTTTGATTTCGGCTAATCAATTTTGGCGAATGCAAACAACGTGATTATTGTTCATGAGTCTAACATCCAGCCACGCAAGAAAACATGTAATCAACCTGAGGGAATAATATGCTCAAAAAACATTTATGATTATTATTAATGTTTTAAAGCTTTTAGAAAGTACATAGAAAGCTTTTGTAACATTATCTTAACTGTCACTTTTGATTAATGTAATGCATCCTTGCTGAATAAAAGTAGGCAATTACTTTCTTTATTTTTTTTCCCAAAAAATAATCTTACTAACCCCAAACTTTTGAACTGTAAGCCTAGTGTATAATGTTAAAAAAGCTTTCTATTTTAGATAAATGCTGTTATTTTGAACTATGGTTTGTTTGTAATGTGACTTTTTTCATGTGTGACATTAAAATTATTTTTAGAATTAAATACATAAATAGGTTAAGCAATACAAATGTGTTTATGTCTGATAACCTTTTAAACACAAACTTAACTGCAGACACTGAAATGACGTACACTGTGTGATACAGTACAAATATTTTGAATGTCCCTCATTTTCCTATAAATAACCACGATTGTCCCGCATTTTCCTTTTCTGAAGTTGGCAACCCTAACTGTCACACACACACATGCAGGAATACAAACAAACGCAAGCATGCACACACACTGACATCCACACACACAGACACACACCCATACATACAAATCCACATGCACAGACACACACACACAAACACACACGGGCACACACATGTACGCACACATACATACACGCACAGACACACACACACACACACACACAGACACACACATACACACAGACAGGCATGCACATACTACTACTTTTTTTAGGTATATACATAAACACGCAATACAGCCAAATTGCTCCACGTCATTTATTTTTGTGGAAAGCCACTGCAGGCCTGAACGGCGGTCATATATTGTACCACCATGCAGTAAATTTAGTTCAAGTTTATTTTACACACTTTAAGCATATCAAATATTGCATTTTTATTCAATATCATGCAGGGCTGCACGATATGCCAACATTTAATAGACAGTGCGATATTGCTTAGTGTGCACAGTGCACAGCCATTAAAAATAAATTAAAATGTAAGAACATGCAAACCATAAATCTTTGTAAACCATAAAAAGATGGATGAAACAGCAGTCAATTAGAATGAGAATGGATAATTTTCTAAATTGGAATGGGCATATCAAATTTGACCCTTCGTTACTTCACTGGAGTTCGCCTAATTTTGCATGTATTCTATATTTCATATTCAAATTCTGAATTGATGTAAACAACAATTTATAGGTCAAACCTTAGCCCACACTGTACACATTAACACTATAATGTATTTTATATAGTAACACTGAATGCTGTGCAATGGCACTGAAGACAGTGCTCAGTAGAGGAAACCTTCAATAGCATAGTAAGGCCTGACCTTTATTCTGCAAATCAAGCTGTTTTCTTAATGAGCTGCCTGATAGATGTTATTTTAGCCAAAACGTATTGAACATTATACTTTGAACAAATACCCTGAGGTCAGAGTGGGAGCATTAAGAAATGTTAATGAAAAATATAAAGCCATTAGCTGAACCTTCTTGGGTCAGCTTCTGCTCTGTAATTGAAAATCTTGATGTATGTTTCTCGTTTCCTCTGATCGCATATACAGAGATTTTCAGATCAAGGACAGCCACAGTTTTCTTGACAGTATGTATCGTCCCTCTCCTTTCCACGTCCTTGTCTCCTGTCTGTACTCAATCTGTATATATTTTCACTGTGGACTACAGTGTTGCATGTCATCGCCTGTCTCAGTATGTCAAATCATGTTCTTTCATTATGATCTTTGTGTCAGTACTTGTTCTCAACCTCACAGATGTTTTTCTGTCCGTTAAACCAGAGGTTACTGTTTACTTTTCCGCTGGGAGGAAAATTTGAAAGAGGCATGTCTCTAGGGAACAAAACGGCTCATAGTTGCTGTGTTTGGACCGACTACTCATTAATAATCAAACAATACTTTTGTGCTGCATTTGTCCAACAGAGCACATCAAAGAGGAAGATTGTTTAGACAGTTGTTCGAGCACTTGCAAAGACATTAGTGTCAAATTAAGAAAGCCATTAAAGTCAGCCGTGTATGGAAGCTTGTTTCCGCCACTGAATAAAAAATAAAAAAGGTAGTTGCGACTTTTTATCTCACAATTCAGATTGTTTTCGGGCATTGCGGAATTTTTTTTCTCAGAATTGCATGATATAGGCCTAAACTTACAATTGCAAGTTATAAAGTCAGAATTGCGAGATATAAACTCACAATAGCGAGTTATAAAGTCAGAATTGTGAGATATTGTAAGTCAGTCTTTTTTCCCTCAGAATGCGAACACGCAATTGTGACCCTTTTAAACAAAAAATAAGCATACTTTCAGTCTACATTTTATATACTTCTCAAAAATATACTTTATGTACTTTTTAGAAATTTACTTAAAATTACACTACCTACTTGACTTATACTGAGAGAAAAGTCCAAGTATATTTGGCCTGTATTTGTACTCAATCTTTTGACCGAGAAATACTGTAAAGTATAATTAAGTTTTCAAAGTATACTTGGCTTGTAGTTGTGTTAACTCTTTTGATCGAGTAGCCTATTAAATATTTTTCCATAGTTTTTCATACAGTCTTATGAAACTTACATTGTTTGAAAATATTGATTGGAATATTGATATAAAACAGATATGTTTCTAATTCTGCGTATCTGAATTTTTGTGTAGGCTAGTCCACTGAAAGTGTACATAGGAATTTACTTTAATTCTACTTTACTCTTTCCCCACCATTGACTGAATTTTCCAGCTATCCATGTTTTCACTGTTATACGGTAGGGGGCGCTATGATACATCTTCTAGTACAGAATCTCCGGATCAAAACACAGGAGAAGAAGAAGCTGAAACAAGCGATAGAATATTGCTCACTTAAATGTAAAATAACGTGATCATCAAACAGTGTGTAAATCAAAACTGCTTAAAGTTACCAAATGAAATGAAGCGTAACCCATGAAGAGAAAATGACTGTGAAGCTTTGGGGGTGTTGGACTCAAGTTTACTACTGTTACACTTATAGTACACTTAAACATATACTTTTATATACTAAAAGTGGGCCAATTTAGTCCCTAGCAGTATTGAAATAGTACACTTACAAGTTTACTACAAGTACACATTGATATTAGTATACTTACTACATAAAGTATACTTAAAAATATACTTGAACATTACTTAAGTATATTTCTCTTTCGTTAGGGGAGTTATAAAGTCAGAATTGTACGATATCAACTTTTTTTCCTCAGAACTGTACTTACTGTATAACTCGCAAAATGTGAGTATATATCTCACAATTGTGAGAAAAAAAGTCCGAATTGCGAGATATAAACTATATACAACATTAAAGATAATTGCAACTTTTTATCTCAGAATTCAGACTTTTATTCAAGCAATTGCGAGTTTATATGCCGCAATTATATCCTCAATTGTGTGAAAAAAGTCGCAATTATCTTTTAAATTGTTTTATTCCATGGCAGAAACAAGCTTCCATAGCCATGCTATATGTTAAATAGATTGGGGGATAGAGTGGCAAAGTAGCTCCTAAATTAAATACTTTATGAAATAAATGTAACCAGGCAAGATATGGAAGAGATTAGAAAATAAGACAATAAGAAATGTTTCTTAAGCACCAAATCAGCATATTAGAATAATCTCTGAGGGATCATGCGAACTGACGACTGGAGTAATGATGCTGAAAATTTTATTACTTTATTACAATATTACTTTTTTAATGTGTTTTTGATCATATAACTGCAGCCTTGGTGAGATTTAAAAAAATAATAGTCTTATCGACCACAATCTTTTGAACGGTAAGTTACGTATTTGTTTTCAGCAAGCAGCCTGAAGGGTCCAAGTACTTCCATGTCCAGCCAATTAGAGGAAATGATAATACTTAATTTGATGAACGTTTAAGGTTTTCAACTGCTAGTTTGTTCAGAGTGAAACAGTCTTTCATATCTTACTGCAGTTTTTTTTTTTCTGTACAGATGATGAATGATAAGTCACACAATCGTGAGTTCAGAGGGAACAAGAATAGAATCAAATAAAGATCGGCTGTGAGCATCTTTAAGCAAAGCTAATTAACAAGCACTGATGTGAGCTTATAGTGAGGCTCAATAGAGCTCGTCTCTCTGATGCCAACTCCACACCTCTTAGCTGCGGTTCTGCCGGGTCCTGAATAATGCACTCATCAGGTCTTTTCCCGGTGGTTGTAATGACAAGCAGCTCTCCCTCGAGAATCCACTGACTTTTTACAAATACTGCTGATGGTCCTGCTTACATCTGCCACTTATCTCAATCAGAGGGGTATTACCATAAAGACCAGCTCTCAGAGCCGCACAGCCTCCCTGACCTGCTCTCGGAAGACGTAAGATGTCTTCACACCCCAGGACGCTTCTTATGAGGGATCATCGCAAGCGCCTGGAAACTAAAGCGGCTCTGTTTTGTAATTGAAGTGGGTAAGGGTCATTGTTTTTAATGCAGCTTATAAATCTTTCCTTATATTGAAAGGTTACATTAATGCAAAATTGAGTAGCTCACAGAAACCAGGCCATCTGCTTGTTGGCTCCACTGGATCTTTGGAGTTATAGCATCATTTTGGATTTGGATTGAGTTGGTTATTCATTAACATTACAGGCTTTCAGTTACGGCACCCATTATGAGCACTATAGCCCAAGGACTTCATCCAGCCTTTACTGTAAACCAAGAGTGCCCCTGAATTGTATATTATGAGAGTCATAATTTACCATTGCAATCCCAGTGAGTGTGTCCCCCATTAACTTTATGCTTTTTTGCTTCAAGCTATTCCTGTCCCAGCACTCACAATGGAGAGACCTAAACAAGCTCAGTGTAGCATGGATCCGTCTTGTATAGTGAGACATCTTAATGGATTTACCGAGGGTGATGCTAGGTCTGTTCCTCTCTGTACTTCGTGTTCCGTGCGTTCTAGTCGGTTTGCTGTTTCCCTTTTAGTCCTCTATTGACGGTAGCTCCCTCTCAGTTACTTTTGAGAGGTTTGTGTACAGCCGTTCTTGAACCATACTAATGGGTAAGCCTTGTGAATATATGTCTGAACTTATCATACTTTTTTTTTTTTTTTACCCAGCATGCTCTCTTCTCAAGTATGGACTGCATGATTGGTAAATTACTATTCTCAGCACAGGCTCCGGGAGTCGTTAGAGTTGAACCTGCAGACGTCTCCATCTCTCAGGAGAGAGGACATTAGCCATTCTGCGTGAGCTGCTTCACTCCACACCCTGCAGGAAACCTCTTTCTTTATTCTGTTAATATTTTCTCTGTGAAGTGGTAAAATGCTGCACATTGGCTGTTCATTTGACTGGAGTTCTCAAGCAGTGAGAGTTGCGTTGAGTTTAATTTCCTCGTCTAAACCCCGCTGGGGCCCTGGGGCGGGATCACCTGGGTGGAAATTGCTTTTGGTGTTTCCTTCTGTCCTGTCCTAGACAAGACAACTGTGCTCAGGGACATCTCAATTGAACTTGTAACAGAGAACAGCACAGTGTGTTTGATGACATCCAAAGGTCTGAGCAAAAAGGAAAACTGTTCTCCATTATCTCCAGAACTGATGGTGCAACTCTCTTTTTTGAACTTTTAATGAAACAAGAGCTTGTTACAAAGAACTGGTACTAGCTTTTAATAATTCACATACATTATAATGAGTGCACAGTTCCATATACACAACTAATGTGCATGTGCGGCCAATTATATAATCTTTAATGAAAATCTAACCTTTTCATTCCTTTCACATGGAAAAAGTCTCAATGAAAAAAAAGCACGGGACATTTATGCCTTTATATTTTGATATGCTAGAGGCAGTTGATTCTGAGAAGTGACCTACCGTGACCTTTAATGGTATGTAGTGCCATGGGCATTTTCTCAGCTTTGTTTTTCTTTTCTGAATTGCAATTTATGTATGTATGTGCGTGTGTTGTTGACATATCAGTCCACCTACCAACATATGACAGGGGCATACAAGACCACCTTAAGGCATAGTCCAACCAAAAACCCCATTGTTTTTATGCTCTACAGAAGAAAGACAATTATACAGGGTAGGAACAACATGAGAGTGAGTAAAAGATAAAATAATTAGATTTTTTGAGTGAAAACATCTGTTGAACCACAGAAACATTAGTGGAATCAAGGTCTTTAAGTGCGAGCTTTAAAGAAATGTCATTCTCTTGAAGTTCTGAGAAACATTTAGTTATTTAGCTCAGAGCCGCATTATTATGCATGACTCCACAGAGTCCAGATGCTTTTTTTATTGCAGTTTGTATTGTACTCAAATCCGTGTCTCCCGAGTCAGCGGTCATCAGAAGCACGGTGGGATATTAGATTAGCTTCAATCATGCTGAACAGTCCTGTTTGAATGTCATTTATTCTTTGCTCTGTCTTTAACTCCAAACCCAGAAGTACTGTTGGATGCCTTTGCCTCCCCCCGCACCAGTGGGTGTTATGGGCCGTGATGGATCTGTAGTGTTATTGGTGCGATGCACCATGTGCCACTATGTAAAGCTCCTTTGCTTATTCAGCAGCAGGGTCTTTAGCCTGCAATCAATGACAGCTAGAGGCAGGGCCGAGAACATAGAGCTGTTAAAACCACACCTGGGACTTGAAAATGCAGAAGAGCTGCCCTATCAACAACACCTGCCAGTCATATAAATAATTCAGTGATCTCTGACCAGGCCACTTTTACTCCTATCAGTCTTGCTTATGTGAATGGAGGTGGTGATGAGAGCTACTACTTCTGGGAACCGTGGATTGTCTTTTTGGAGTTAACGAAGGAGAACAGATAGAGTGGCACAGTTACCGGTAAGATATCAAAAGAGAGACTGTGCAAAATGAGAAACTTGTGTTAAAAACCATTTTCGGGGCTCAGCTTTAAATGTACTGAGAGCAGCTGTGCTTTTAAGGGCCACTTCATGGGGTCCATGTTCACATTTAAGGTAGGATCTAATCATTTGCTATTGTAGCTGCTATTTTGCTTCTACTGCAAATTACACCTAGACTACACAAATTTACCTTTTTAGATTTAATAATTGCACTTTACCTTGAAACATTCTTAGAGAGTTTTGGTGTTAAACCTTTAAAAAAAATTGATTTAATTCACATAAAGCTCAGAGTGGTTTACCTTGGGCAGGGTACAATTCATTTTGAACAATATTTGAAATTAATTTTAGAGAGGAATGTCAGAAAGTTCTGTCACGTTCATGTAATTAGTGATGTTGGAATTCACACAGTTGGGCTTTAATTGGCAGTGATTGTGAGGAGCAGGGGCTGCATGGGTTGTTTAATTGGAGCCTGAGTGATGGCGGTAATGGCTCATTTGTTTGCCTGTGTGTGGTGAGGGACCCCTCGTAATGACCTGTGTGGAGGAAGCTGCGGCGTTGGAAGAGGTGCGAGATTAATTGCACTACCTCACTTTGCGCAAGACTGTTATAATGTTCCTCAGACGATTCTTCTAAGATGTTCTACTATTTTTTCCTAATGAATTCTCACATTTTACATATCACTCTCAGCCCAGTTCTGAAATGCTTGTGTAAATGCATACTGAATTTGTGTGTGTGTGTGTGTGTGTGTGTGTGTGTGTGTGTGTGTGTGTGTGTATCGTGCACTCTCCTCCATCTAGATGTTTTAATTGGACACTTTAATATTGGCAGAGGTGTCTTCATGTTTAGTGCAAAATAAAAAGTCTCTCACCTGAGAAAAATGAACTTTCCTGTCCTGTCAGATGTCAAGGGGGTGGTCATACTACACTTTTCATTCCATTGACTTGCATTCAGATTCATGCAAATGCGGGAGACTAGAAATGCAAGCTCATGTGAAAAAGTTTGGGATTTTGCTGCAGGCCTTGTCCCAAATGGCACCCTAAACACCCGTGGTCTACCTACGAGTCTGCACTTTTGTGACGTAAGTTTCGAGCTTACGGGCTCGGCAAAAGTGCACATCAAGGGCGCATATTGACCACATAGGGGGCACTCGCGAGCACACTTCTGAAACATAAAATGACAAATGGGACACCATACAGCCTCATGGACGTAAAGCAGACATGAGGAAAAATGAAGCGAGCGCACCAGAGTTATTTTTGGGACCATATTACTTTAAAAGTGTGCTTGTCCATTTGCAGCCTTGTTGTTTTATGCAAATGTAAGTGGTGTTTATTTTGTGTAGGCCTATATCCGATTGATCTCATATAGGAAGCATTTGGTTAAGATTTAACTCTCTATAAACCTCACTAAGCTTTATATAGGTGGTCAGCTTCAGTGCGTGCAGCTCAAACAGCAATGCACGACTAATAAAATAGGGACTGTACAATATTGTAATAAAACGTTGTGAATTATTTGAGTTTAGTTGCCTTGTTTCTGCGCGTTGCTCCAGGAAAAGCACGTCCACAACATGAGTCACACATTCTGACTAGTTCAAGTTCACTTGTAGTTCACTCATAACTTAGTTCAAGTTCACTTGTACATTCGCATAATTTTTTGCAGATATTATTTGTAATATTATGTTTATTTTGTATATATATATATATATAAAAATCTAATTTAGGATGTGTTTTTGTTGAGTTAAATAAACCACTAGCAAAGAGCTTCAGTTTATCGGTGTTCTTTCAGCGCTTCAGCTTCAGCGCGCACAGCTCAAACAGCAATGCATGACTAATAATAACTATGATTGGGACTGTCATATTACATAAAATTATAATGAGAACACTATTGTAAAAAAATGTTTAGTTTCCGTGGAGCGCGTCCACAACAGGAGTTAAACATTGTGACTAGCAGGCATCTGAGGCGGCGTTGGTGACACTTGCATTAGTCGTTATATTTGATTATTAAATAAGTCATTTAATTAAATGATCAATCACATTGACTCATTTTACAATTTTACTAGCCCTTTAATTAGACTAAAAACCCTTCGCATTCATTTGGTGAGGAACAGCGTTTTGAGCAGCATTTGCAGACCCTGTCATGCGACGCATATTGCAGTATTAAGGCTATAACTAACGATTAATCGATCAATTGATCATTAATTTTAAAGGCCGATCGATACTGGGAATTTGTGTAAATTGGCATCCCTGGTATCCATCATGGATTTCTAAATGTCTGTTACTTGTAACATGTTAACTTCCAACACTGCTGAAGGACATTGAGGAGGACATTGCAATGAATTAAGCATGTATATTTAATAGTGTGGGTACAGTAGATGGAGAGAATATGTCACCTCTTGAAGCCAGGGGCACATCAACCTTATTCTTAGTCTTTTAAGTACCCCAATCATACTGCCGTATTTCAAACACTTATGTCACAATCAGGTTTTTACTTCCCTGTCGATGGTGCAGCGGCAACAGTGCCGGTTAATAAACCATTAAATCACAGCTTTGACCTTGAATAAGTCAAAATTTAGGGGGGAAGCAATGTAGCAAGCTATTTTTGCACAGTGGATTGTTTTGTAGAATTCACAATGAGTCCAGGAATCGTAGCACTTAAGTAAAATTTTAAAGATCGGCCTCCACGCTGAGGGACACCATAGATCAGTGCCCTCGTTTGTTATTTCTGCTGGATGTTTAAATTTAGACTGAATGCATTTATCTGTCTTGCAAGGACTAAGCGAAGATGGACAGCTTTACTTAAATCAAGTTTGAAGCAAATGTGCTGAGGCTGATCTGGGTGTGTATTTTGTGTTCAGAGCTCATTAATAATGATTTGCTGAATGTAGGATAGAGTCACCCGTAGCATGGTTTTGGATAGCTGTATAATGCCTTTTCCCTCTCTTGTCGGCTTCACACACCACTTATCAGAAGACATTTGGGACAGGCTTCCGATTCCATGCCGAGCCTTGCGCGTCCTCGGACGCTGACACCAAATAAATGAAGACGCAGAATGGACTTGGATGTTCAGTGTTGGAAGGGCGACGGCTGAGGTGTGAAACCACTGAGCTGTAAAATTGCCCTGGCAGACATGCTGTTGTTTCAGCATTTCATGGCGAGCCGCTCAGCCTGCTCCCCTTCCTCTCTGTATCTTTCCTTTTCACCTTTTTTCTCTACACCCATCTCTATACCTTGCCCTACATACGCATGTGCTGACTTAAGCCCTGGCCCGAGAGTCCGCTGGAACTATAAAGCAATAACCGATCGCCTTGTTTTGGATGCACTGCTGCAAGGCTCTTCAACCAGACCCTAAGAGCTTTAATATTCCACTTTCATTTCTGTCTCAAGGCTGAACCTGCAAACGCATAGGTGTTTCCTACACAAACATAGCGCTGCCTCCTTCGCCGAAACAACGTTGATTTGTTCTAATTTGCCTGATGACATGCACCAGATGCATATGATCCTATTATTATGTGAGAAGTCACAGGGAAAGTAATTGACCGGGTTGTGGCGAGCTTGTTTGTCACTTGCTGGGGGTTTGTGGGGAGACAAGAGGCCCCTGCTGTTGCCCTTTGACTGGGGCAGCGGGATGTCGTGTCAAGGTTTAAGTGGGTGTGTGAAGCTTATTATTGATGACTGGTCAATTACTTGTTTTATTCATTTTCACAGAATTACCAAAAAGGAAACACAAACAAATTTGTTTGATTGCAGAGAGACTGTAATACGACCTTATCGACTTCTTGCTGATTTTATTGTGTTTGTTTTAGGGTTTTTTTCCTCTTCATATTTCTTTCAGACTTATTTGACATTTTGAATCAGTGGAGCAGCACTGAGTTCAGGAAGAAGGGCCTCAGTCACTTGCTCAAAATAAGTCCAATTAAGAAAGACTGTAACACTTGGTGTGTTTGACACAAGAAAGGGCGTGCCATACAGAAATAGCAAATGAACACAAGGTACATTAACTGGCAGAGAGAGCTGTTAAAAATAAATCCCTCATTAGTGTTGATCTTGTCTGCTTTTTTTTTTGCTTTCAACTTCAGGCTATCTTGTTTTCAACTTCAATGATAATTGTAATCATTGCTTTCTTTGTATTTATGCTTAAGTAAAGTTTTTGTTACAGTATATACTTTGTAGCCTTTCATTATAATGCTGTCCAATTATAATGAGGACATAAACAAACAAAAAATGAATAAAAAATGGTACAGTTATGTTTTGCACAGAACATTTAAGGCACTGCTTACGACTAGTATAAATGATACATAAGCGATGCACCATTATTCTGTTCGGTACTGGTAAGCCGTTAATTATATAGGCGAACGTTATCAGCGATATTAAAAAAAAATTTTTAACCTATTTTTTAAATGCTACTAGTGAATTTAAGAATTATAACGTTATAATGTACTTAAAAAAATCATATCCATTTTGAGATCTTCTGAAGATTACATTTAACATAATTATTAATGGGTTAGTTAACCCCATAATTAAAACTCTTTCAGTTTCATCATTCATACATTATCGTTCCAAAACTTTGTGGCTTTCTTTTTTTCTTCTGTGGAACATAAAAGAAGATATTTTTAGGAATGTCTCAGTAGGTTTGCCTCCAAGCCACACCTGGCTCTTTGACAAAAATCATGTGACTCGCCAGGTCTCTCACCCTTTACAACATATGATCGATGGAATATTAGACACATTACTAGAGATCAGTTTACTGCAGAAAAATCAGACAATTATAATGTAATTATGTAATGGCGAAAAGAAAGATTTTTAGAACAGCAGCGAAAATTTGTGTCTAAAAAAGTGACTAGACTGAAACATATCCTTTCAGTGGGTGGGACTGTTGGAAGTTATTAATAAAGAAACATGGATGAATGAGAAAGTAAGGAGCAGGATGTGCTTGAGAATAAACAAAAAATAAATATTAAAAGCGCAATGAGCCACAAAAGAGAACTGAATCCGCTACTGACAGCATGCTTTCTGTGCGCACGCTCCGAGCGGAACACGGACAGCCTAAACAGTCAAATGCACACAGAAATATGTCAAAATATCCGCCTTGGTGAGTATTCACGTAAACACAGTCGACGTAAGCACTGTGTAGTGTGTAGCACTGTATTTTAGATCATAGCAATGCACAATTAAACATCCAATATCGGCTTACACAACCAATGCAAATGGGGTCCAAAATGTTTTTTGAAGTTTACTTCTTTCTACTTCATCAACATGCACTAAAATGCTGACATAATTTATGTTTAAGAAATCAGAAACCCTCCAATAACAATTGGCCACCAATGATGCTGTTTAGACTCACAATGGTCTCGGCTGACTGTTTGTGATTGGATAACCCAATATTTTAAAATGAGAGAAAAACATGGCCTAAATTATATTTAGCTTCTCCTTTAAGCAACATCCACTGTGCTGAAACCATGTGTCCTGAGTTAAATGGCTGGAGGCCTTTGATAGCCTATGTAGGAGTAGAGCACACAGCATGACAGGAGAGATAAAGTTTGCATTGTTTTCTGCATAAACAGGTAAAATAAGAGCAGCATGAAAGACCTGTTCCCTCAAACTCGGTTCTGTCTTGGGGTGCAGACTGCGGATAGGGAAAGGTTATAGTGATGAAAGATGGCGTTGAGATTAGCAGGCTGAAATTGGGCTCAGTGGTGGTGCGAGAAACCACATTGTTTGATTTATGAGGGTCATGATGATCAGTGGTTGCCACATGAATAATCCATGTGCCCAGAATTAAGTGACCTAGAGCATTTGCTAAGCTTCCCCACTGTGTTTTTCCAGTTCCACGCTCTCTTATCCACACTTACTACATTCAGGATGGAGTGCTGCTGATCAAGAGATTGGCTTATCTGTTGACTTGGGTTTTTTTTTTCCTTTGCAAAATATTGTTTGGGTTTTTTGCTTAAAGGCCATTTGGCAGTCTTTGTAACAAGCATTTCTCAAGATTGATAGTGATTGAAAATTTTAGGACAAAAAATCAATCGGGACAGATTAGTACCTGATTAGAACTGATGTGTGTAGATAGTCATTGCTTAGAGGTAAGGGACGCTTGAGCACTCATGTTCAAACACACAAACCATACATGATTCAGATAGAGAAAGAAAACACTTGGCCACTGCAATTTAACAGATCATGGCTCTCTTAATGATGCATGCTTCTAAAAGAGACAAGACAAGGATATCTTCAACAGTTAGATACTTCAGGGTCAATCACGTTGTCTGTGTAAGAAATCTGTGACCTTTTGGTTGAGAACATCTTAAGTGATAATCAAAGTACCTTATAACTAAGTGTGCTTGAGTTAACATAGGTTTCAACCATCTGCCCATCTTATTGCTCTTCAGATGTTAACAACCATGCAGGGCTTAGTCAGGATAAAAAGCTTAAAATAACCACCTGATATTTGATATAAAAATTATATTTTCCTTTAAATAAATGATGACTACTTTCACAACCGGATTAAAAAGGTAACTTCTCAAATAGTAATGATTTAGTTTCAGCAAAGTAGAATTTCAGAAAGCTGCTTCAGAATCCCAAATTTTGTTAAGTAAAGTAAGAAAAATGAGGAGAAAGCTTTCTTGGCATAATTTAAGGCAAATCAGCCAATTATGCACTGGGGTGCCATGCTGAGTTGCCAAAATTATTTAATCATCTGATGCTGTTGCTTTCTCTTGACAGGAACACTGACAGGTCTCATACGCGTAATGTTGACACAAAAAGCCACCCTTCACATGCACAGAAAATTTGTGCAGAATATGTATGATGCAAATGTATGTAAACAGATATTTTTAATGGGTCACAAGTGGAATAGTACATTCAGGATCTGCAATCAAATTGACTCTAATTGGGGTTTACAAAATGTAAACAAAATATAGGTCATTATTATTTTACTACAGTTTCTCTAAAGCCAGAACTGCACCAGAGATATAAATGGGAAGAGATGAACCACAGGTAAACAAGTTTTGTTTCTTTAACTTGAGCTAAAGAAGCTAAATATATTAAATTATTGTCAGATTTTAATTTGAAGGGAAAAAAATGCAATCTTGACCAACAGTTTTGAAGATTCTGGTCTTTCTCCTTTGAAAACAGTAGCCATATTTGTACACTACCATTCAATATTTGGTGATCAGTAGTATGTTTTATATTTTGAAAGAAATTAATACTTTTATTCAGCAAGAATGCATTAAATTGATTTAAAAAATCACAGTAAAGACATGTATAACATTGCAAAAGATTTCTATTTCAAAAAAGTGCTGTGACTTAAAAAGATTTTGTCCATTTTTTTCAGTTTGAACTGTTGCATTTAGTTTTAACAAAACTAATATAGTTCTGTATATAAAGACAGAAATCATGTGACGATGGAAACATTGTACAGTAGAACATTGTGCTGTATATAAAATCACTGCTGAAATTCTCACGGCAAGGAGTCTTCACTCCAACGTCAGCAAGCACTTCTGTTTCTAGATGATTATATGTAAATGGTCACTAGCTTCTCCTAAATGAAGACAGAAATAAATAACCATAGCATGGTGACATGCTGACATAAACTTGAGATGCGGTCAAGACTCCTGTCTTGAGTGGATGGGTTGATTTTACTTTATCGTTGTGAGAGCTGCCAGCAGACCCATAACATCACTCACAGAGGGGCTCAGATGCAGGGGGATCAGGGAATTGACCGGTTAATTGCATTGAGCTCTGATACGTGCATGTCCTGAATCATGTCAATGTCTCCTGTGGTTGACAAGGTGGGAATACAGAGTTGGTTTGAGTATTTTAAAGTACCCTTTTACTTAAGTGTCTGGACACAGAGTAGTATAACCTTCTCGTTACTTAAAGGTATAGCGGAGGATTTTCTTTTTCCGGGTGGATCATCAAGACTATTGGTCCTCCTAAGTGTCAATCATTCTGGTGATATGTTTACGTAAGGCCGTCGTACGTGCTCGTGCACACGATTCACACGATGGCGTGCGCTCAAAACACAGGTTGGGCTTCCCACTGATGCCTCAGTCGCGAAGTTTCTACTTGACAGGTAAAGTTTGGCATGCTATTTGGAGAAATCCATTTAAAATCACTGCTAGTAAAAGTGAATGTAAGCTATGATTAGCTCGTGCATGCTCTCTCGTGCACACGTTTAATAGTGTTGCGCATGTGCATTTTTTCAAAAAGTGGAGAGGGCGGATCTTTTCTAAAATTCGGGAATCTATGAAGAAAATCTATGAAGACCATTGCATTGTTGTATCTCAAATCCCAAAATAAGTGCAGCAGGATAAAATAAGCCATAAGGGAGTTTGAGTTTTATGAACAGGATCTCTAGTGTGTGAATTGGAGACAATGAAACATGTTGTTCGTATTGTGAATGTCAGGCAGGCAGGTGAGACAACAAATACACGCTCTGCCCCACCATATTGTTCTGAGTTTTAGGTTATTGTTCTATGTGCACAGACTCATTAATGAGAAGTAAAATGATATTTCTTCATATTTCAGAGTCACAGTCTCGGGTGAAATACTGTTAGTTACCCATTTGTCTCATGGCTGTCATGTAATACTACAACTGTGGAAATACATGGCAGCAGAACAGAGCTTAATGCATTTTGTCATTTCAATAACACTTGGTGTTTGTCTGAAAGGTTTTATTCAAACATTAATTCTGAAGTGTGATGGAGGTGTAATGGTTTAAAAGAATACTACCTCACTAATATTAGATAGGCATGATATTAAAATGCCGATACGATAAGCCAATTAATTATTGTGATGTTATGGTGGATTATCAAAAAATGGTCGATATTAAAATGATATACTATTTTGTCTAAATAAAAATAAAATGGTAAAAACTAAAATTAGTCATTTTAGAAGCTAGACGTGAATTTAGACAGTATACATCAAAATGTGTAGTAGGTTCATTATGAATGAAAATAGGACAAATGACTGATAGTGATCAATTAAAATCAATATCAGTTATTGGCTTATAACCTATACTGTTTAAAAGTTTGGGGTCAGTATGATTTTTTAAGAGGAATTAATACTTTTACTCAGCAAGGGTGCAAGTAAAGTGACAGTAAAGAATTTTACATTGTTACATAAAAAATCTATTTCAAATAAATGTTCTTTTGAACTGTCTATTCATCTAAATATCCTGGGAAAAATGTATCAAAGTTTCCACAAAAACATTAAACAGCACAACTGTTTTTGTTTTTTGTTTTTACGTTAATAAGAAGAAATGTTTCTTGAGCGCCACATCAAAATGATTTCTGAAGGATTATGTTACACTGAAGTCTGGAGTAATAGCTGCTGAAAATTCAGTTTTGTATCACAGAGGTAAATGTCATTTTGTTAGGTGTTTTAAAATGTAATACATTTTCACAATATCACTATTTTACTGTATTTTTGATTAAATAGATACAGCCTTGGTGAGCATAAAAAAATAATTAAAAGAATCATGCTGACCTCAAACTACTTTGAATGGAATTAAATGTAAAACCAATATATGTTGTGTATCCCTAATTAATTTTGATCAAATTAACCTCCGTTCATTATCCTCCTTCAACACTGTGATGACGAAAATGTAAATCTGTTGGTGAGAGGCCTGTTGGTGAGATAGCAAGTTGATACCTCTGATAGCTGTTGCTATAGTATTCGTTTGTATTATTTACAGAGTTAGCTTCTTTCAGATGGAAATTAAACTTTCCGTTCAATCTAACTCACCTTTCATTCAGTTAGCTTTCAATTACACACTTCATTATGTTCTGTAATGAGTCCAGTGATGTGCCTATACATTCCACCCTGAGGGCCTCATTGGGATAAATTATGCAATCCCATTTTGCACCCTTAGGCCTGTTGTCACTAATAAACAGAAGAATTCAGAGCATCATTTGCTCGTAGAATTTCCCCTCGGGATCCTAAGGAATACATAATATGTAAATCCAACAGAACATGAGCAGGCTACGAGCAGCGATACAGAGTCGTGGATTATTGCTCCTCCGTTATATCTTAGTATCTTCAAACTGCTGGTGTCTTAGTGGTGCTACACCAAGTATTTAGACTGACAAACAAGACCCAGTAGCTTTAGAGTCTGATTGCTGAACTCTTCAGCATGTAGACAGGAAAGCAGTGGAAGAGGTCACTTCCAGACAGCCTGTCCCCTCCAGTGTGCTTCGAGCTCATCTTCCTGCTCTTGTTCCACTCTGTGTCCTCGCCTGCGGCTTTCTGCCCGGCCTCTTCTGCATCTGAAGGAGAAGGAGAATAAATAATGAATCACGATGACAGCAAAGAAACTACATCTTTTGTTTGCACCCGTCGTGTTATTTTTCTCATCTTGTCTTGAACTCCACATAGATGACCCACGGCCCGACGCAGGCATAATGAAGATCCGTGTAATGAGGCTGAGGAATATGAGGCCCCTAGTTAGATCCGAGCTGTCGGCACGGCGGTACTTGTCATTGTGTCGTTAATGACCATGAACAGCTTGTTCTCCTTTACTATTGTTGAGACTGCTCTCGTGACGCTTACGTAGCGATGAGAGGCTTTGACACTCCATGCTCCTTAAGGTAATGTAAGCTCTCACCCTTGTGTGTTAGCAGGAAGCGAATGAGCCTGATGTTTCATCCCCTCCAAACAGGAGGTGTGGTTTAGATTTAATATCTGGGATTTAGCAGCTTTTGCACTGGGGAGCTCCTTTCCTGAGTGTCCCTTTTTCTCAATCTTTATTCTCTTTTGCCGTTTAGACCTTTTCTATGCTGTCTTGTGCTCTCTTGTTCTGAAGTTGAACACTAACTGTTTCTTCTTCTCTCTTTCTCAATACCCAGGTGCCCTCTCTTTGCTTTGAGTCTGATTATTGGTCTGTCTGGTCTCCAGCTCTTTGGTTGTCTAGTTCAGGCGAGCAGTGATCTTCCAGACATCTCCAGGGACTGCAGCCCGCGGTCTGAGGTGAGTCCGACCGGGATCCATCGCCTTTGCTCCTGTCTCTCCTCGTTTGCAATAACCATTATGCCAGTCGGATCCACACAGCTTTAATTCTTAGAAATCAGTGTTCATTAGAGTCACCTACACTTCAAGAGGAAGCACAGAATAATTTGATGTCAGATGCCTCATTATGGTACCCCTACTTAAAGCCATGACAAAAGTACAATCTTTTTCATGCTCGAGAACCACCGCAAGTCTATGGGGATAACAGAGAGCCGCAGATGCATTTTGATTAAAGGCTAAGTGATCTTACGGAGCAAATCAGTGATTCATAATGCATGGAATTTATTTCAGAAGAAATGGCCTGATCATCCCTTAAAACTTATTGCTTTTGCCATCTCTATACCAGACATTTTACATTTACTACTATATTTTGGAAGTAACTTAGTGTTTTCCGTAACTGTCATGCTTTAAAATGTACCTGTATCATTGTACAGTTGTTACCTTAAGGACCTGTTTCTAGCTAGACTAACCTTTCAATTTAGTTTGAACGTACACTACTTTTCAAAAGTTTGAGGTTGGTAAGATTTTTGAAAGAAGTCTCTTGTGCTCACAGAGGCTTTTAATGTATTTTGGCAAAGCTGAATTCTCAACAGACATTACTCCAAACTTCAGTGTCACATGATCCTTCAGAAATCATTGTAATATGCTGATTTGTTGCTCACATTTCTTTTTATGATCGTTAACTCTTTCCACGCCAGCGTTAATTTTCTCAAAATTTTCATGGCCCCCAGAATATTTTGTTTTATGAATATTGAACATTCAGTATATCAAAAGAAAGAACAGAGCCTCTGCTTTAAAAACTAAACGTTTTATTCTAGCTTAATGCATTATTTTTTATCAACACTTGAATGTGGGTAAGTTTCATTAAAAAAAGCAACAGTTTGTGCAAGCTGAAAAAAAATATGTTTGTCAAAGACTACATCCAGACTGATTGGCAGTTTTGATTCATATGTTGTTTAATGTTGATGATCCCGTTATTTTACATATGCATCTGCTTGCATATGCGAACGAATCAATGTCACTGAAAGTGTTAAGAACAGAGGAAGACAAACTTTACAAACTTTACAATCTTACCCAACAAACAATTTGTTTTAAATGGTAGTGTACATTCACTGATCAGTTGGCGTGATCACTTTAGTATTCGTACATAAGGTGTTGATTCTGTAGACACTGAAATGCACAATAACTAGAGGTGGGCGGATCGATCCTAAAATATCGATACTTCGATACTGACGTGGTATCGAAAAGGATCGATCCTCACATAAAAATATCGATCCAAATGTGTGTTTTTTTTCCAGTAATTTTTATTAATTTAGCACGCAATTCAGTGCATAAAATAAGCTTCTAAGTGGAAAAATAAGCAAATGTTAGCGGATAATTGTGTAGGATAGAACTTTTTCTCCTAGTCATCTGGAAGACAAAACCAATCAATCACAGAGAGCGTTCGATGCTGGTGCTTCACTGAGCTCACAGGCACGTTTGGGAAACGAAGCCTTGCTTAGATGACAGAGAAACAATCAGGAGTTATTTTGCAATAAACAAAGCAAAAGTGTATTAAATTGATCAAAAGTGACAGTCAAGGGTTTTTCACTGTTAAAAAAATCTACTTCATATAAATGCTGTTCTTTCAACTTGGTTCATCAAATAATTCTGCATCATGGTTTCCACAAAAAATATGAAACTGTTTTAAACATTGATAATAAGAAATGTTTTCTGAGCTGTAAATCAGCATATTAAAATTAATTATCATCATAACTGGAGTAATGATGCCGAAAATTATGCTTTGATCAATTGAATAAATTACAGTTTAGTATGACATAGAAAACAGATAGCCTATGTTAAATTGTAATATTACAGTTTTTACTGTATTTTTGATCAAATAAATGCAGAAGAGAATAAAAAAAATCTTACAGACCCCAAACTTTTGAACAGTAGGCTAGTGTACAATAGTACTTTTACTATAATTAGGGTAGTTTTGTAAAAGTCACTGACTAAAAATTACAGGCGAGTTGAGAGCACAAATCACAAAATATTTAGTAGTCATGAAAACGTTTTCAGATTTAGCATGTTAATGATGCATTCACCTCATAAATCATGACACACTGCTCTAGCACAGGAAAGTGCATACAAGTTCAAGTGCAGTGATACTGGCCCTGTATTTACTTGGTATCGGATCGATACCAAAATTTGGAGTATCGCCCACCTCTAACAATAACCAGCTGAATTATGATAAAAACACTGTCAGCCAATCAGAATCCATCCTGCTGTAAAGAGCTTTAAAAGCAGGAGACGATATAACTGCAGCACGCGCTTAGAAACAGAACGATATCGTCCACTGGTGTGGATGCTTATGTAACATTATGACCCACAAGAGGTAAATAATCAGGCGCAAAGGCGGTAGTGCAGCTTCAAATCAACAGGCACATTTTTTATTCAAATAACTCAACATAATTATTGAAAAAGTGTAACAGACCTTCAATGCAAATACCCACAAAGAAAAAATAAATGAAAAGAAACAAAAACACCGAAAACCGAAACCAACACACAGATAGCCATGGGTTACCTATATTGTGAAGACAAGAGTGGCATTCAAAACGCTCTCACCACAACAAAGCTCACAGCAATCACACTGCAAACCTACAGAGAAAAAGAAACACAAATAAAATGACCAAACCACTACACTATCCCGGCCACCTCACCACTGCCATCCACATTGTGAAGGGTAACTCAGCAGCCATCGTTGGTTTAAAAATAAATCTACAAAAAGAAAGAAAAACAAAATTAATTAACAATGCAAGTAGAACAAACCAGTCAGCACCATGAAACCATTACTATCATTTTGTGGCCTAGGTTTTCCCTATGCAATTATGGTCCAACATCCAACAAAAAAATTAATAAACCAAAGAAAATTAAATCTGAAGTAAACGGTAACTGTTATTTTGACTGACACAACAATCAGTCAGGCAATAATCCAAAACACTCCTTAACAGTGCGTATCATATGTTCAGCTCTCAATGACGCTCCGCCAGCATTTAACATAACTGCTTGTCCGCTACTATTCTTCTCAATCATCAGTTGAAGTTTTAGATGTGCCACGACATCCATTCATCCACAAATCACGATCAAGGACAGGAAGCGAGAGAGCGAACAAACCTCACTACTTCCTTATATAGCGCTAGGGCTGATGGGACTTGTAGTGCCCCAACCATGTCCCATTACACTTTTAGTTGTCGTTATAGTTATCTTTATAGTTATTGTTCTTGGTGTGAATGGGCCTAGACAAAGTTTCTAAAGTTACCTGCTATAGGGTTGTGTCTGATTGTAAAGGTTCTTGCAATTCCCGTTCTGCTCTGTCATCTGTGGATTCATAAAGATTTAAATTATCTTCAGTTGTACATGCTTAAAATGCTGTCAGTACACTGATATTGTACATTTCACAGTCTATACAAACATATAAATATGTACATGTCCACCTACCTAGGGATACGAATGAAACCAGTGTTCATAATTTTAACTTCAAACATTAAAGCTGCCATTATAGTGATTCACTAGGGAACTGCTGTTTGTACAGCTGAACAGAACATCATAACAATGGTGTTACTGTCGAGGTCTTGTAGCTGCAGTCCTAGTGTGGAAACCTTTAAAGTGTGACCATGTAAATTTACCTTTTTACAGAAACGAACGACTTCAGTCTCTGCCTTCGAATGAACTGTTATATAGTGGAAGTGTAATCGATATTGATTTTTCTCTCACATGTGAATGACCTGTAAACACCTTTCAGTGTCTTCAAGCAAAGACATGTCATGCAAATCATTAAATGGCATTAACAGATTCAGATTATACAGGCCAAACAAAGTATGTATGTGTTTATTTACTTACTAAGTAGAAACAGGCACACTCAAACTTCACCAGGGCATTAGTGGTTGTAATTGTATTTCTTTCCTGATCAGGTACATAATGGAGAGTTGCAGAAAATCAAGCAAACTGTTGTTCTTGTGTCCTTCTACAATTACTCCCTGCAGTTTAACATAATCAGTGCTTTCACGCTTTGCCAACCCATGCTTGTGCAGTGTGTCATTCACGTGCCCTTCTAAATCTGTCTCTGTCATGTCAATTCATCACACACATTCTCATCTCCCATCATGTGTCTAATGAAATATCTTGACAGTTTAAACAAACGGTTCAACCTGTGTGATCTTAAAGAGTCCTTCGTCACTGTCACTGGACTAATCTCCTGAGCTAAGTGTTACAGAATATACACTCACTCAAGTATGCGTGATTGAATATAAGGTGCATAAAGACTGACGTATATCAACCAGAATAATGAAGTGCACAATATTTGGACATTTTGAGATTATTAAGTAAATATTGTGTTGCAAATTTTCATTCAAGTATTCAAGTAAATTGTATTAGTCTCTATCACACTATTATATCAGCCATCTGCCACCACATTTTGTAGTTGTCATTGGCTATTGACCCATTTAGGTCAACTGAATATAAAGACACACGCATACCTTATTCCTGAATTCATTGATATTGTTCTTAAAAAATCATCTCTTTTCACTCTACTTCCAAGTATGATCCAAGGGCTCCAATTTATAAGAATGATAAAGGACAAAAAGTGTCCTTGTCTCTCTCTCACTCTCTCTCTCTCTTTCTCACTCTCATTCTCTCAGGAGGAGTCATGGGGCTGGTACGGGCCTACCCATTAGCCCTGCCTGTGCTGGCTGTTCTGGGCCTCATTATCAGCGCATGGAGCCTCAACCCAGATGACCCCAATGTCTGCAGTCACTGGGAAAGGTGAGAGAGGGGCACTCTCTGTGTTAAACTCCATTTTACCTTCCATTTCTCAATTGCAGGATTTACACTGCATAGTTATTCCTCTCCGACATGCCAGAATGATGTTTTGGTCAAAAGAGGATTGAAATTTCAGTGTAGTGATTTATTGTTTGAGTTTTAATGGGTTGTGGCGGTGTTCACAATTCATTATTTAATGTACATAAATTGTACATTGTGTGTATAATTAATAATAATAATATGAATAATATTACCTAATTGTGGACCCTTTTCAGAGACTGTGCTGGTGCCTTTCCACAGTTGTTAACATTGTAAATCTTTTCATAAAAAAATGTAATGTACATTTATAAAACTATACTTTTGTGTTATATTACCGTGGCATTAAATTCTATAAAAGTAGTTAACGCTGCATTTTGGGAGTTTCTAACACAACGGCTGAAGGAATAATGGCAGAAAAATCTTTCTCTCTTCTGACCACCATAATCAATCACTCAATGATTTTTTTCCTCCTTTGGAAAGTCATAGAAACACTATTTTTCTTCTTCTTCTTTTTTTGTTGTTGCTATTGGAGCAAATGGGAACATTAAAATATATTTGTGGTAGTAAACATTCACCACTAATAGCAGTTTACTCAACTATGAAGACTTCCACTTCTGAGAACCCTGGAAATGTGAAAAGGTACTACTTCTAATAATAATTAATAGTAAGTATAATTATTATTACATTTTTAACCATTTAAAAACAATGTTGCGATACTGCTCACAGGCTACCTACTATTTTTAGCTAGTAGCTAGCTAAAGTATAAACTATGATTATCTCAGTTAGGACTTCATCCAACTTGAAATGATTTATTTTACAATAAATACAACTTATAAAACTTGAATACACAACAGAGCATTTCATTTAATATTTGGTGGGGCTAGAATTGGTGAATTGTTTTGAATCAGTAAAAAAAAATTAACAGTCCAAACAAACTGATTCACTGTACTCGGACATTCAGTTGTACAGCTGTACTGTATGTATTCTGATAAGTGCCCAAATAAAATGTGAAAATATGATTTTGCTGTGTTTTGCCAAGATGATCACTACTCGCTGCTAAAATAGATTATTACAACAAGAAAAATCACACCATTTTAAAAACAGATGAGCTACAGAAAAATGTAGTCAAGATAGTTAGGTGATTCCCCATCAGTGTTTGTATGTTGTCTGAGATAAAATGTTATTCAAAATGGATACTTGTCAGACTATTACATATTGAAGTATTATGGCTTTATTTGTTGTGTTGATGGTACATAATACTTGAATGGATACTTGATGAATATTTACAACTGTGGATAAACTTTTGCCCCTTATGGGATGACAAAAAGGATGTGTTTGCAAGCTATTTGGATCAGTCGCAAAACACACAATGTGTGTATTTCAGCTCTGTTCTGTTATCTCAGAGATTTAGAGGATCTAAATTTGTTTGTTCCTGTATTGACTGTATTCACTTTTAATGGCACAGTTGAAGGGATGTAAAGGATTGTGTTTGGGAGTGTTGATTTGGTTACACTTGCCTACAGGTATTAGGTTCAGTCACTAAACACACAGAACAATATTGATGTTCTTATTATCAACCTTGTAGTGTGTATGTTAGTCGGGAGAGAGAGTAAGGATATATTGCTAAAATAAAACAGGCAGAACAGCATTCAGTTGACCAGAACAATCTGTTTTGATTGAACCTATGGCTTGAAAAATTATTATTTGTAAAGGGTGTTATCAGTTATGACAAATAAGCAGGAGCGATTGCCTCTGCAGAGAGGAGGACAGAGGGCTACAGAGATGAATGAGTTTCAGCATTGGTTTCCTGAAAGAGAATATTTCGGAGCTTTAATGCCATTTTGTTGGCAATAAATTTGTAATGTTTTTTCATGGGTATTGTGATAAGACATCTTGTTTTTCCCAGAGTTACTGTAGCTTTGGAAGGGAAACATTATGTTCGTCTTCGTTATTTGAGATGACAAGTTGTTTTGAACTTCAAGCAAAATAGATTTATCCTAACTTGTCTGAATATTAAGTATGTAATGGTTTTGCTTGGATTACAGTATCTTCACAATATAGTTTATTAAAAACTTGATACTACCAGCAAATTCTTTGTTTCTCTGCAACGTAATCACGTTTGGGAAATGTTAAGTCCCCAGGGCAAGTTGTCATATTTTTCTCCAGTAAATATTCCTCGGGTCGGTTTATTACTGTATATGCAAATACGCAAAAGTCCTGATTACAAAAAAAAACGGCTCAAACTTTGCACTGCTAATGGCCAGGACTAAATTTACAGTTCCTGTACCACATTTTTACCATTAGCGGGGTATGTTGTCCAACTGTATGGGGTAATTTGTCACAGTAGATTCCTGCCATTAAACAGCCAATTATAGGATTTTTTGCAAAAGTGTTTAAATGAACAATTATGCAATTAATTGACTTACCACAAAAATGTGTACAAGGTATCAAGCCATATATTGGGTCAGTTGTTATATCTAAATTTTATGAAATAAAAAACTTCCCCAAATGCCGTTTTGGATGAAATCTACCTTTATTAATTGACCCTGTAACTTAATATATTTTAACGGGATTTTAAAACTTCCAAGGAGGCAACAGGTTGACATAATTATAACATTTTATTAAAAAAATGTAATAAAACTTCATTAGAATGCAACAAACTATAATCAAGATGTTCCCCCTCAATAACTATTATTTTTATTGAAAATCATACAAAATCTTGAATCTTATAGAATCACAAAATAAATAGTTTAATTAATTTAACATTTACACTCCCAATTACTGTTAATACATAATTGTGGAAAAAAATGTAATCACCTTTGAATATTGTATTGGACAATTTTCTTCATGTCAAAAAAAAAATAAATACTGGCCTAAATGTGTTTTTTTTTTAAGAAAAAAAAAAAGATCATTACATAAGTAAGAGATTGAAATTTCTTTTTGGTCTTTCCCTCTCTCAGCTACGCAGTGACTGTTCAAGAGTCCTATGCTCATCCTTTTGACCAGATCTACTACACCAGATGCACCGACATCCTCAATTGGTTTAAATGCACCAGACACAGGTGAGCGTGACCCTGACCTTTGATCTGCAGTTGTCACAATTCAGCTCCATGGCAACAAGCAGCACTCTCCCACTAGACACATAAAAATTAAGATGCCGGTGTGCCAGTGTCTTTATCACCGAGAGTTAATGTTACCAGCCGTGATTGTAGTGGTCAGAGTCGGGATGGAAATGGCCATTTGACTGTCATCCGACATTACATTGGTTTTAATTGCTGCATTAAAGACTTTATCGTCAGTGTCCCTGCTAAAAGCTGTGGGCCCAATGAGTAACTGTGCTGCAATGTAGCATTCATTGGCGAGATGTCCTTCAACGAGCACAGAAACTTTTCCTTAACACACTTTAATTATGTTTATTTCTCCTCTTTCCACCTTTAGGGCTTGGCTAGGATTATTAGACACAAATAGAAAAGCTAACGGTAGCCAACTGCATGTCTTAATGTCCTTGTATCTGTCCTTGTGGAGTTCACCAACCGGGTTATTGATGTTCATGCTTTCTCTTGTGTGTACGTGTACGTGTTTCCATCTCAGAACCAGCTACAAGACAGCTTATCGGCGCGGGGTGAGGACCATGTACCGTCGCCGTTCACAGTGCTGTCCCGGCTACTTTGAGAGTGGAGACTTGTGTGTCCGTGAGTGTCTTTAATATTTTGCTCGCTTATTTCCTCTTAAATCAGCACAGTTCAATTTCTCTTTCTTGCAAGTGGTTATAAGCACAATAAAAGCATTCATCTGCTTGAGCGATGTCCTCTTAAGCCTTGAACCCCGCTCCTTTCTCCAGAGGCATTCATCAAAATCTCAGCCATCTTTGAGGCATTTTTGCAACTGCATATTTCAGGCATAATTTGTGCCTTTCATTACTGGTCCTACTCATATTGGGTTTGCTCATATATTCAGTTTTAACACTTCCAGTATGCCATTACAACGCCGTTAATAGCATTCGGTTATCACTCATTTTTTAGAAAAAAGAATCTTGAGTGATTCACTGCAAATACATTGTCCTAATTCCTTTCGTTCTGGAGATAACACGTTAATTAAGGAAATAACAACTTTCCCTTGCTGTGGCCTGAATGATAGATTTAGAGATTATTTTATGAGCAATGAATGTCAAAAATGTCAGCTTTTATATTAGTTTATTGTCTTTTCACACTGCCAAGACTGTAAATGTGTGTTTTGTTTCTCAAGATTGGTTATTGTGTAGGCCGGACTCTTTATTCTTTAATGTGTTTTAATCACAAGTGAACGAATCCTGTCAGTCAGCTCAGACCTTTGGCTCGCACGGTTCAGCAGTTGTTTGACAATATGCAAAAATCTCTGCGTGAAAGGACCTCGCACAGGACCGTGTCAAGGTGATGAGGTAAATGACAGTCTTACCGAGGAATAAAAATCAAGGCACGTAGCTTAAGAGCAAATGGGATTTGATGTCCTCACAGCTACTCGGCATTATTAACAAGAGGGTGGGACAGGCTTTCTGATGGATGTCTGTTCCTGGGTGGATGGCTTTTCTTCATCTTGTAGCACTGACTACTGTATGTTTGCTTAAAAGCTGATGAAACTTATACCTGTGTTCATGTATTTAGGTTCTGAATATGTACGATTTTGATAAATGTATTCTGTGTCAACTCTATGTCCACTCTTAAAGCATCTTGACATTAATACGCATAATGTCATGTAATTCTTCAGACTGTGCGTTGTAAATGGACTCCAATGAGAATGAACATATTTAACAGTCTACATTAAGTCCTGATATGGGCCGCTGTGATATCCAGCTCTGCAGGAATCATAAAAATTATCTTCAGTTCAATAATATGAAGAAAAGAGGATAAGCCACAGACGGTGTGGTCGGTTTAAATGCTGATTACAAACCTGCAATGCTGTTTTATGAAGTCACACTAATTCATAATTAATTTAAATTTTAATTTCACCATATCAAAAAGAATTTTCCATTTTACTATGGAACAAGCCATGAGAAACAGCAGCTGTTTTGATGTCATCATGTCACAGGGACCTAACCGGCATTGTCAGTCTTTGTAGTTTGATTTAAAAGCTTAGTCATTTACATATGCCACAGAAAACGCTTTTTATGATCCAAGGACATTTTTAATTGTATTGTTTCACACCTTGCTCTCTTGACAGCAGGCATTGAGCAATTTGATATTTCAAGCAGTGATTTAATTGATATGTTTGCTCACACTGTTTCTCTTTTTAGCTTTGAAAGAATTCAGAATTCTGTTATTTACTTACCATTGTACTTTTCGAGACCTGTTTCTTTCTTAGAACACAAAAGGAGTTACTGTATAGCAGAATGTCAAACTGATTTTCTGTGAGTAATGATAAACCTTCTTTTTTTCTTTTCCTACTTTTATGGTGATTTATATAATATAATGTAATTTATATATGATATAAATTTACAATGTGAGACAGGGTTCTCAAGTTTGATCAAAAGCTTGGCGTTAGATCACATGCGGTTAGGGGAGGAGCCCTAATGGAGCCCCGTCCCCGCCCCCCAATTTTACCCATTGTTCATAATTAACCAGCACAAATTGAAATAATAATATTTGGTAAATCTGATAAATGACAGAGCAATTCATCACATCAAATATTCTCTTTAAAGGGTTAGTTCACCCAAAAATGAAAATTCTGTCAGTAATTACTCACCCTCATGTTGTTCCAACCATGTAAGTCTTTCGTTCATCTTCGGAACACAAATTAAGATATTTTTGATGAAATCTGACAGAATTTTGACTCCTCCATAGGCTTCCAGTGTGACCGAAACTCACCGGCCCAGAATAGTTATTAAAACATCGTTAAAATAGTCCAAGTAACTACAGTGGCACTACATTAAGTTTATCATGCGACGAGAATACTTTTTGTGCGCAAAAACAAACAAAAATAACGACTTTATTCCACTTTTCATTTCCTTCTCTCTGGGCCTCGTAGTGTTTTTGCGCTGCGCGTCTGTGTTGCACGTCATCACGCAACACACACATGACCGGCGTCGGCCAATAGTGAGCCTACGTGGTGACGTGTAACACAGACGCGCTGCGCAAAAACACTACGCGAACCAACTAGAGGTCCAGAGAGAAGGAAATGAATAGTGGAATAAAGTCGTTATTTTTGTTTGTTTTTGCGCACAAAAAGTATTCTCGTCGCTTGATATACTTAAGATTGAGCCACTGGAGTCACTTGGACTATATTAACGATCTCTTTAATAACTTTTCTGGGCCAGCAAGTTTCGGTCACACTGGAAGCCTATGGAGGAGTGAAACATGGCTCAGATTTCATCAAAAATATCTTAATTTGTGTTCCGAAGATGAACGAAGGTCTTACGCGGTTGGAACAACATGAGGGTGAGTAATTACTGACAGAATTTTAATTTTTGGGTGAACTAACCCTTTAATGTTATATTTCAAAATGACAAATATACAAAAATTACAAAAATATAACAAATTGCTCCAAACAGTTTGGAAAAACAAATATTACCCAGTCCCAGAGCACTCTGCTTTAATACATTTAGCCTTAATGTAACTAGAAAGACTATTAATACAGTATAATATATCATTTAAAATAAAATGAAGAAATACATCTTCATTCCTTGATTTCCTTCCCATACCCACTAACATTTCCCTTAGTTTCAGATAACGTAAGCTAGCCAAACTGAGCCAAAGCTTCTGGCCTGGTTGCAAAGTAGTTGTAGAGTTTTTGACTGCATCAATAATAATGTATACAGTGGGCTATATATTAAATGTTCTAGCCTAAAAATGTTAGACGAGCTTTCTTCCAACTTACCTTCTCCATCACGACGTGTGTTCGCGCGATGTTGTTGGTTACCTAGTAACGAACGTACGGTGACCGAGAATGTTCCGTCAACTTCCGTGTGTTTGCGCATCTATGTTGCCTAGTAACGAACGCAATCTGGCCGAGATACGTGCTGGCGGCAGGAAACTTCACTTTGTGTGCCTGCGCCTCGTATACAACGTTATATATAAAGCTTGCAGGACAACTTGGTTGGCATTGCCTTTTCAGCGTGAGAAATACACGGTGTGGCGTGTGAGCGTGTGAACTGGTTGAATTGCGTGTGTCTCACGGCCAATGCGTGAGACTTGAGAACCCTGGTGAGATCCCCTAATTGCCATCCACTTTCATTCTATGGAGAAGAGAAGCCAATTCAATTTGAATTGCACAGAAGAAAGAAAATAAAGAAAGGTTGAGAACAATAAGCGTGAGTAGCTGAAGATAAAAAAAAAACTATTTTGGTGTACTATTCCTGTACTAATTATACTAATATTGCAAATGACCAAATCTTCTTAAATTTTCTTTGAATGAAAATTAGAATCTTGAACAATAAGAGCAAAAAAGAAAGAAAAAAAAAGACATGTAACCCTCATGTAAATCAACAGCTTGTTCACCAGATGTTGTTCTTTCGTTACTAAAGGTCAGTGTAGAAAGGAAGAGGTTTCAACAATGACCTTTAGTAACAAGAATTTTTTTTTTATGGCTGATTGCAAGTGACCATGGTCTGTTGAAGATAAAGTTGATCTCATGTTTCTGTCCTTATTGAGTGGGATTGTGTCCAGCTCTGTCTGTAGCCTGAAGGCACTACTAACAACCATGGGATTAGGTGCAGCTGGGATAGGGATCAGTTTTGACATTGTCTGGTGGTTTGAGTGGAAGAAGGCAATGACAATAATCAATAATGTTCTCATTACCACACAATAGCTGCAACAATTTCATGTTAACAGTTGCTGCTGTAATGGAACCACACCATCTGTGAAGAAGATGGAAGGCATAATTTTTTTTTCCTCAGTGACCTCAAGCTACGATTAGTGCCTCTGTGCTGTTTAAAACATGGCTGCACATGGAGTTTAACAAAACATTCTTTATAAAAGCAGTTTTGATCGGACGAGCCATGTTTGAAACCAGTGTAAAATAGTCGGTATATGCACTTCAATTGTATTCTCACTCTGTTCATGCAGCAAGATGCTACTGTGCCTTGCATGCAAACATGAACAGTCTACTTTTAGGCTAATGAACTGAATTACTTGACAGAAGAATTGTTTATTGTGATTATTTAAAAAAAAAAGCAATTATTTATTGAACATTTTCTTTGAGTATGTTGCTGTAATAGTTTTATAAAAGTAGTAAACCACTAGATGTTGCAGTGTAAGTTGTTTTACTTCCCTTTTTCCTGTTTTTAATCGATTTTGTCAACCTGTTTTTGGCATTGATTGTTAAATACCTCCTTTTTATGTCATTTGTGGACATATGCCTATTTGTTAGACATTTAGTAAATAGTTCAATAGTTCATATTTTTGTGCTGACTTTAGTTGATTTCTGTGTATAATTTGGCCATTGAATGTAGCTGCCAGCAAAAAGTATAATTTGGTGTTTTTGTGCGATCGTGTGGACACCTTAGAGAGGTATGAGGATTTTATGTGGAGGTATAGGTTTTTTTGTTGTTGTTGCTGTATCTGCTCTGTATATAATCCTTCTGCTCTCAGTGCCAGGATTAAGAGCTTTGTAGAACTAGCTATGTTCACTTTGCAGGGAAAAGACAAGTTATTTAAGCCATTTTCATTACATATATGTGGATCTTTGCTTTTCTTCTCAATCTCAAACACCTCAGGGTTTATCCTCGCATATGTGCCTTTTATGAGCCGCTTTCTTAGTAGAATCATTCCCTTGTGCATTAGCTGCATTTTAAAGACATCATTCATTAATGGCCTAAACCAAGACAGCCTAGTTGCTTTGAAGGTGACATGTTTGCAGGTTGTTTTCTGTGCCCATAGTGAGGTGCCCTTAACATTCGAGTCATTTAAAGGAATAGTTCACTTAAAATGTTTAATTCTGTCTTCATTTACTCATCCTTAAGTTATTTCAAGCCTGTATGAATTTATTTCTCCTGCTGAAAAGGATATTTTGAAGAATATTGGTAACCAGACAGTTGATGGACCCCTTTGACTATGGAAGCCAATGGGGTCCATCAAGTGTCTGGTTACCGACATTCTTCAAAAAATCTTCCTTTGTGTTCAGCAGAAGAAAGAAATTCATACAGGTTTAAAACAACTTGAGGGTGCGTAAATGATGACAGAATTTTAATTTTTAAGTGAACTACTCCTTTAACCCTCATGCACTGCATCTATCAATCCCAAACTGTCAGTGGGCTTAAAAGAGAATCTTCTGTAGTGACTGTATGCTTTCTAACACAGAGCCTTTAGCCAATGAGTTAATTCCTGCCATACTGTAACACTAGCACTGTTTTGCATGTGTGAATTGTGCATTTAATGTCGAGGAAGAGACCTTGCTCATACTGAGCTGCAGTGACTTTTCTTGGAGCCAAACTACATGGAGCCAAAACAGTTTACACCATCTGGTCAGAAGAGTCTCAAATAGTTAGTGATGCAGTATTAATGATGCTATGTGCATGCTGCAGCTTCTTGCTGGAGGATTAGTTGCTCTAATAAAGTCCCATGCACCATCCATCGCAAAGTAGATTTCTCATCTTAGTTTTAATGATGGATTAGATAAGATCATGCATTTGCCTGATGTGTTTGATTTTGAAATCTTTTTTAGTTTTATTATTAATAAGTTCATATTAGTAGTACATATAACAAATACATTATAGTAGATGCATACAGTAATAAACTTGGATTATTTAATGTGTTGATTGATTGATTGACTGATTGTCAAACTGTGTGTTTAATTCTTTGGCCAGATGAGTATTCAGTGTAATAATGCATGACAATTACAATTAGCTCTATTGTTACACGGTATGATAACGCCACTGTGTAATGAGATTAGCCCTTTATCAAAATGAGAAACATAATTTTTCACTTGCAGCTTGCAGACATAGACTTTTTATTGTGTAGAAGGAAGAAGATTTCATTGAATTTTAATTAAAATGCAGGAGCTATTTTCTGAAGTGTTATAGACACGAACATCAATTCAGCTCTTGGGAAAAGGCACTCTTTATCCTTTCACCTACATCACATAAATTAATTTTAATTTCCTGAAAAGATGTGACAAATTAGCATTTCTTCTCAGTTGTCTGATCAGAAATTGCTGATTGTAACAAAAATCAATCATTTCATCACCAGAGGTTTTTTTTAACCTCCCTTTTGAGCACGTTGCATAGCTCCATTGATTTCAAGAAGTCAAATTGATGTCTTTGTCAGCAGAAAATGCTACCGTTTTTTTTCTTCTTTTTCTTAAGCTGGAGGAGAACTGGCATGCTTGAATATCAAGTTCTCAGTGCTGTGTAAATCCATACTGCATTATTTGCCAGTGGCAGGTTTAGCATTTTCTGTGTGTGGAGCATTTCTGCTCTAAGCACCATCCTCTGGGTATTTGGGATTCTCCCTCTCCCCATCCCTTTCCTGTGCTTATGTCCAATATTGAGGGCCCAGTCAAAGACTGAAAGAGTGATAATCTATAGCCATGCTGGCCAGGAATGAGAGAAAGTCCTGCCTCATACTTTACCTACTGCATCCAGCTTTAGTGTGTGCCAGCAACAAAACATGCACACACATTAATTCACTCATATGAGCGTGGTTTATTTGCTTGAACAATGATGTTTATTTTCATTCTGAAACTATTTCTATATTATCGGTTAAAAGTTTTTTTTAGGATTGCTATTTACATTACGGAATTTGCAAGCGGAAAGACTGAACGCGTCTCCAGAGCGCAAACGGATCTGCTCGTGCACGAGGTAGACGCAAGCAAGCGGACCATATACGGGACAAGCTGGATTCCACCATATCTTTATGTACACAATATTAATCTTTTACATTGTAATCCTTTTATTTTTAATATTTGGCTAGTTTGTGTGCTGCACGTGTCCCTTTGTGTGTAATAAGCAGAGTGTACGCGCACATTACTAACGCGCTCTTTAAATAAAATTATATAAATAATAAATACAAATATTGCGCCATTGATTTTAGACCAGGTTTTTGTGGTCAATGGCGCAGTCTATTTCAGCTGCCTCAAAATAGCAACGCGCCAACAATGCGCCTGAACACACCTTGTTTTCAGACCAGCGGACGCCCCTTGGCGCACAAATAGACGCAAAGCGTGGCGCAGGGCGTAAAATGATAACTGTGTCGGGCTGAAACTAGCAAAACACACTTGCATCGCACTTGGTGCTATATTGCGCACAGTGTATGATAGGGCCCTTAATCTCATTAAGGCTGCATTTACTTGATCAAAAACACAGTAAAAACAGTAATACTGTGAATATTACAATTTAAATTAACAGGTTTCATTTTTTTTTTTTTTTTTTTATCATGAGACACTGCCATTCAAAGTTTGGAATTTATCCAAAATAATAGAGAAATTATTACTTTTATTTAGCAAAGGCACATTAAATTGATCAAAAAAGACTGAAATTAATAAAATATTACAAAAAATATATATAATAAATGCTGTTCTTTTGAACTTTGTATTCATCAAAGAATCCTGGAAAAAAAATCACTTTCCACAAAAATAGTAAGCAGCACAACTGTGTTTAACATTAATTATAAGAAGAAATGTTTCTTTAGCACCAAATCAGCATATTAGAATGATTTCTGAAATATCATGTGACACTGAAGATTGGAGTAATGATGCTGAAAATTCAGCTTTGCCATCACAGGAATAAATTGCATTTTAAAATATATTACAACAGAAACCAGTTAATTAAAAAATTTTAAGTTTTTACTGTATTTTTGATCAAATAAATGCAACCTAGGTGAAATTAAGAGACTATTTCGAAAACATTAAAAAATCTTAATGTTTCCAAACTTTAACCGGTACTGTATGTATATATTTCCACCCATAATTTAGTTTATGGACCATTCATATACAGTGCATTCTAAATTCATAAAAACTTATTTTTTGTTACTTAAGAAGATTCCCTTGAATAAAATAAATAAATCTGTCCCCTTCCCCTCAGTATAAATATGTATAGTAATATTTCAAAACAATTTACTGGAAAAAGGCAGATTATCATAAGCACCACAAAAAATGTGTGGGCACCAAAATAATTCACTGTTCCCGAGGTGTTGACATTTAAGATTTGTGTCATACTTCAGGGCTCCTGTGAACGTGACAGAACTTGAAATATTGCTCTTTACTGAGTGGTTCTTGTGCGGTTTAGAGGAACACATTGAAGTATGAAGGGGGGAGAAGTCCCAGTACCAATCCCTTGAATTGATTCATTCAGATTAGCACACACTCCACTATACTGCTACATAACACTTTATGAGAATCTGAATTCATTACATTTTCAGTTTGTGTTTCATTGAAATTGTGTGTCATTGTTTTATTGCGGCTAGGAAAGACTTCTCTCACTGTTACCCAAGAGAATCATAATAAGCATATTAACCGGACAAGATAAATGCCAGTCATCACATTGTGTTTATCAGGTTTCTTTCAACAAAATGCATGACCGGCCGCATTAACTTTATGTTGTTGATAGAGCCAACCTTCACATATTTCATGGTCAAAGATAAGGACACACCATAGCATCTCACACTTTTTTTTTTTTTATACCTTCTTCACGCGAAAATCTCTAGACGTACATGCTCTCTTCCGCCCATACTTGTAGAGTCACTGCTGATTCCAATCAAAGTGGATTGTTCCAGAAGCTTTGGGGGTCGACTGTTTCCTGACTCCGATAAGAGCCTGTCGGTTTGAGTCCTGCTGGCCAGGTGACCTTCACTCCCTTAAAGCATTATTCATGCTTAACGCCTATATATTTTCTCTCTAATTCATCTTTTTCATCATCCTGAAAAGCATAAAAAAGTGGAAAATAAAAAAAATCCAAGTAGGTCATTTTATTACTTGTCCAAATCCAAATACCTGACCGAATGCGAGGTCCCGGGCAGGAATACTAATGCTATAGACAATCAATTCGATGCTGTGCTGTTCAATATGAATGATCAAGAAAACTGCACACTTTGTAAACAGCATGAAGGCTGGCTGGCGCTGTGTTAGAGCATAGTGGCAAAGTGCAGGCTGATCAAATTTGGAGGGATTTACAGCTTGTTTCTTTGCGGCTGTGGCTGCTTACGTCGGCTCATTTTGCATGGAACAACCGGTTCATGAGATGTTGACCAAGGACTCAATCTCTTTGGAAATTGTTTAGCAAGTGGTCAGAGTGAGTGTTTTAAACGTGTGGCTAAGGGCTTTGCTCTGGCGAGGAGGCATCGGTGACAGCCATCTTTGGAAAATAGCCAGTGCAGTCATTATCCTCCATATCAGCACATCAGCAGACATTTGCGGCCGTCTAAATAATGTCTTACCAGAGGGCACAGACCTACAGTGTCTGTACCGCATCCTGTGCTTATTCACGTTTCTGTCTTATGCAAGATGCGTACAATGCCTTATTTGTGTTTGGGAATGATCTCAAACCACATTCATTCTCTGCAAAGTGTTTTACTATAGTATTTGTATATTTCTGCTACGTATATTTAAAGCATTATTTTCTGTTTCTTTGTCTTTCTGTTCTTTTATCTCTGGCAGCACGATGTAACGAAGAGTGTGCCCACGGTCGGTGTGTGTCTCCTGATACGTGTCAGTGTGAGCCAGGCTGGGGAGGACTGGACTGCTCTAGTGGTGAGTTCACTCTCTCATTAACTCTGAGAGCACAGTTCACTTCATTAAGGCCCTCTTACTCTCACATAGTTAATGGCTGCACCAGTCCCCAGATGCCACTGCAAAGCTACCATGTTTCTCACTTACTCGCTCCTCTCTCTTCTTGTGCCAGCTGTATTAAAAAGTAAAGCTGGAAATCATGGAGGAAGAATGTGTAATTGAGCAGCTGCATTAAAAGGTTACTCTTTGCGCTAAAGCTCTGAGAGGAAAACGACAACTATGAACTAGTTTTGTGGATTATTCTTTAATTTCTCCAATTTTCTAGATGTATGACATTAAAAGGTGAATAAATCACTTTGGTAGTTGCACATTAACACTGTCCAACTGCGACACCAGCAGTTAAAGTTTTTGGTTTCTTTCTTCTTTTTTGATAGTGAAAATAATGTTTATATACCAGAAAAAATGTATTAAGTGTGTAACTCAGACATGCATTTACATTTGATTTATAAAAGAAACTGCCTCCTCATTTAAGAACACCTCTGCTATATATGCTACACCACTGATATATATACAAGCAATTGAATCATAAGGTGTACTATAAATAATGACACGGTGTAATATGGCATCTGTTGTTGTTCATCTGGTGTTGTATTTACCTAATTTTAAGACCTGCCAAGGACCAGATGAGTTTTTTTTTTATTATGTTCTGATATGTAAAACCATAGAATTCAATAGGGTGTCCTTTCTTTTTCACGTGTGTGTGTGTGTGTGTTACAAAAATATTTCTATTTCAAATATATGATTTTATTATTTAATGGCTATTTAAACAAATTTTTAAAAAAAAATGTCATACAGTATACAGACTACAATTATAAATAACATATTTTCTTATATCATTATGGTTCATTTAAAACAATGTTTTTATTGTGAAATCCAATGATGAATTGTTTTGTCCAAATATAATTTGTCCAATGATAATTTTTTTCTCTGTTTGATTGACAATCTTGCATGATCCGTGGTATCCGAGTATTTAAAGTTTAACAATCAAAGCAGAACTTCTTACTTGTTTTGATGGATGTAACAGTAAAATAGTGATCTCTGCCATTTTTGTATTTTTTTTCCGTAGAACTACTTTTTTTTTTTAAATGAAGTCTGAAATCATTGATAACAATCATTATTGCATTGTTTTTCTTTTTATTATTATTGTTTTTCAAATTATTATTCTTGTTTATCAATTTGATTGATTAGTTGTTGCAACCTTACTCAATACAAAGCTAGCCAGGGTGATAAGTTACAGAAGGACAAATTAATGGAAGAGTGAATGTTTAGATGAATAAATTGCTGGATTGATAAGTTGATGGATTGATGGATGGATTAGACAAAGCTGACCTGTTTTCTTCCCCCAGTACTTGGTGAAATGGTCTTCATCACAATTAGAATGATAAGTAGTTCACTGGGTGGAATCAATCTGCATGTGAAAAACAAATTGGATAATGAATTGGTTAACAGGCCATACCTCGATGGATGAAACATTGCGGGACAATATAGGAAGCCATCGACATTCACTCTCTAATCAACTAAATGATGAAAAAGCAGGTTGTAGGAGAGTTGAGAGAGAAAGAGATATTGACTTTTTTATATTTATGTGTTTAGAGGAACTTGAAGGCAGTAGGGACAACAAACTAAACCTCTTTCATGTAAAGAACAGCAGGGCCGTAAACTTCTTGACCTTAGAGATTTGCACTGAAGTAGGCATGTAAATGTCTGTAGTCCTTTCTGTCCAGCATCAGTCACTGATGTACAGCTCTTGTCAACGTACATGACGCCAGATAAGCTGATTTTCTCATTCAAGACGTGTGTTTTGACTCAATTCGTTAATTTTTCCGGCTTGTTGACTCGGTTGTGGCTCACTTACTGCCCATATTTACCAGTGAATGATGGTTGCAGAAGGCTCTGTATGGATCTATGGGCATTTTCATTAACAAAGGAGCCATTTCATGATTACGAACAGTCTGTAAATCACCAGCTTCCTTTCTGAGGCACTGGCCACAGCAGAGGAGGCGCAGGCACGACCACCGCTAATGACCTAGACCGATTTTCTTCCTCGGGTGGAAGAAGGTTCCTCGGTGGGGGACCGAGGAAAGGAACCCACCTCTGAAGCTCAAGACCCTCCCCTGGGTATGTCTGCCTGAGAGCAACACATTCTTCTGAGCAGGTGCTGTTCTGTGCTAATCCACATTATTAAAACAGACCTGGTGATTGAGACAGAAGCATTATTCATAACTTTTATATTTCCATACCGGGCGTTAGGCCAGGCTTTTTCATTTATGAGCTTTCATCTGTAGAAATGAGGAATGGGAGCCAATTTTTAAATTAAATCTGACCTCTTTTTTCACTCGTACATAAATGGTGCATCATTTATTTTTCCCTTTTTGCCATTCAAGGTAAATTTCTCTTCTCCTTCTCTCCCTCATGTGTGGATGAGTGGTGGGAACCTCAGCTGTCCCGGGATGGATTCTGTCATCACATTTCAGGATCCTCCTATAGCTAACAGAGACAAATAGTCATAGATCGTTAATCACAATCAGGGCTAGGTCACCGACTGAAATGCCTGCTGATGGAGTCAATATGGAGGTATGAGAGTGAGATAAAGCAGAGTATTATGTGCGTTCTGAATGAATGGAGTATATAGGATAATGCTAAGCAATGGGGATGATATGGTTATGAAAAACAGAGCTGCTTTTGGGCGACTGAAGAGCTTGAGAGTTGAAGTGACGAGCTTTGCGCTGACGCTCTGGAGCAGCATCAAAGAGGCTGGCCAGCGTTACTGGAGCAGCACCCACTAGGAGCCTGCTATTTGGGTCAGAAATGAAAACTGAAAGGTGGAGCTTATCGCCAGGATGAAGGGATAAAAACGAAATGAAAGAATGAGAAAGAGAGAGAGGGAGGGAGGGAGGAGAATAGGAAGGGCCTGTCATTTGGCTCCTGCTGAGGTCAATCTGCCATTGCCTAAAGACAATGTAGCCGTCAAGTTTGTCAGTCTGCAAATGTGAGATATAACCTTGGATTATTCAGTAAGCTTCAGGTGCGAAAAGTCACTGCAAGGTCATCTGCAACATAAAGGCTTTTACACAAATCTGAATTATGCTCTTACTGTGAAGCACTCATTTCACACGGTCTATTTAAGATTCCTGTGTCAAATTTACTTCCGCTGCTTTGGCAACATAGTTTCATTCTATTTGATACTTTTTTCAAAGCATTAGAATGCTTTGCATGGTGGACTGGAGGACCAAAGAGAATGCTGAGTTTTGGGAGTTTCTCCAGAATGCATCTGCAGATTTCTCCATTTCATATTGATTAGCCCGGGGTAAGGATTGATGTTGTGTAACACATTTGAGTTTTTGATATCAGCAGCTGCAGTCTTTATGATGGCCACATCTTCATCAGTGTCTAGCTTGTCATTATGGCCAGAAACATGCATACCAGTTTGGCTCAAAGCTTTTATTAAATATGATTAAACATGGAAATGGGCACTACGCCCATATAATTGCTTAGATGTTTGTTGATTCTGGTTTAGTGAGAGTCAATCAAGAAATTGTCTGTTGAGGTCCTGGGACAGCATTTACCTTACACACAGGACTATCAATAAACAACCAATACTATAATATTTTGTTTTCAAACTGGAAACCACCAAGGCTGGTCAATAATATTGGGTAACGCTGTATTTTAAGGTGACGTAGTTATATGTTACTACATGTACTTACTATAGTTAGTTATTACAGTAAATTATGCACTATTACAAGTAACTAACCCTAAACCAAACCCGGTAACACTTTATTTTACAGTGTCCTTGTTACATATGTTACATGTACTTACAATAGTATTAACAGTTAATTATGCATAATTACATGCAACTAACCCTCAACCAAACCCTAATCCTACCCTAACTCTATAGTAAGTACATGCACTTAATTAATATTACTCAGTACTTAAATATATAATTACACTGTAACAATGACACCGTAAAATAAAGTGTAACCCCAAACCCTAACCGTAACTCTAAGTACATGTAGTTAATTAATGTGTACTTATTTGAGTAAGTACAATGTACAGTAACTGCATACTTAAAAATGAAGTGTAACTATTGTGAATTACAATTTAAAATAACTGTCCTACTGTTCTATTGGGCCCTAAGATGCTTTTTCATTTTTAGTTAATGTGTAATGTTGCTGTTGGACTACAACACGTTTTTTCCATGCTTTGTGAAGTCATAATGTTACTCATTTAAATAATCCCCACCCACGGAATACACAAAAAAGGGGACGAGGCCTGGTTGAGCTGCATTTGAGAAGACAGTGTTATCGCTATGTCAAAGAGACGCTGTTTTGTTTTGATTTTAAACACTGTTCCTGAACATTATAACCCCAGCGTTTATCTGTGTGCTGCATATTTTATGGAGAAGAGCTTCCAGAACCTTCCAGATCTGTTGTTTGTGGATCACAACTTGTAAGTATGTCTTATTATTTGTAGTTGTGTAAACAAAGTGCAAAGCTTTGCCTCCACTCGCCTGCTAGCTAACATTACAGTATTGATGTAGTGTTTACTGTAACTTTTATAAGCTCTCACTTTTGTAAGCCTGTTCACCGCCCCTTAGAAAATTAACCATGGTTTTGTGATCGATTACTTTTCTTACAAATATCATGATTAAATGGTGTATAACGTATCTAAAGTGTATAAGAAAATTACAACAACAAAAAACATACCACTCTGAAACGTCCTGTAAAATTTGTGCTTGCAAAGTCTGTGCATGAAATCCATTCTGTAATATCCTCTTGTTTGTTAACATTCTTAAGTCTGAATCAGGCTTGAATTGGTTTGAAATTGACGTCATCCTTAATATTTACACCTGAGCAGATGAAACTCGCGGTTATGGTAAGGGGCGTGACATTTTCCGAACACTCAATCACATGCCAATCACAACACACTGGGCCAGCTAATCAATCGCAGCACATTTCGTATTTCGGAAGGTGGGGTTTCATCGAAACAGGAACTATTGCGTTTGAGCCAGATAGGGGAGAGAGGTCCTATAATAATGTAAAATATGACGTGACATGATGTGTAGCCAAGCATAGTGTCCCATACCTGGAATTTGGGCTTTGCATTTCACCCATTTAAGTGCACACATACAGCAGTGAGTATTAAACACATACTCAATGTGGACACAGACCCAGAGCAGTGGGCAGTGCCTTGCTCAAGGGCACATCAGTTGTGGTAATGAAAGTACTGAGAATGCTAGTAGTGAGACTCGAACCTGTGGGTTACAAGTCCGACTCTCTAACCATTAGGTTATATAACCATGATATGTGAGAAATAATGTGTTTTTGTAACAATCAGGGCATAGGGCATAATAGGACCCCTTTAATAAAACTATTAATAAAAAAATTAAAAAAACTTTTGAATGGTATTGCATAACTGTCACAGTTTAAGGAGTCCAAAGACGAAGGTGAGTTAAAAGTTCCAATCCAAAGGTATTTAAAGCTACACTGTGTAATATTTTAAGTAGATTTTTAGCAAAAAACCATACAAAATTATACATTCTCATTAATGTGTAATCACTTCAACCAACTAATTAAGTGTTCTCGTAAGTGTATAATCTGCAATTTAGAATACATACAAGCGATTCGCTCGAATGGCGGAAGCCATGTTGCGCATCCATCTTGAAAATACATTAGACAAAGAGGGACATACCTGGAAATTCAAGCTTCACCTTTCAGGTTTTTACACTCAGTGGCACCGTGATGAATGCGAGGGGGAGATTACTCGCGACTGCCGGCAGATTTGAAATAATACGGCCACCGTAGGAGTTAAAACGCCCTCAGAATGGGAGGGGCTAGAAAGTAATATTCAGTTGGTAGTCATATACAATTTCACCACTAGATGGGAGAAAATCCTACACAGTGTAGCTTTAAAGGTTGTATCAGCGATTTCAGGCCCAAACATAAATGATCACATTCATCTAATCTTTCCTAACGATCCGCTAGCTGCCCGCCCCATAAGCATGCCGTCAAAAAAACGCGTCTCTGTAGGCAGCCTAGGCTCTGAGATCTGCTCACGAAAACAGCTGGTTTCACCACCACTCAAAACCAAAATAAATAGTGTTCCAACCAATCACCGACAGGGGTGGGTGTTGTGAGGTTTTCGCGTGCAGCCGTCATAGGCAGCCTGAAATCGCTGATACAACCTTTAATAAAAGAATAAACTCAGATAATCCAACACAGTGTAACAACATGTCTACACACAAACAATAGCCGACCATGAACCGAGGAAACACAGGAACTTAAGTATACCATGATAATTAACTAAAAGATGTGATGATCATATGAAATACAATGATAATTGATAAGAGCGGGAAACCTAAACAAAGGAAACAGGTGACTGATGATGAACAAACTCTAAGTCCATGAAAAAGAACCTAAACCAACAAATGACTAAATACAGTATATGTGACAATAACAGTGTGTCTACACACCGGATGCGACAGTTGCTGCGTTGTGTTGCAACAGCTTGAGGCTGGACTTGACAAAGCAACCCTTGCAAATTCAGTTGTTCTTCGTGTCAGAAGTAGCACATGCGATCATGGGATCATGACATTTGTGGGTAATTGGCATAAAAAAAGTATGAAAACCCATAGGTTATGTTTTATCTCTCTTGACTTTTCACTTCACTTTACATTCACTTAGCTATACTCACTATTTTACCTCATATTTTGCTTGCTTTCCATTTTTGAGAAGACCAGATTCTGGCTTCTTTCCAGTATAATTAATTCCACTGAAGAATGTATTGTAATTTCAATATTTACTGAAATGTAAAAAATTTAAATGGGTAAATTACTAATTAATACAGTTGTTTTCTTTAGATTAAATGCTTATAAAGATTTTTTATTTACATTTTTGTGCAAATTGTAAGAGAACTGTTTGCAGTGCTAATGAAATTCTCTGTGAAGTTACACAATATATCATGATATGATTTTTTTTTTTTTCCACATTGCCCAGTCAGGGTGTTGAGTGGGACACAGTTACATTTGCATTGCAAAATATTATAGTCAGGTTCTGTGGCAGCTTGACTGCCATGGCAACAAAACAGCGGGACCTACTGGCAACAGAGCAAACATAATTTCATATTAAGTGAACATAAGCGTTTTATAAGTGACATGTCTGATCGGCATTCATGTACAAATGATAACAACCGGTCATTATTTTTAACACTTGACTTACTTTTACCTTCTATACTGCTATTCAAACAATTTATTTCAGGTTGGAATGTAACAACTAAGGCCCTTGGATTGACTTGGTTGAGCCAGATTGTGATGGTACTGTAGTTATGCAGTGCACTCTCAACTAATGACTTCTAATGGTAGTTGTCTTGGGAAGTGTTTAGGAGCCAATTTTTCTGCATTAGTGCTGGTTGTGATGATGTAAAAGAAATGTGCGTGGGTTTTGAGGAAGAAGAAATGGATGGGAAGGGGTCGCCGGGGAACCTCAGGGCTCACCTGCTCACGACACCTCATTTATCAACAGAGGCCCTCAAACAGATGGTGCCATTCCAAATCCGCACGAATATGGTGACATGATACGGCGTCAAAGGGAGAGAGAGCGAATTGAACGTACCTGAACTTTGAATTTAACTGAATTGAATTAAATGTGACAGATGGATGTGTGATTAGAGTGGGGAAAAAGGCAGAGATAAAAATTTACATAGAAGGAGTAAATACTACAAAGAAATGGAAGACGTATTCAGTGTTCAAGAGAGGCAAGAAGTGAAAGTTGGCAGGAAAGAAGGACACACACTCGCCGACTCTCCTCAGTCATCTACAAAGCAGTTAAATAAATCATTCTCTCATTCCCTATTCTCTCATCCCTCTCTCCTCTCTTTGCCTCCTTTAATCTCTCTGCACTGCATCTGCTGTGCTCTCAAAAGCTCCAAAAACAGACACTCCGCACCAGGAAGTGCTCTTAGCTCACACTTATAAGAGCTTTATTGGCTTTGTTTAATGTATATGTGTGAAGCTGTCTATGTGTGTAATACAGTATGGAAAAGAGAGGAAGTGTGAGACTGTATATATATATATATGTGTGTGTGTGTGTGTGTGTGTGTGTGTGTGTGTGTGTGTGTGTGTGTGTGTGTGTGTGTGTGTGTGTGTGTGTGTGTGTGTGTGTGTGTGTAATGTGATGGATTTTTAATAGATAAGATCCATGATTCTAACATCTAAACCTTACTTCCCTTTTTCAGGCCTAACATTCGAACACTTGAACAAAATGTACCAAAATGTTCTCTGAATATTGCGTCCATGGAAAATTCTGAAGTGCTGAACATGACAATATCAAAAATGTACTGTCTCATATAGTCTCATGACATATTGAGTAATCAACTGACCTCTTAACCCTTTTCTCTATTATTTTTTGTGATGATTCAAGATAATTTTGCTTGCTTTTACACAAATTGAACCAATCATATTGAAAGAAGGTGGCATGAGTTAAGTCATGAGTTAGTCACGTTGATCTTATTGTTGTGTCTGTCTTTATCCTATAAAACCTGATGTATTCTTCTTGGGTGGGATTCTCCCTGAGATTTAGCTGAGATCCTCCGGCCGTGATTAAAGCATATTCAAAGGCATATTCATAGACACAGTGCTAGAGTATAAAGATTAAAGGGACGAGATGTCGTCAAACTCGAAGCCAGTTGTCGACTGTAGACGCAGAGCTAGAGTATAAAGATTATTAGGTGTCGACTGTAGACGCTTTGGTGTCGATTGTAGACGCCCCAGATATATTTATTAAGTGTCGACTGTAGACGCTTGGGTGTTGACTGGAGACGCCCTAGGTAAATGTATTAAGTGTCGACTGTCGACTTGACTGATCTGCACAAAAGCTTGATCTGAACCTCACTGTACACCTTTGGTGTAATTGGAAAGGTAATTGCAGTGCAGGTTACACAGATTAAAGTTTACATTTGTTTTGTTAATTAATTGTTGATGGTATGGTAAATATATGGTTTTAATAGTGATTTATATATCTATTATGATTGGATTATAAATTAATAAATTAATTACTTTTATTTCGGTATCAGCTGTAAATGAGAAGGAAGTTGTGAGAACAATGGCAGGTATGAAGATCTTGAGCGTTTACCTTTTCAACCTTCTTATCCAATTTTTGTATTTTATATGTGCAGCAGAAATCTAAACCGTCTGCACATGTTGGGTGGTTAAATTTAAAGTTGGCATGAAATTAAATTTCCCCCTGTTTATTTTGTAAATGTATATTATAGTTCATTATTGTCCAATGTACGTACATTTGCCTCCACTTTTGAGTGCAATGCCAATATCTCAAAATCCAATTAACAACCGATGCATAGAACAAAACCCCCGTCACCCTTTTTTCTGATAATCCATTACACTTTGATGCATGTCACTATGTCTGTTTCATTGCAGCTTTAATCAAAATGTCATCATAACTCAATCTTCCTCTCTGGTGATGTATGCCGGACTTCTCCAATCATTTAGTACCTACTAAATGTACTTAAACCCCACCCCTCCACAATCAACTGTGAGCTTACATTAGTTTGAATGCAAATCAAATCAACAACAAATAGATAGAACCAAGTCTATTTGATTTTTTAATAAACTGTTACATTTGAATGTACGTCACATAGATCTGTCACTATTTCTTTTTCATTGAGAATTTGGGGGCCCTATTTTAGCGATCTAAGTGCATGGTCTAAAGCGCACAGTGCAAGTGCACTTAGGGCGTGTCCGAATCCACTTTTACTAGTTTAACGACAGGAAAAATGGTCGGCACGTGCGGCGCATGGCCTAAAAGGGTTGTCCCTATTCTCTTAACGAGTAATGGGTGTGTTTTGGGCTTTACATGCAATAGACCAATCATAGTCTCATCTCCCATTCCCTTTAAATGCCAATTGCACTCGCGCAATGGCGGATTGCTATTTACGGAATCTGATAGTGGAAAGACTGAACGTGTCTCCAGAGAGGAAACAGATCTACCATCTACAGGAGAAGCCAAATTCCACCATATCTTTATGTACACAACAATAATCTTACATTGTAATCCTTTTTTTTTTTTTTTTTTTGCTGATTTGTGTCCCTGTGTGTGTAATAAGCAGAGTGTGCGTGCGTGTTGGACCCACCTATAGGCGCATATTACTAACATGCTCTTTAAATAACAAGGGTTAGGGTTATTGCGCCATTGACTTTAGACGAGGTTTCAGTTGGTCAATGGCACAGTCTATTTCAGTTGGCTCAAAATAGCAAAGCGCCAACAATGCGCCTGAACACACCTCGTTTTCAGACCAGCACGCCCATGGGCGCACAAATGGGCGCAAATGCATTTACTATTTAAACAATGTGGCGCGGGACGTGAAAATGATAACTGCGTCGGGCTGAAACTAGCCAAAAACACTCGCGTCACGCCTGGCGCTGCATTGTGCCGGGTGTATGATAGAGTCCTAAAGGTGTACTGTGTAACTTTGGAAGTGAACCAGGGTAAGAACACACATCAATATTTACTCAACATTTGTTAATTTTAACCCATAAAATCTTCTGAAGAGCACCTTTAAAATTTGAATGAAGAAATGTAGAAATTTTGCTGCTAAGGCTAGACCAACTCTATTACTTCTCATGTTTTTGAAATTAAATTCCCATCAAGAATATACATAAAGGTGTGTTGTTCAGGTCATACTTTTGGCTTTTAAAGAGTGTCCTTCCACTGGTTTAGTGGCATGCATAAAAAAGAAAAAAGAAAAAAAAAGGTGTCAGAAAAGTCCAGAACCTGATCACTCACGGTAATTGTGCATTCCAAACACGGTGACAACTCATCTGTCTCATCTGTAAGCACAAATCATTTATACTGTGCTGGAGGAAAAACAAAACTTAATCAGTGGGATACCTCATTATATAGCTGAATGAATGTGATCACTTGCTACGCACAGGGTTTCCTTAAAAAGCCTGTCAGCGTCTCTTTCTCACGGCTTTCGGAAAATTATCATCGATACAGACTTTTCCTCTGACTTTGAAGAATCAAAGCACGCTGTGAGAGGCGGCGAGGGAGTGGGCTTCGCTCTGTGACCTCTCTACCTCCATCTTTGGATCAACACTGCCCAATTGTTTGTGTGCGCGCGTGTTTGCAGACACAAAGTTCACCCCCTTGAGCCTCACAGCCTAAGCCGGTGTCACATCTCTGTTGTTAAAAGCGAGGGACTGGAGACTTTGTGACTGACCTCAAACTCTCAAAACGCTCAGGATGAGTATAGAATAAAAATATAACGGGTACTAAAAATCTAAATGAGAAGCTGCTTGTAGGGAGTTTGCTCCAATCATTCAGGATTCAGGGTGGGTGAGTGTGTGTTTCTTTGTGATTAGAGCATTGATAAATGATGTGTTTTTATATAAATTGGTTGTATAAATCACTGCGGTAGTGTTTTTAATGGCTATCGGTGGAGTTGAGGTGGCCTTGTGACTGTTCCCTACTGTTTGCACTTATTAATTGACCAGCCGTAATGGGCCAAACCCTGTGCCCTCTCACACACACACAGAAACACACAAGCTCCCCAAAACTACCCCTATGGTATTGTTTAGCTCTTTCCTGAATGCATTTTTGCTATCCCACCGGGAAAGTTTTTTTTTTTTTTTTTATCAGCCTTTTGTTGTATTCAAGCACAATTAATTTTAGAGTAATGTTCCATATACAGACTGTTGTAGCTTGCATATTTCTCTGCCATGATTATTTCCATATTGTGCGTTGTTGATAACAGGAAAATTGTCTCAGAACATAGTCAGCGGCTTTCTTGAATGAATGCTTTATAGAAAAGGTCCAGCTATTTTGATGAGTGTCAGAGATGATAGCAGCGCCTGTGATTGCACAGACATCACTTATATGCCTCCCTTCGCTGGATATAACCATCAAATAGATGTCCACAAAGGACGTAAAGCCAGATTCTGGAATGTTGTCTGTAGTCTAAACAGCCTTTAGGTTGCATAATTGAATGACATTATAAAGCTCTATCACTTCTTTGTGTGGTCTAAAATAGCTGAAATGTTGTGATGACAGTGCAACCACAAGCTGCTGTCAGCATACTAATGGAGGACCGGGCTCTGCTGTGGTCATTTCATAGTCTGAGTCACACTTGATTTTGGGGTTGATTTCCATGTTTATGAAGTTTAGTGCTGCAGGATTCAATTTATTTCATTGATCATTACATTTGATGATCTCTTTACTCGCTATGATGTTAATTCTGAAGCCTCTGAGGAGAAATTGCTCCTGGCATTAGAGGTCATGTTGTGATGAGGTGAAGTTAGGAAAGGGAACTGAATTCTCTCACAAGCTACTTAATGGATCTATGGAACACATGATTTCATGGGTACCTGCAGTCATCACAGGTATTCTCTATGTATAATATTGTTGGGTCATTCCTGTGCCTTTTGTATAAGAGTACCTTTTGAATTATTTTACTTGTCTTAATGTCTTAAAGAAACTTACAGCAAAATTTGTGTTGCTATATGTTTGTATCTCAGTGTTATTTTAGTATTATTTATATACTATTATAGTATTCATTTTTTAACATTTATTATTTTGTATTATTACATTTATAATATTTATTCTTTTAGTTTTTAATATTTTAATTTTATTTATTTCTCTTTAAAGCTTTAATTTGTTTGTATTCGTTTTATTTTTAGGAATTTTAGTACTTCTACTTTCAGTTTGTTCCCAAGCAACATTTCAAAATGTTCAAAAGTTTTTCATCTAATGTTTTTTTTTATAGTTTAGTCTTAGAATATGTAATTTGGATTTCCTGTAATATTGCACCAATATTTTGCATTTATGTCACTGTTTATTATTAAAGGGAGCCTTCAAAGTTTAAAGTGCAAAATTTACATACATACTAGGTTAGGAATGACCTTGATGAATCAAATGATTTCCGAAGAACCACATCGGTCCAACTGAGAGAGAGTTTTGGTATTTTAGGTTGTTCATGGTACTGTAAAAAGTACAATAAATTGTGATAATACGTGTTTGTTCTTGGGGCACTACCCCATGATGCCTTGCCTCTGCTGTGTCCTTGGGTTTGTTTTGCTGATTATGTTGTTGAGATAGGTGGTGGTGGGGTGTGGGGGTTATAGTATTAGCTGTATGCTTCAGATCCTCCTGCACCTGCAGTCCCCTGATGTTTAACCCTGCACTCCATGGTAGTGTTGCACTGATTACTGGCCGTCCTGTGGGACATTGATTGTCCTGTTCCTCTCTGGCAAACCCCACACAATGCTGACGAATGAACTCCTGGCCCTGCCAAGTCCAATTAACTGTCAGTGCTGCATCGACGCGCCCCCTCCGTAACTGAGGAGAGGGAAGAAAAACAAACTTTTAATCAAATTGTGCTTCGGGCCCCAAGGTAACTGGGGTTTTATTCTGAATTCTGCTCCATTCTTCTCTGTCGGCTGTTCGACTTTTCTTAAAAAGGTTGTTGGAGAACAATTTGTTTTTGCATGATTAAGGGCAAAGAACAACAGCCTTCACATTTCAATGTCAATTTTCAACCAGCTATAATATATAAAATATATATTTAACATATGTATCTGTTTAGCTTCCAGACCCTAGTTGGCTCCCAATGGAGACAGGGTTGTAAAGGCATAACCGGGCTCCCAACATGAAGGTTGTTCCAACAGTTAACAAATTAATTTTGTGCTCTTAAGATACTAGATTTACTAAACAGGGCAAATTAGCGTGAGAGCGCAATTCGAAAAGAAAAATGCTGATGGGAGTGGAAAGTTCTGCGCATGATCTTTTGACGACGCACAAATTAATGAACACAGACACAGCCGGATCATTTATAGAATGACCAACGCAATCTACCAAGAGCAGCGCAAATTAGCATCTGGTTACCGCAAATTTTTCTTTGCGTGTCTTTAGTAATTCCTGACAATCGCTGTTAGTAAATCTGGCCCTTAGTTTTAGCCAAATTGTAAAGCAGCACCACATCCCAGAATGCATTGCGACGTATGTAACCCTCGTTCCGTGAAGGAGGGAACGGAGACGAAGTCCCCAAGCCACTATTGCTGTACCGCCGCTGACCGGGTTGCGCTCAGCTCCTCAGTGAAAGATAACTGGTGCGTGCATCCACTTCCGTACTTATACCCGTGCTGCGGGGCGGGGCGTGTGATGCGATTCACGCACGCCAATGTCCATTGGCTCATTTTTACAATACTCGAAGATGACAGGCTCCCTAACGTGATCCCAATCAGTCGACACGTAGACTACGCCGAACGTGCCCGACTGAAAGGGAACTAAATACAATGATATAATCAACACTTTTAACGATTCGTTAATCTCAACAGCTGTAATAGTAAACACGTAGTAAAAGTATTCGAGAGGGTTCCACATGTAACACTTATTTCATGTACAAAGATGTTAGCCAATCACAGGAGTGCCATTTATTTCTAAATTGTGGCCATTTTTGATGTAAAAATCATATTAACATCATAAGTGCACGGCAGGAAATATTATAAAATTCTTTTAAAAAATCCAGTTCATAACCCCTTTAAGACTAAGTCTTATGGACCTGTGCAATAATGTTTGTTTTTCCTTTTTTTGAACTCAGGACAATGGTTATCTCTATGAACGTGTCCTTGCTAATGCTCCCAAGGTCATGATAAACAACTCACGACTGGCTTGCTTTGATTATCCTGATGCAGACATTAAAAGCCCTGAAATTCAATTAAATTCCTGCCTTTTGCCTCAGAGCATAGGGAAAGAGAAAGGCCGATGCACATTGGTAAGGCTTAATAAGATGAAAAAAGGGATGGGGTTTGTGATCTGTGCATCTGAGAAAGGGCATCTAGATGATAAGTTTCAAAGGAGAGTTTAAAGAACGTTTAGTGGCTTCCGCGATTTCACACATGTGCTCCTCTTTTGCATAAACACCGCGGGAATTCAAGGTTACTGTATAGGGCTACAATAAAATCGTTTGCTTTGGATTGCCTCAAACTCTATCAAGCAAGCATTATTGTAGATTATGTGAAAAAGGTTTGCTATTAATATTTGTGAAGATAAAAACAAAAAACTTGTTTTCCAGTAATTGATATCTTTAAAACAAAATGAATTACTTAAAATGCAAAATTGCATAAAATGTTAATAGTTTTTTTTCTTGCCTAATCGACAAAATGATTTTTTTAAGCATACATCCAACTAAAACAATAAAAAAATTATATTATATATTATGAACTTATTTAAATTTTTACAAATATAGTCAAAATGTGTCAAAATCATTTTGTTTTTTGAGTACATTTGTGTTTTTAATTGTAAAATTGGGTTTTTATGGTCCTGTTGCATTCTACATGTCACTTCTTCTTGAGTCTCTCCATCATTGTCCGACTCTGGTTCGAACATAATAAGGCTAAACACGGCTACTGACAATTTCAGACATTTTCAGTTCGTGAGATTGTCCTGTTTTGTTGTTGTGTAGCATGAGGTCTTGAAGCTCCACCCTCTTCTTGAAAGGGGCCGGGAGCATCAGCTCATTTGCATTTAAAGGGACACAAAAACGGCTAATTTTTGCTTACCCCCAAAATGTGACAAAAAAAAATTTCTTGCTGTAAAAAATAATACACACCCTGGAGACATCAAAAACTATTTTTACATCTTGTAAAAAGGAGCGTAATATATGCCCTTTAAGACAAATACTTCTTTGCACTGTTCATGCTGACAACTGAGTAAGGACATCTTATGCAACAAAAACCTAACATTACATTTATTTTGTAAATATCTTGTCCAGCATTGATCCCTTTTCCCCAGTTGCACATCTACAAGAGTAAATACCAGCTATTGTGAGCCAGACTAATTTTAAGACTGATTTGGATAAGATCATTTGCTTTTGTTTATCAGGGGAATAAAATGATTTTTTCCTCGGTCGATCAATACGGCAGCCTCTCTCTAGCAAACCTCACCATAGAATGAATGAATCAGATTTGCTTTTTTTTACATTCTATTTGTCTTCTCATCAGACATCTGTCACGAGGGGTTTAACAAATAACTGCATTGGGAGTCTTGTGATTGCCAGTTGTTCTTAGTACCAAGCGGTTTTATTGCCATGCAAGAGATCATGACTAATAATTCATTAACTCTCAATCTAAAATCTCCCCAGCAACAAGCCTTTTTTTCTTTTTTTGACTGTCAGTTAGAGAAAGAGATACACAATTGATTTCTCAGGGAGTCACTGATGTATACCTTTGACTTCACTGTGACTTTGAGAATCCACTGGAATAATTCATAGGCCTTGGTGAGTTCCCAAAGACGAGAAGAACAAAACTGCATTCAGAGATCTCGCCGCTCAATCCGGATAATTCTGCACCTCTGAACCTGCCAACCTTTTTCCGGAGAGGCTGCGACTCTCCCGAGGGTTCTTCATGTGACTGTTGAGTGGACGAGAGAGGAGAGGGACAGCTGTGATTGACACACATTGGCCACTTCACAGAACCCTCAGACCCTCAGAGCCTGATCGCAGAAGCTGTCTCTTCATTCCAAAGCCTTTTTTGGCCACTGAGGTTGTTCCCTTACCTCCACTCTTGCCGCGCCAGTCACTATGCTAATGAAGCCTTAATGTGGTCCTTGCTTAAGTGGGCAGCTCTCTGATGGAGCTCAATTGGCAATTTCCTAAGAACCCAATATTTCTCAAAACACCTTAACTCTCAGCATTAAAATTTTAAAGGGCTGTTTGCATTGGTTATAGATGATTTAAAACAACCCACTTGTTTAATCCAACGATGACAACATTTAATGTTTAGAAATGCAACTACAGAAATGGCTGTTTTAATTTAACCCTAATGTTGATGATGTAGACACATGAAGTCATGGTTGCAAAGATAATGTTCTTTCCCACGCAAACTGATTCACGCAGAAAACGATGCACTCTGACCCTCAATGATGGAGCACGTCATTGTTGTTCTCCTGAGTCTGTCCTCCATGTTTAATCTCCATGGCTCTGGTGGGCAGACGGCCACCTGCCGAGAATCGTAAACCCTTGCAAAGATTTATCTCCTTACGATGAACATTAGCATAATGTCAGATCATTAAAAGCCAATTATACTGATCTGTGTGTGTACGTGCGATGAAAAGTGTTGGGAAAGTTTCTTGGAACAAAAAAATTTCAGATTTTTTCAGTCAATTTGGGATGCTGATGTGGCACTATAACCAGGGGCGCTCGCAGAATCTCGAACCATGGTGCTCAGAAGAATGCCCCCAAAGACCACAAGTCATTTCTAATGTATTTACACAAGAATGGTAATTGTGTGAAACAATGAACCATGCACTTACATGTTGATTGTAGATGCTCATGGACATATATCGTGTTGGTGAACAAACTGCAGGGTAAAGCTATGAAGTGTAGAAGGTGGAGATGTTTTTCTTCTAAAAACATGTTTCAAATAGAATACCCCCGAGAGACATTTCATGAAAAACATCTTTAAGTTTCAGTCATTATCTATTCACAACATTTGCAAAATCACAAAATTGTGCATGCAATCTAAGTAGTATGAGATTTCCTGCACTCAATTTTAGTTCTACTTTGTGTAGAAGATCCTAGAACAGCAGTCACAGGCAACTTTATTCCCACAGCAGCAGTCAGTGGATTGAGTGAGATAATTCACCATGCATTGTCTATCACTAGCATTTGTATTTGCCTGTAGGCACATGCATATATACAGTACGTGTACAGGGCGACTTTCTATTAGCCTTACACCTTCTATTTTTGAAAATATTTGTTTTGTATGTCGATTGACATGTAGATAATGTAGAAATTACATTCAAAGATGATTTATATTGAAATTATGGTGCCTTCTGTCTGCACAAGTCAGGATGTTACTGCTATAATAACTACTATCCTTCCCAACATGCCAATGCATTGTTAGTGTGAATCAATTGAAGAGGAAACACCAACATGTTTTGCTGTGATAGCTTGCTATTTCGACTCACTCTTCTGTGCACGCTGTATATAGGGCTTTTGTATACAGTATACTGCCAGCACCTGCAGAATGAGTTCATGCTCCGTAGACTAGCAGCAAACTCGCGGAAAGATATATAACATAACCTCATTTCTGTCCTCCCCCCTTACCAGTTTTCCGCAGGTGCAGATGCCATGGAAACCCATAATGCATTGGCAGTGTAGGTCAGGAGAGATCTTCATACTACATTATTCTGTCATTGTCCCTGTCCACAGATAAGTTTTAATTGCCTTATTTTCTCTTTTTATTTTCTTTGGCATAATGGTCAAGTGGTTCTAGTAATTGATTCATAACGAGCAGTCTTATGGTTTACAAAAAGGCACATATGCAAACCAAGTGAAAATTCCCCAGTACCAGAGAAAACAGCTTCTTATTCTTCTGGGGTTTTTTTTGCTTCTTGCTTCTGGTACAGTATGTTTTTTAACTACAACCTTTCGTTTTTTTATGTTTTACATATTAGAGAACTCTATATCTATCCTTCACACCAATAAAATTATCCTTAAGTTTTCAGATTGTAGCTTTGCAAGTTTGGTGTGATGGGCGGCCATGCTTTTTGATGAATGCATTGTGGGTTATTGGTTATACATCATAGCTGTTAGGTGGAGGAAGGGCTGCAACTGTCACCACATTGTAGCAACTTCATAATTAAACATACATCACGAAGCACCATTTTGTATGTCAGACCACTGGTGGGCACACAGCCGCTTATTGACCCGTGCTTGAACTATGTGGTTTACTGCCCCCTGGTGAAAGAGTTTCACTCTTTGAGGTCAGGAATCAAAGCTAACGTGATCATGACAACCACTTGGCCCAGATCAGGATATATAATAATATAAAATAATGATGTATGCTGAGTAAAAAGCTGTTTAAATTGGCTTTAAATCACTTAATCTATGTGCTCTATCATCAAAATCTAGAATTGGTGTAGAGTCTTTCTCGTATGTGGATCACTCGCCTACATCTGCCCGGCCTCTCCATCATCGACCCTCTGTCACGGCCCCTGGCACCATCTACTTCATCCTAATTAGAATTAATAATTGAAAATAGGAAATCGATGGGTGCAAATTAAGCACAGCACGAGTGGGCTTTATTGGGTTGACATTGTCTCAAGAGCAGCGATTGTTGGTCACTGCTCATCTCACATTTTTCTTGTGCATCTCCATCTCATGTATCTCTTTATTTTGAGTCGTTCCTTTCTGGTTAGAGAGAGGTAAAAGAGGCTCTTTTTGTGTTCTTTGGCCTCGTGGCTTAGAGAATAGCTTGTGTTTTTCCCAAGGGAGGAGAGGAAGATAGAATTATTAATTTGGTAAAGCAACGGCCCGTGTAACAATCTGCTGAGTAGGACACTTCTGACTTTTGTTGAATAAGCTACTGGTTTGCTGCACTAGGTCATGGCTTTTCTCAAATTATTCAGGAGCGTGATAATGACCCGACTTGTGCCTGCATGATTCCCTTCTAAGATCCCTTCACCCTCCACAAAAGATGATGGGATCGGATAGTGCCGTCCTGCAGTTTTGCTGTGAGAGGTCTCTAGCACTGTATTGAATAGAAGGTGACTTCTCAAGGCTGATATTGATCTGAGTTCACATCCTAGATAGATCTCAAACAAATGACCTAGTTGTTTCCACAGGGGGAGTGTCTTTTCTAGACAGTGATTAGTCAGTGCTTAATTTGATATAGATATCTCTAAACAACCTTCTGTGAATACAAGGTGTTAGTGGACCGTAGGTTAGGTGATATGCTTTGGGTTTCTCTTTGGCCATGTTATATTGGATATCATTTAGCATTACATATTATGATACAGTACATTACTTTTCAAAAGTTTGGGGTTCAGTAAGATTTTATGTTTCTGAAAGAAGTCTCTTATATTCATCAAGGTTTTAATTGATAAAAAAAACACAGTAAAAAGTGATATTGTGAAATATTATTACAATTTAAAAGAACTTTTTTCTATTTTAATATATCTTATATATCTTGTGTCATATATTCATTTGATGGCAAAGCTGCCATTTCTTTTTTTAATCAGTTTAATGCATGCTTGTTGAATGAAATGATTAATTTCTTTAAAAAAAATCTTACTGACCTTAAACTTTTGAATGGTAGTGCATAAAGCAATAATATTTTAAATAATATTAATAATACTTATTTTTTACTAATAATAGTGCCTTCCCTGTAACTGCTAAATCAGAAATTAAATCTGTTAACATGTACAAGTTTGTTGACAAAATGGTAATTCACTGCAGATACTGTAATACATCAAAAAACAGCACAGTAAAATTCTTTACATGTGAACTATAATGTAGCATGAGTCGTAGCGTAAAAAGATAGGACATCAGCACATCCTTACGCTGTGTGTCTCCCCTGAGGCTTTGGCTGGCAGGTCCCATGCTGTTCCTCTCAACTGGGGAAAAGGAAACATGTAGCAGGGGCTTGTCTGAGATAAATTAGAGTAGGAGGGACGCCCCGGTCCGTTGAGGCTGCCTGGCAGCTGCAGTACAAGCGCTCCCCCCTCTGATATTATAACTCAGCACTATCCACCCCACATGACTATTGGCAGTTCCTACTGTATATTTAGAATAGCATCCATCAGCTCCCCACCCCACATAACATATCCCAAATTCCCTAATGTATCCCTAATTCATTCTGTAGCAGTCGGCTCTTTCAGCGCACAAATAAATAACATAGTGATAAGTGTCAGTGGAGCTCTAGAGGGCCCAGTGGGCCATTTCACGGTGAGAGTATTGGCAGCTTTTACAACTGTACGTTTAAAAGCATGTCCAGGAGACATTTATCATCCTAATGTACTAAATAATCGTCATTTTACAAAAAATAAATTAAGCTATATTTGTAAATGTTTACCAAAGAGCTATAGCCCTGTTCGTCTGTTGCAGACATTTAAATGCACAAGCAGCGAAACAGATAACATTACTAGAGAAGTGCAATTACTGAACAAAATAACTCTTTTGAACTGGTTCTTTTTAGCGCATCAAAAGCATGCACTATATGTTTTTTTGCTTCACTTAAAAGGAACAGCAGTCACGATTCATGATTTTATCACAATTCTTTTTCATGTTGGTTTTATTATAATTCACTTTGCCTGTAAAATTTTGCCTTACAGGGTAGCAAAATATAAAAGAAAAAAATGACAGATCATTTAGGCCAAAGTAGGGGTGGGCGAAGATGAAAATCATTATTAAAAATATGAACAAAGAAGCCAATTGCAAATATTTGGACAAATACAATATAATATACAAATTAAATAAATAGTGATTTATTTATTTTTCAGCTACCATATTTAACAGTAGCATTCAATTTCTCTAACGAGAAACAGCATTTATTAATCTAAGTTGCTGTTAATTTCTATATTTACAAATACATTATTAAAATCAAAAGTTGTATCTTTTATCAGTAGTTAATGCACTGTATAACAAACAATAAACATAAACAAACAATGAAGAATTCTATTTTTATTAGCTAACATTAGCAAAGCTTAATAAATTATGTAAAAATATATTTCTCATAGTTCATGTTAAAGGTACAATATGCAAGAATTTTGCATTAAAATATCCCATAATCTCAAGGCCAGTGTTATATATTTTGTTAAGTTGGTTACTTACAATATCCCAAATGTTTCCAACTATTTTTAAATCGTGAGAAAATTGCGATTTTAACCAAGGAAACGGGGCGTTAGAGCAGGGGGGAGCTGGGAGTCGCCAGTCAATTGCGTCATATCCGCGTTACCCTCGTTTCCGCTCGTACTGCGTGGAGTCCTGGACAAATGCGGAAGTTGTAGTTGTAGCGTCTATCAAGCAACAAACGTTAGCTTGTTTCTTGCAGTCGTTATGGAACACAATTATTATTTACCGATTGCAGCTGGTTCTGTCGACAAAGCATGCTTAATTTTATATTTTTCAAATGTAGCATTCGGTAATAGTTATGTTTATGTAAGGGAAGTATTATTGCTTTAGATTTGTGTTTAGTTTATTGACATTGTTTATCACGTCTGGTGTTTATGGCCATGTAAATAAATATAGCATGTGTTATACATAAAGATTAATCAGTATTTTGGCAAATGATGTGGGTATGTTCGAATGTACTTTTACAACAATTGTTTAGAACACGTAAAACTGCGCCGCGTTACGTTATTCACAACAATGAATTCGACATACAGTAACATCTATGATAACCAATGTAGTATTAAACCTTACTTTTCTTGCGGTTAATTCATTTTAATGAAATAAAAGTGTGATGAGGTTCAAGAGTCAGGAAGGAAGAAGACAGGGGTCGGCGTGACTGGGACTCGTACTTTATTAAAATAAAGCAAAACAAACAAAAGTCGTACACAACGCGCATTCACCGTGGCAACCGCGACGGCACAAAACAGTTCAAAAATGAGAGCTCGGATCCACCGGTTTTCTTTCTCTGCGTCCAATTTTCTCTTCAGTCTCTCTCGTTCCAGCGCGCGGCTTAAAAACGGTCTCTCCGCGCGGATCACAGCAATAAGACACAGGTGTTCGTCATTTGCACTTGACCTACTTGCTCGTATCTTCTCTCTCCCATTACAGACCGCGCTGAACCACGCCCCCCTCGCCACAAAAAGCATGTCATTATAAAAAAAGAACTTAGCCTCATCCATGAACATGATTTTTCGATTCCCGTCTGACTGATTTACATCCACGGTGGAGTTTAAAACGACAGTTCCCATCATTCCACGCTCCTTCACATCGTCATCAAGCTACGCCGTTGTTGTTGTTTGGAATGTAGAGCCCTCTAGCGGCAAAAAATTATTGCATATTGTAGCTTTAACTAATGCATTAACTAATGTTAACAGTTGAGACCTTATTATAAAGTGTTACCTATTCAAGTAAGAAATTGAATAAACAAATATAACTTAACAATATAAATGACACATTGATTCTTATTAAAGCTATTGAAGTTATTCAGTGAAGAGCAATAAGTGATTTTCTATTTGTCTTTTTCTGATCAACATTAATGACAAGCGGCAGCAGCTGTATTAAGCTGCTGTCACTTTAAGACCTCATGCACAGATCTAATATACAGACATGCATCAGATTTTCTCCCAACTGTTTACGTTCAAAATTCAGGATCTTTTGTTATCTTATTTAACACATGTAGGGAAAACACAAATGCTCTCTCTTCGGCTTGGTTTTCCTACATGTTAAATTAAATAACAAAATATTTAGAATTTTGAGTGCAAATCGTAACTGAATTCTTGATGTAATTAAAAAGATTCATGCACAAAAATGAGACACTATATGAGACAAGAGAGCACTGTGTAAACAACCTTTTTGCACTTCTAAAAAGGCTGTAATTAAAAGTTCTGAGTCAACACAATTTAAAAAATATATTTATATAATTTTAATTAATAAAAAAATATATAAAAAAATAAATAATGTTTTTTGAAATCATCTAATTTGTCAATCCCTCTTCATCTTCCTCACTATTCAGGATATCTGTCAGGTAATAGAAATGCAGTACCTTTAATTGTTTCAAAATTCTATTCTTGCAGACTTGCAAATCCAATCAGTCAGTATTTCTGTGTGTATAAGAACCTTCACTTACTTCTCAACGAGACAGAATCTTTTTAGCAGTGCACATTTGGATCACCCATTTGCTGTATATTTTAACGCTGGATCTTTTATGGCACCTTGCCCATATACTTTAATTTACTCTTGCCTTCTTTGAAGCGGCACACTGTTTAACATTCTCTGGCTTAATAAGGTTTCTGTATAACCTGTGCTCTGAAGAACAAACTCAACTGGCACAAAACAGGTCTCACTCTAACCGTCATCAGGCAAGGAGTCGGACTTGAGTCACGTAGCACACAGAGCTATGACATTGACTCACAGTAATTAAGACACTCTGTCATGTAGAGACAAACTCCCATTCTGTATTCATCATGGCATAGCAGAGATGAACCCAAACAGAGGAGTTCAGCTGCCAAGGTTTGGGATCTTCATTTATCTGGAAGTTTAATTGTCTGGATGCACTTCCTCCAGTCATTAACCACAAACGCTAAAACTTGGGTGAGAGGGGTTGACTGAGATTTCCCCTCCACCGCTGGAGCTTTAATTAAAGGAGTAGAATGGGCTGGACTGGGTGCAAGGAAGTAGTAATTGGCCCTAGAGGCATTGTGTGCTGTGATAGAGTCAGTGTAATCGCACTCTTGTACAGTGCTTCATATTACACTATCTGATTCACAAACCCTTGGCCCTGTTACAAACATCTAGATGGCTACGTTCCATCTGTTGGATGATATAAGGGTAAATGGCAGGTTGACAAAAGATTGATATATTGATTTAAAACTAGGCACAAAGTGGTATATACAAAATGTTGTAAATGCCATACTTGACTCATGCATGTGATAAGGATAAAGAGCGTCTTAGGGTTAAGTCTCGTTCCCTTCTCAGGGAGTTGGGTTTCAAGGGAACCCAACGCTGCATCAGATGCTGATGCTATGGGGACTTTAATAGGACAGCCAATAGCCTAGAGCAGTGTTTTCTAAATCCACATTACTAAGTCCAGCATAATAAGCTGATCCAGGCAACAAATGAGATATAGAGTCGCATGCAGCAACTCTACATATCTTCACACCAGCTTCTAGTAAGTGCTAAACCGAAGGAAGTCTGCGAGGAAAAAATCCTCAGCTTTTATGTTTACAGCCTTAATGAGCTGGAGAGGGCAACAGATAAGAGAATGGATCGCTAACCACGATACAGTCCACCTCTGCTCTGTCAAAGACCCCACACTGACCTTTGACTAGCCTGAGAATGGGCACTAACCCATTCACAAGGAAGCATAGCCCTGCTTTAATCCCCAATATGATGAATTCAGTGAGGTTTTTAGATGAGAGAGTGGACCGCTTTCTGCAACTTAGTCCAACTCAACTCTCATCTTCCAAGCTTTACTGTAAAAAAAGAGAGTATACTTGAACCCATTCAGAGAGGAGCAAGTAGCCTCTTTTTTTTAAACCAATCTGATAAATCACCCAGCCTCACAGGGGGTGTGTTAACATTTGAACATAAAAACAGATCGCATAATTTCATAGCCACTAGCCGTTTTTCCCATCGAAAAATCACCCTCAGGCATTACCTTGCATAAGGGCACTCTACCCCAGTAAGAGAGTAGAACGCCTCATTTCACCATGGCCGTCACAAAAATACTTCGAGTCAGGTTTTGGCTTCCTACTGGCGCAGCGCCTCTGCCCCCTACTCCTTGGCAGCCACACTTTCCTTCTGACCTTCCCTCCAGGAACTAGTTTTGGGGTAGGGTCAGAGGGGCCAGAAGGAGCCTGGACCTGGAAAGGAATACATTTCCTATCTGAACTTTTCCACCACAGTCTCAACGCCAGTTCCGAAGTCCCCTGAGGACGAGACTGGTGCATCAAAGAGAAAATTCGTATCCCTCTCCCCTATATGCCCGATAAGTTCAGCCACAGATGCATCTCTGTGGCTGAACTTATCAGCCAAAGGGCGGCCAATGGCATGGGCTGTTTGCTTAGTGGCACAGAGGACTAGATCTGTGGCTGCACACAATCACATGAGACAATCCTTCAACTCTTCTACTCATCTCTTCTACTCAGGCCTAGCCGGAATAGACTGCAGAGCGGGCTTCCAGATTGGGCATGAGAGCCACGGAGCTAGCGGTAACTCCTCCGCCAGCTCCCTACAATTGTAGTCGTAACTCTAGCTCAGCAGACGTGGGGTCTTAACTGTGAGGTGCAGACGCTACGTTACCATCTCTCGTGAATATAGCGAAGCAGCGAGACAGAGTGGGTCCAAATCTTTGGCGAGCGCCTCAGACACAGGTCGGGTCTGATATTAGTGGCTTCTGGTCTTGGGTAATTTAGAATAAATGTGCTTTTACTGAATGGATCCGAGAAGACAACTATGCCAACTTCCCTTTAGGCATTTAACAATATTTTATTACTTAAAACAAATACATATTAAAAATGATATGATAACGTTAATATCAAATTTTTTGGGGAAATGCACGTAGAATAGAAACAAACATTTGTAACAGATATAAGATCCTTCAGGAAATGCAACAGGTTGCTGCATTACACTGCGTCTTCATGCATGATTTTTATTTTTGCGTTCGCCTCTGCTGAGGTAAATATCATGATATTACCATGATTATGGCTATGAAAATATAGTCTTTACGTGGCAGAAAACGACCAAATAGTAAATAAAATAACTCAAATACAATTTCTAAACAGATACTTAATATCTGCATACTCTCCACCTGTAGCTGGTGTGTGGTGAGCGCACTGGCTCCGTTGTACTGCGGCTGCCGTCGCATCATCCAAGTGGATGCTGCACACTGGTGGTGGTTGAGGAGACAGGATTGTAAAGTGCTTTGTGTGTACAGTAGTGAAAAGTGCTATATAAATATAAATGCCTCATTCATTCATTCATTCATTCATTCATTCATTCATTCATACTTTTTTATTTTTAAAGTATTTTTATTTTTTATTTTTGGGGGGTAATTTTGCCTTTTATTTGACAGTGTGCAGAGAGAAATCCTGATTTTTTCCATAAAAATTGTTATTCTGACATGGGTTAAAACAATTCATTTAAAAAAAAATTTCATTGTGATATTTTTGGAGAATTTTGCCTTTATTTGACAGTTTGATGAGAGACAGGAAGAGATACGAAGCACTGTTGCACAAAATGTATGTGTGCTACCCTCAAGGCTATCCTCAGACAAGAAATGTATTCTTAATAAAAAAAGACAGCGTAAGCAGGGCTTCCAGATTCCACAGGAGTGAGATATTTAGTCTTCATAGAAAATACAAGAGTTTAGACTCCCTAATTAGCCTTTTGTGACGTTCATGTTTATTTAGCTATGCACACAGCTCTAGGCAGAACGTAGCACCAAAACACACACAGTATTTTTCTTGTCAGCCTTAATAATTTTTTGAATCAGGCCTGCAGCTGAAAAGATTTTACTTGTTTTATAGTAAGGCTCGCCACGCTTATGAGAGAACTTCAAGAAGCAGCATTACGGATTCTCACAGGATTGTGCATGGCACTGCTCTGAGATCTTTCCCAACCATCTGATCAGATCAGTCCATTAAATTTTTCTGCTTATCAAAGTACAGTACACAAACGCACGCTCACAACTCAGTCCTGATGCCTTTAAGTGCAAGTTTGTTGCAAAGAAGAGCATGGGTTGTCTCCCCAAACACAAGCTTTGATTAGCCTGTTTGTGCAATCCTGAGCACTTTTAATAGGGGCTGTGTTACAGGTCGGCCGTTTGGTGTACTTATAACATTGAATCTCTGCCCACACACAAGATCCATTGCCCCAAAAGGGGCCTCATCCACTTTTTACTCATCTCTTCTCTGATTAGACTCATACTTATGGAAGCTTTCTTTCAGATACTTTAAACACAGAGAAATAGGAATAACACTATGTGTTTTACAGCCTTGCCCGTGGCACCAAATGATCTCTGACTCTTTAATCATGGCTAAATGCTGTCAGAAGGCCCGCAGTGAGAGACTGTCTGCGGCAAATCTGAAACTAAACGCAGAAGAGACGGGCCGAGATAATGGGCTTTAGGAGGAAATGTGCTGAGGCGTCTCGCTGTGGGGGGAAAAGAGGCTTTGAGTCTTCAATGGCAACATTTTGTGCTGCTTCTGAACACCAGAGAAAAAGACTTCTGCAAATTAAGCTCTGTCTAGATTTCCACTTTATTTGTCCTCCTCCGCAATGATTCAGAATGGCTGCTGATGATGAGGCCGGGCGGACTCTGAGCCAACGCGGAGTGGATTTGCCGCGTTGAATGGGAGGGAAACTGTTTGCATCCCAGTATGAGGCTTCTTTGAAAGTGAAACGCTCACTTTGGGGCTGATGGGGAGTTGACGAGGTCCGGGGGCCGGTGAGAGAGGCAAACAGTGGATGTCTTGTGTTTTTCTGCTCTTTTTCTCTCATCAGCGTGGGAGAACTGAGAGGAGCGTGATGAGTGCTGATTGACTGCGAGCGGAGCAGACGATGAGCGGCTCATCCATCTTCGCTGACCTCCTGCAGGTTTCCTGGCTTTAATGTGCCCTGGTCATTTGTGTGGTGTGAGAGCTCAGTCGACAGGAGAACTCATCCATGGCGGATTTACTCAAATCAATAACGTGCCTCCTGCCCTCTGTGAGCTACTTAATGCGGCCTACATCGCACCTCCTGGGAAAGACTCGCCTCAGTGGCAGGATGTTCCATGACCCCCCTCTGTGCCAAGCTGTCTTCTCTAAGTGCTGATCATCCACCTCATGTTTGTCTAGCATAGACAACGGATGCTGGTGTCCAACAACACACAGTCTTCATTAGGGCTTTATCCACTTTCAAAACAGCTTTCGATAAAGATAAATGCCTGGTAGCTTAGTAGTTAAATACGGACTGGTTTGTGAGGTTAAAAGGACTACAATTGAATGAAACCATCAGCTAAATGACATACATGTACTCTACCATTCAAAAAGTTTGGGATCAGTGAGTTTTTTAACTTATGTTTTTGAAAGAAGTCTTTGATGCTCACTAAGGCTGCAGTTATTTGATTAAAAATACAGAAAAAAAATTGTAATGTTATTGTAATTTCAAATAGCTGTTCTATTTGAATTTCTTTTAAAATGTAATGTATGTCTGTGATGGAATGAATGGGTGTATTTTCAGCCTTCATTCCTCCAGTCTTCAGTGTCACATGATCCTTCAGAAATCATTCTAATTCTAATTGATACTCAAGAAACATTTCTTTTTATTATCAATGTTGAAAACTGTTGTGCTGCTTAATACTTTTCTGGAAACTGTGATGCATGAATATAGAGTTCAAAAGAATAGCATTTGAAACAGAAATCTTTTGAAACATTGTAAATGTCTTTACTGTCACTTTTAAGTCCTTGCTGATAACATTTTTTGATTTCTTTCAAAAACAAATCTTAATGACCTCAAACTTTTGAACAGTAGAGTATATCGAAATGATGCAGAAAGAAAGTTAGCAGTTAGCACTGATTTTGAGGTGAGGGAAACCCCAAGACCTCTCAGAATCACATAAAATATCTCCAGATGCATGCAGTAAAATTTATGCAAGAATGTACAAAATCTATGTCTATGGTGGGTTTGGCCCTATTTATGCTAGCTAATGCCTAACACCAGAATGACTGAGTCAGTGTTTTATAGCATCTCTGGGTCACTTTAGGTGCTTTTGCAAGATTAGCTCTTTGCAATTTCACCCATTTTATTGATAGCGTTTGCAGTAGTTCATTGATAATTTAAAGAGAATATATGAGGGGATGTAAATAATCTATGCTTCAGCTAATCCCCACTCACGGTGGGATTCACTTTTATTGAAAAAACACTGTACAAACCTGTACCTCAGCATATGTTCTGTAATAAAATTATATGACTTAACAAATCTTGTGTATTGGCAATTCCAGGATTACAGTTCACCGGTTCACAACCTGTTGCTCAGAATTTAATACAACTGAGTCATACTGATCAACGAGAGTTTCCACCCTTAACTCTAACTGGAGGATGGTGGCAATTTAGTTGGCTGGTGTAAAAAAGCATCCTTTCTTCTTCTTTGTGTATCAGGTTGTGAAAGTGGCCACTGGGGGCCCCACTGCAGCAACCGCTGTCAGTGCAAGAATGGGGCACTGTGTAACCCCATCACAGGAGCCTGTGTCTGCACAGACGGCTACCAAGGCTGGCGCTGTGAGGACCAATGTGAGCCTGGCTACTATGGCAAGGGCTGCCAGCTGCAATGTCAATGCCTCAACGGTGCCACCTGCCACCACGAGACAGGGGAATGCATATGTGCACCAGGCTACATGGGCCCCATGTGAGTACCAGAGATAAAACAGGTTGTCAATATAGAGATATGAAGGTTGATATGTCTTTCCTGAAATATATACTTTATATAGAGGAGACAAGGTCAAGTTGTAACTCTAGTGAAAAGGGTAGGTTTATTTTTGAAAGTCAATTTCTGTATAGGCCCATACCTCTTGACTGCAAAACAGCTATTCAACCTTTCCTCCATCATTGCCAAGGAAACACACATTAACCTTTTATGACCTTTTGTTTTGTCACAGTGGGAACCTGCCATTAAATAGTCAGTTTTTCAGCAAAATAAACAGTAAAACAGTTATGGTGCAAAACATTTGAAATAAGGCAAAAATATACAAGATAATAACGTACAAAAATATAATTCATGAAAAGATTCCAAAATACGATTTTAGTTTTTTATTTAAGAAATGTATACTTTTATTTAGCAATTGATCAAAAGTGACAGTAAAGACATTTATAATGTTCCAAAAAAATTAAATGCTGTTTTTTTTCTGTTCATCAAAGAATCTTAAAAACAATGTTTTCAGTTTCCATAAAAATATTAAGTAGCACAATTGTTTTCAATGTTGATAATAATAAGAAATGATATGCAAATAATGATATTAGAATGATTTCTGAAGGATCATGTGTCACTGAAGACTGGAGTAATGGCTGATTAAAATTCAGCTTTGCCATCACAGAAATAAATTAAATGTTAAAATATATTAAAATAATAAAAAAAAACTATTATTACATTTTAGAGAGCATTAATTATTACTATTATATTATTTTACAGTGTAATAATATTGCACAATATTACTGTTTTAATATCATTTTGATCAAATAAATTCAGTTTTCCTGAGCATATTAAGAGACATAAAATCTTACCGACCCCAAATTGTTGAACTAAAGTGTATCATTTTTTATTTTATTTAAAAAAACATATACTTTTTTTAGATTCATTAAATATCAATTGTTTTGGGGCAACAGAAATTGTAATTGATAAAATGTCCCAATAAAATATGTCAAAATAATAGTAAACCCTTTGTTAGAATGTGTGCTACTATAGTTAATTCACCTATTTATCCAAAATTCATTGGAAAAATGTTAACAGATATTGCAGTTTGGAGGATACAATTTGAACTAGGTGTTTGAAACCAAAAAAGAAAGAGATTTTGAACCTGAAACCTTCTAGGTACCCCATGTGACAACTAGCCCCAGTCTCCCATACTGATCTACATTTGATGTACTTATCATTTGTCTATATTCATTGTTAGCATAGTGGAAATGCTGTGAAGTACTTGTGAGGGTACTTTAAAAAAAATGTGGTTGGTTTTTTATTTTTTTTAAAGTATTTGTTCTGAAGTCTTTGAACATTCTTGTGTTTTATGTTGCAATCCTTTGCAATTGCTGCCTGAGTTTCATGTTTTTGCTCTTGTGGTTCGGCAGCTGTGGAGAGCGCTGTCCCTCTGGAAGTCACGGCCCACAGTGCGAGCAGCGCTGCCCCTGTCAAAACGGAGGAACCTGCCATCACATCACTGGAGAATGCTCCTGCCCTGCTGGATGGACGGTAAGATGCTGCACTCAGAGGGACCAAAAGTGAGGGACAGAGAGAATAAATGATAGAAAAGAAACAGAGGAGAATAAAGATGAGGAGACAGATGATAAGGAATGAGGGGCAGGGAGTGAAGGAGAATAAAAGGGCAAGATACTGAAACGACGAAGAGGTGAGTCACACTTGAAAGTAAGAAAGGAGAAGAGGGAGTAATTAGGAGAAAGGCAGGGTTAAGTGAATGGAGGGAAGGTGAAAGAATATAAAAGGTAAATGAAGAAGGGGTGGAGGAGAATCTGAATGTAGAATCCTAAAAGGGGAAGAAATGACACTAATCTGAGTCTCGCAGAGCGGCTGGCTGAAGTTATTATTTAAGAAGCAAATTGTGTGAAGTTTGCTGAGTCTTATTATTGCTCTTTTTGCATCATCGTATATTCGCAAAGAGGACACATCAAAAACACAAGTTTTCTTTCTCTTCTGAAAAGAGTTTAATGCGCTACAGTATGTACTAGACATACTCTAATATTCACAAAAGCAGTTCATTCAAAACGTTTACTGAAACTAAACTGCAAAAATTGGTCATTCAGACATTAACCTCAGAACTGTGAGTACAGTAGCATACTGTATACATACAGTATCAGCGCCTATTCAATGATGTAAGGAACCTCGGTCTGTACCTTTAATGGTCTTAAAGGTACAGTAGCATAGACTGGATCAGATAGGAGGTAAGTGTAAGTGATCATGCAAAAGTTTCAGCTTTAACTGACATAAGTGGCTACAGATATATTGAATATGGCCTCTTTTATAGGGCCACACATACTGTGTTTTTCTATAATTCTATACATGTCTATCTTTGCATGGTTTTATGTATGATTGTTTATCTTTATGGATGATTCTATATACTGTGTTCACTCAAAATCATTTATTCCCTCGTGTATTCCAAATCTCAATGACTCAAGAAATGTTATTTTGAAAGTTTGTTATTTTAAGTTTAAAGAATGTATTGGCTACTCGTTTCATAAAATAAAAGCGAATGTGCTTTCAAGCTCCCAAAAAAAAAAAAAAACTACTATAACTATAAAGTTTTAATAATTGTTCTAATACTATTAGAATATCAAAAAGTCACACAACTACAACATTAATGACACATATGAATAATATTGTTTGAATCACTTTAAGAATTTTTTTTGACAGCCAGTCAGAATCCACCCGAAGAGCTCATTTAAAGGCACAAATGACATAACTGCAGTGTGCTTATAATAAACAGAACATTATCTTGTGTTGGTATGGACGCCAACATAGATATCATTATGATTATTTTTCTTGGTTTGAAAGGGGAAGATTGTGAATAATAAGTGAATAATAATGACTAAGGCATTTCTCTCTTTGAAAGAAAGTCGTGTGGGTTTGAAGTGGGAGTAATGATATTTTTTTATTGTAAGTGCATCGTTCCTTTAAATGAGTCCATCTTCAGTGGTCATTCTGAATGGACTTGATCTGATTCTCAAATGTGAATTTTCTCTGCTCTCTTACTCGACAGGGGTCTGTGTGCGCCCAGCCATGCCCATTCGGCAAGTATGGGATCAACTGCAGCAAGGAATGCTCGTGCCGCAATAGAGGACTGTGTGACCACATCACAGGACAGTGCCAGTGTATGGCTGGATACAGTGGCCACAGGTAAAACAGATACCCAATTAGTGAAAATCAGTTCTGATCTTATTTCTGTTATTATTCCGCTGTCTTTAAAAAAAAAAAAAACTACCACAAAAGCAGTTTGTTTCCTAGCATGCACAATTTGGGTCTGAATAATTGATTAATTGTTTTTGTTTTTACTGCTCTGTGTTTGTATTCCCTATGTCCACTGATCCCACTCCAAGATCTGCACTGGTCTAAGTTTCTGCCCATTAATTACCAGTAATGGAGTTTTATTAGGATCCAATTGAAATAGCTCAGTGCCTTTATTTCACTGTCTTCTGCAGCAGCTTAGGGTTTATTAGCGCACTAAAGTGATTGTCTGCAGAATGAAAACACTTTTAGGACAGACAGTTCTTATCCTCTAATATTTAACAAAATTGCCCTCATTCATTTGGTCTGTGACAGGTGAATTAGCCCAGCAGGAATAATCTCAGATTGCGTTAGTACCCCCTCCTCCCTTCCCCCTAGCCCTTCTCACACCCGTCTCTTCTGATGCAAACGACGCTGGTGTAATTTCAACATGAAACATACCTAGTCCGTTTTATAATTTAATTGAGCTATTTATCTGTCTCCTAATGGCTTCTTTGGACACTCAAGATTGATGTTCTGCCAGGATTGTATATTGAAGATCTTGTGGAAGTCGTTGTTCCTTAAGTCACTTTGCTATTCAACAAAGAGAATGAGCCCGGGTCTAATTGTATTCACGGTAATTAATGACTGCAGTTTTAGTTTCCTGTCGCCCCATAGGCGAAGCCAAGGGGCTGATGAACCTGAGGTACCAAAGAAGATGCCCAGAGCATTGACCCTTGACCCTTAGATTAGAATAACTTTGTAGTCTACTAATTCTGCTTGTGTTATTCTGACAGGCTCCTTTTTCTTCCAGAACTACTCTGAGTAACGAAAAATGTGGTGTACAAAACATTGGACTTTTCTTCCCTTTGTAAAGTGTCGGAAATGTTCCCAGGTGCCAGGAAGAGTGTCCAGTCGGCACCTATGGACCCCAGTGTGCCCTCCACTGTGACTGTCAGAATGGGGCCAAGTGTTACCACATCAACGGAGCGTGTTTGTGTGATACAGGATTCAAAGGGCCTCACTGCCAGGACAGGTTCTGTCCACCAGGCCTATATGGTCTCATCTGTGACAAATACTGTCCCTGTAACTCCACTAACACACTCAGGTAAGACCTGACCTCACGTCAACAGGCTGCAGTAGAATGATAACTGGTAAACTGACAAGAAACAATGGACTAGGGATGCGTGTTTGTACCATAATTGGTAAAGCCAATATGGGATGTTTAATTTAGCATGCCCTATTTTTCCATTTAGATTACCTTTACCATAATCTAATGCTTACTTCCAGTTAATGTTTTAAAATAGAATAATTTGATAACACTATTAAATGTAATCTTCAGCAAATCTCAAAATAAATATCTATTTTCATTTTGTATGTTATGATGTTGTGATGCCTACATTTATTTCTAGTATTTAAATTAATTTAAGTTTTTAGTGTTTAAATTTATTTTTTTTATTATTTAGACAAAATAGTAAAGAATTTTAATATCGGCTATAATTTGAAAATAATTTGAATTATGCAGTAAATTAATTAGTGTAGTACTGGTGCATCCCTACAATGCCCTTGATTTTCTTGCAAAGAATTTGTTTTGTTTTGTTTCAATATCATTTGTCAGTGGCAAAATTCCACAGTTAAACAGCAAACTCTCTCTTAACAACACTCAAAGGAATAGTTCACCCAAAAATGAAAATTCATTTACTCAATCTGTATGAGTTTCTTTCTTCTGTTGAACACAAAAGAAGATATTTTAAAGAATGTTGGCAACCAGACAGTTGACGGTAGTCAATGACTTCCATACAATTTTTTTTTTCCTATTATGGAAGTCAATGGCTACCGTCAACTGTCTGGTTTCCAACATTCTTTAAAATATCTTATTTTGTGTTCAACAGAAGAAAGAAGCTCATACAGGTTTGGAACAACTTGAGGGTGAGTAAATGATGACGGAATATTCATTTTTGCATGAACTATCCCTTAACATAACAATTCAGCTAAGTTATTTCACACAAACAATGCATCTTTGTTGCAAAGATGGTTAAACAGAACCTTCAGTCCTACACCCATCACTTTTCCAGCCAACTCCTCTCGAGTTAACCTCTGGAGCCATGGGTGAGTAAAGAGCTCTATTTGAGTCCATTTGACTTCATTTGACTTGCAAGTAAAAATTTGAACACCTTTCAACAGTAGCATAGCACTTGCTCTTAATCGCGACCTGTGCTTCATTCATTATTTCTTAGCCTCGTTCCTGGCTAATGCAATGTTAATGCCTGGTATGGGTAGATTAAGCCCTGAGACACTGGGGCTCATTACTACATGAAGGAGAGAAAGGACATCCCATTTATCTGAGTGGAGCTCCCAGACACAAGGATGGATGAACTCAATGGTTTTAGTTTTCAGATTTGGCTCCCTTGTTCTGGAAACCAAAGTGTTTCTGTTTAGATGCCATATACACAGCGTGTCTTTAGGCATATTTGTACCTAAATGTCTATTTGTCTTTCTCTTTTTCAGCTGCCACCCCCTGACAGGTGAATGCTCGTGTACAGCAGGATGGACGGGTCTATACTGCAATGAGACCTGTCCCCCGGGTTACTATGGAGAAGGATGTAGTGTACCCTGCCAGTGTGCTAATGGAGCAGACTGCCACGGTCTCACTGGGGCCTGTATCTGTGCCCCAGGCTACACAGTGAGTCCATGTTTATCATTTATCATTGTCTACACTCATTAAACACTAGTAAATCTTGCCATGCTGAAATATTGTCACATTGACTGCTGAGCATTGACGATTACAGCTGCTAATGTTTTGAATTAAAGGATGTATTTTTTCAATTTCCATTCCTATACATCTGACATTAACATCACTCAAACCCCTCATTAGTAAAGTAAACACCAATATGTCTTGGACAATGGCTTTAGACCGCCTACCAACCGGTCAGTCAACCACTGCGCTAAATAAAAGGATTTTAATTGTTGATTACATATGGCTTCAAATGAAAATACCCGTCTGATCTGATTCTTTTTGTAAAACAGATATATTTTTGTATATATATGATTAATTCATCTCAGTAAAGCCTCCCAATGAGAATCCTGAACAAAACATCAATGTGTTAAGTTAAAATTAAACATTTAATTTAATTTAATTTTATATTGCGCTTTTAAAACTATGCAGTAACGTGCAGTTTATATTCCCAAAAATCAGTGACCCTCTCGTCAAAATCAGATCACAAGTGGTCACAGGATACACATTTGAGACACAGGTGCAAACAGCAATTTGTCTTGGCTCAACACTTGTGATATACCAAGTCTAAATAGGGCCACAGACATGACTTATGAAGGTGGCACAATTCATAATTACATAATAAAGGTTTATGATTGTGGATTTTAAGTGAAAATTGGAAGCACCTTTCAGAGAACATTTCTAGTCAGCACTTTCCTTGATCTTTCTTTGAAAAGTTTTTGTGCCTTCATACTTAAAGCAGAAGTGTCAGCGAATACAGTTTATTGCTTTGAAAATGATCTCTATAGTGGTCTCTCTCTCACACACACTCACACACACAAACACATCACCTCCTGCTGGGAACAAGGTGAGAGTCTCTAAGATCAGTAATGATACTTTCACAATGCTCATGTCTTATTAATCAGCAGGATTACACTTAACACAAAGACCTTGTCAAACTCAGAAAGAAGCGTTAGATACATGGACTCCAAAAAAGATTTTATATGACATAAATAACTAAATGTTTTGTTATCCAGTTGGATAGCACAAGGCACAAAATCTGCCCAGCTCTGTGTTCTCTGATGAACAAAGGTGTTGCTAAAATGAAAGCAATAAGATGCAAGGAAAGAGCATGAGAAAAACATAAAGAGAGACATGATCATGTGAGTGATCTGAATTTATTTTACAGAGATGTTAAAATAGATGGATGGCTCATTTCATTACTGAATGTGTCAGGTTTTTTTTATAGTAAACTTGTAAAACGTTTTTACATACTGTCTTATCAAATTAAATTGTTTGAGAATATTTATTTATAAAGAAAAATTCTGGGTATGTGTATCTGGGTAGTGTGTGGCCCATTGGTAGTGTATATCTACTTAAAGTACCGTTCAATGTATATTTCAAGTATAAAAATTAATTCCTAAACAGGAACATTGTAGTATACTTAAAGTTCAAAAATAATATATAAATAGTAAACTATAAGTATAATGTTAAGTTCACTTAAAGAAAACTTACAAGTATACTTGCAGTATAAAACTACTAAACTAGTATAAACTAAACTAGTATAAACTTTCATAAACTAAAAAAAATCTTCACTTGTTGTATAGACCTTATGCACCAGAGAAACGAGGGCGCCGCCATCTTTAGAATATTGTCTTTTAACTGCCGTTTTTGCGGTCGCTCTGTATATTTCTATGGCATTGTTGTCCAGAAGTAATTAGCTTTTGAAGTGGATTTACAAAATGTAAAGTTAACGAAAGTTATCATGAGGACTGTAATGTTAAAAGCAGATGACTTAACAAATGATAGTCAACCAACAAGATTTTAAAACGAGCCATTCATTAATAAACACGCAAAATCGCTGTGAAAATACAGACCGGAAGTCAAAAGACAACGAGCGCAGCGCTGAAAAGGGGCGGGGCTACATAAGGTCTATAGTTGCAGTAGAAACGAAAAATGCAGTTGTAAACTAGTTGTGTACTCAGTTTACTATTGCTACACAAAGTATACCTTTATATACTAAAAAATGGTCCAATTTAGTCCCTAGAAGTATTGAAAGTATACTTAAAATTACCTTGAAGTATGGTTATTTTTTAATTGTAATACTATTTCACAATATTACTGCTTTACTGTAAAAGAGACTTTCAAAAACATTTTAAAAAAGTCCTGCAAACCCCAAACTTTTAAATGGTAGCTATAGTTACTTTTTTTTAGCTTGCATTGTTGGTAACTACATTTTCAGTAGCTTCACTTTATGTTTTAAGTATATAGCATGGAAAGCTACAGTTTCAAGTATAGTCCCCACCACTGAACTGATTTCACTCTTGCTGCATTCAGAAATAATAAAAATGTTGCAAAGCAGGTAAAATAAAGACAGTGCCGCAGGTAAAGACTGGAACGGAGGGGATGATTAAGAAAAACTCAGTACCAGAGGCTATAGCCAACTCCTGCCTTGGCCTGTTGCTGTGTCCTGTGGCAGAGCTACTACAGCGATTTGAACTAACAGGCGGAGGCACAGACTGTATCTTCATTTTCACCACCTGCTCTTTGTGTTAGATTTGAGGGGCCTGCTGCCAGTTCTATTAAACACTGCTCGAGGAGCTTTGGCCAAGGCGTCTGACCGAGATGCAATGGAATTGGGAAACAATACTCTATTTCCAGGCCAGCTGTTCCATTTGGACCTATAGAACAGCAGAGGTTAACAATTTGACTGCAGTCTGGTTGAAAATAAGAGAGGTAATGGCCACCAAAACTCTCATTCATAGAGTTCTGAGAGAGTGATATTTATAGGGGTGGGAAAGGAACATATATGCTTGTGCTGCTGGTACTGCAGAGAATGGAGGTGGGTAAACGAGGGAACAAATGTGCTGGTAGTACTACGATGAAAGCACACATGCCACGTTCATGTGTGCTTACATGACACTTCACTTGAATGCATAGATGTGGTATGCATAGGTATGATTTTTAATGCTTAAAATAATAGATGCTAAAAAAAAATAGGGGGCCTAATTACACAGAAAAAACAATTCCAACTTTGCTAGGGCAATCGGGAGCTTCTGAATCAGATTTGTATGAATGACCTCTAGTGAAGCTTTTGCCATTTAGCTTTTTGTCAAATTTATTTTATATTATATTAGAGTCAGGGAGTGGTGGCTGCAGTACTAAAGCGCACAACAAAGGAGATATATTCAAGGAGACTTTTAATATAATAATCCAAACAATAAACAGAAGTATTAACAAAGAGAGAAACATACCACAGACTCACTTACGTAAAACAAAGCTAGACAGAAACTGAGGGCTTAAATATATGAGGGCAAACAGAGCTGATGAGATAATGAATGACACACCTGAACTGAACTAACACAATCAATTAGAAACCATAGAAACAAACAGGGAGAGGACGGAGGAGAACTGAACCAAATAAATGACTAGAGAATAACAAGTAAATTTAAACATGAACCGAAACAGATCAAAAACAAACATAAAACGTGACTATTATATTATATTATATTATAGAAAAACCTATATATAGAGAGTGGCATATTTTATCTGCGTCAAAAAGTATATTTGTAAGTAGGCTATGTATATTTATATATCCTAAAATTATTATTTATTTTTTTCATATAATAATTTGAATCCCAGACTTTTGGACCCCACTGAATATGAAAATGTACCAATCAAAGTTTGAAGTCATTTCTAGCTCTTTGAATGTACTACTGATCTATGCTAATAGATATGCATACAGTATGTCCTGCTTTAGGCTGCTTTTAGAGGAGTTTAGTCACCCAGTTGAATAAGTGCTCTCGGTCCTGTGTCAGTGTAATCTGGAGCATTCATGGGTCTCAATAAATCCCTGTGGTCATTTGTGAGCCAGAGACTCTTTTACCTCCAACCCATTCACCAGTAAATTGCAGGTCTGCTGAAAAGTCGAACAAACTAACTTTCTCGCCCCATATTCGGCTGCCTGCACCGATAGTTTCAAGTCTTTTTCTGCTGAACAGAACTGCCATTGTTAGCAGTCTGCTTGCTGTCACTTTTGAACGGAACAAAGATAACTGCACGTAGATTGATGAAAAATTAATCCACAGATGTAAGCTTTTCATGTGGGGAGTGGATGGACGAGCAAAGCAGATGGAGAGGTAGAATATTTGAAATGGGGAATACAATGGGGGAATGTGGGAGAGAGAGAGAACGGAAAAAAAGAGAGCATACAAGAAAGAAAAGAGTGGGAGTAAGAGAAAATATTGGAGACGATTGTATCAAAGTGAGCGAGCGAGATAAATGATGACTGATTGAAAGAAAGGGGAGAAACAAAACATATATAGAGAGAGCGAGTGTCAGTCCCTCTTGGAGCCCATGACGCCTTGTGGCATATCTTATATTGCCTTCCTCTTAGACCTAGTTCCAGATGATAATGAGAGCGGGTCCTTTGCTGCTCAATCCCCGGCACCGGGGAGACGGAGGCAGGAGGCGCACAGCACACTGCCATTACCCCACTAATTGGGAGTCTAAATCATTTTGTCAGCTGTCAGTCAGAGCCAGGGATGAGGCAAGAAGACACCGGTGATGACCGACGCTGGGATACAGGCGACTCCCCTGCTGAGCCTGGTAAAGCGCAGAGATTGTGCTGGTGTTGTTTGGCTGGGGAACAGGGTTTAAGAACACAGTGTCTGTCAGTCATCAGCAATGGTTTTCTGGGGGATGGATGGAGGTGCCAAGGGCCAGGGGCTGTCAGCTCATTAATGCAGCTGGGGAAAGCAGGCCTTTAGCACTGAGGTCTGTGTGATAGCAATAAGGACACAAGCTACACACGGACTTCAGGTTTTCTGCTGTGCAAATGTGCTCTCTACCTTTCTACTCGCTTGAAACTGCATCTAACTCACATGCTGCCTTGTTGTAGAGAATGTTTTGCAGGAAATTTCAAATTGTTGGAAGTTTTACGGAATCCTCAGATGGGATTTAGAGTCACACTTCACAGCACATTTTTCATGTTACAGTGTTAAGTTACATAAGTACAGAATAATTCTAAGAACTAGAATCTTACCTTTTCTGAGAGAAATGAATGCCTGCCTGAGCAAAACTCACTGATGTGATGCTAGGGTGTTAGTGGTTGCCAGGGCATTGCTATGTATGTAGTCGTTGAAACCGTGGTTTTGCACATTTGTATCCATTTGTAGGGTGTTTTGGGTGGTTGCCAAGGCATTGTTAGGGGTTTGCTAAGGTGGGTGCCGCGCAATTTGGGGCGTCATACATGTGCGGGACAAGTTAAAACATGTATGAGCAATAGTGATTATTTGAAAATGTACTTTATTTATTTGTATAAATGTATATTTAGTGTGTAGTTCAACAACTCTGCTGTGTGTGTTTTTCAGGGAGATGACTGTTCCCAAACCTGCCCACCGGGACTATACGGTACTAACTGCACTTCCACCTGCCACTGCCACAACCAGGCGTCCTGCTTACCAATCGATGGCTCCTGCATCTGTAAAGAAGGTATGGCATAATGTGCTCTCCTTCTTATTTTATTCTTATTAATAAAACTATATGCATGGAAAACCATGCAAGACTGTGGGTTTACATCCAACCTGAAAACAAGACTATAGATTGACCTTTTCAAATAAATCCATATGCAATCAATATATGCAATCAAATAGTAAGGAAAATTTGTAATCTTTACAATTGATTATTCTAGGACTAATTAATAATTTTCCAATTCCCTCTAAAACAGACGGCAATGTTTAGATAATTAACCCTGTCTATAAATTGAAATTCGGCATGCCTAGCAAGCCCATTATTCTCCATGCACTTTCTGGACATCACACATCAGACACTCCCAAAAAATAGTATATAATGTACCCATCCGTTCTCCATATATCCATCTCTGTCATTATGAAAAAAAACTGGTGTTTCAGTATCAAAGGATCCAAATTCCCTCCAGGTCACTTTCAAAGGATGCATAACAACTTAGCACTTACATACACATATGGCCTTTTTAGGCTATAAAAGCATAAAAAATGTGGTGTGAATCCACAAGAGCCTTGTGAGCACTCAGCGTTTGGCTGACCGCAGCTAACCGTACCTGCGGGACGGCCCTCAGTTGTTGCATAAACATGGAATTGTCCGGAAAGGCTTACCAAAAGAATATTCGCTCAGGTCCCTTCAGTTTAGGAGGAAGCTCATTAGAGACAGTACCTTTAAAATCCTCATCCCATTCATAATGCAGAACCCCAGTGTGCTACACAACTTCTCTGCCTATCTCACTCTGCTCTTATGTTGACCTCAAACCATGCATATATTCCACTCATTGACTGCTTTGCAGTGTGAGCCGAGGGAGACAAGAATCCTCTGGCTTCTGACAACACGTGACCTCAGTTCCCCTTCTTCCCGCTCTATTAATTGAACTCTGTTATAAACCAGAGAAGGTTTATTTGGATAGAACTCAAAAAGAGAATGTCTGCTGTAACAAATGAAGAAACCAGTGGTTGAGTTGACAAATAAATGAACAAATGTCTGTACCATTTCTCTTTATAGGTTGGCAGGGTGTCGACTGCTCAATCCTGTGCTCCAGCGGGACTTGGGGTTTGAGCTGTAACCGGACTTGTTTGTGTGCCAATGGTGCGGCTTGTGACCCAATCGGTGGCTCCTGTACCTGTTCTTCAGGCTGGAGAGGGGAACGCTGCCAGCTGTCCTGCCCTGTGAGTATCTTCCTGGGACTGGTTCCATTGTCTCTCTGCCAGAGGCTGGCAAGACTGGCCATTTGATTTATAAATATTTGTCATGACAGGGCAATTTAAGCTTGGCAAGATGGTTTGTGTGTGTGGTTAAACAGGATGGCACATACGGGTTGGAGTGTCGCGAGCGTTGTGACTGTAACCACGCTGATGGATGTGATCCTGTGAGTGGATTCTGTCGCTGTCTGCCAGGATGGACAGGTGAGTGTGAGACCAGTGACAAATTCACATTGACATGTTAAAATAGGCTTTTATGACGCAACATAAATGCTAGTGTGAATTACTCACCCTTTGTTGAAAAAAGGCTTGATGCAATTTAAATTGCGCACATTATTGGGCACATAGGACACATTACATTTATTAAAAGTGACAGTAAAGATTTTCACATTGTTACAAAAAAACCTGAATCATTACTGCAGACATGAGCTGTAATGTTAATGGATATTCGCGCTGGATAAAATAACATTGTTAGATCAATCATGGATGTGTCTCTACTGCATACTCTCGACACAGGTAAATGACCTAACACAAGATTTCTGTATGTAATTATGTTGAAAATATAACATAATAACATATATGCCTATCTGGGATTATTGGCAACAGAAATCTTGCTCGGAGGGACGTGCTTGGAAATAATATTTCATAGCAAGCAATATTTAGCCAATGAATTGTTTAAATTAAGTTACTAACAAAAACAATATTATCTAACACATAACATATGGGCGTAGAATACGTGGGAGATGCGGGGGACGTGTCCCCCTCACTTTTAATAAAATGTAAACTCTTCCCCATGCTTTTTTGGGGCAAGTGTATTGTTCATGTTTCCATGGGCCGGTGTGAATAAATCTAGACTTAAATTCAAATTGACAGACAAAGTGAATTAAGTTGTGTGCACATACCTTTAAAAAATCCATTCAGAATGAGCACATTTGACATTTGCAGTAGGCTTATATGTAGATTGATATTTATTTATTTAAATAAATAACCATTTACATGCTGAGAACGTTTGCTCATTTGCTCATTGTAATCAGATGGCGAGGTGGTTTCACTTGTTATGATACATGAGCAATTCTTTATTAATAGCAAAGTCTGAATGGCGTCGTAAACTGTGGTATAATGTATCAGTGTTGATGCGCATCGTCTAACATAAGCTGGGCTTAGTTGCGCCTGGTCGTAGTTTTAGTTGGTGCAACAGGTGTATATATTTATTGGAACGTTGGATGTAGCTAAGCCCAGCGTAGAGCTTACACCCAACATTTTTACATCCAGCTGGTACAACCGGCCCCTAATGGTTAGAGAGTCAGACTAACCCGAAGGTTGCAGGTTTGCTTCTCAATACCGGCAGGAAATGGCTGAGGTGCCCTTGAGCAAGGCACCCAACCCACAATCGCTCCCCGGGCTGCACACTGCTCCGAGTGTGTGTCCACGGTTAGCGGTGTGTGTGTGTATTCACTAATCCTAATGTTGGATGAGATAGGTTCTTGGATGGGTTCAGTGCCCATACACAAAAGAATTATATTTGAAATATATTTTCTGGATATGTTTTGGAATATATGCAAATATTTGAAATTGGCCCAATAAATATATTTCATACTTATATTTCATATATTTTTGTTATATTTCAGAATATATTTCAATGTATTTGGAATATATGCCACATATATTTTTGACACTTTTGGGGACCCGTACAGAAAAAAATACATTGAAATATATTCTGAAATATAACAAAAATATATGAAATATAAGTATGCAATATATTTATTGGGCCAATTTCAAATATTTGCATATATTCCAAAACATATCCAGAAAATATATTTCTTTTGTGTATGGGTGCAGAGGACAAATGCTGAGTATGGGTTACCCGTACTTGGCTTTCACATGTCACTTATTACTTATTTGACTTATTTGACTTGATTTATAGGAAATACTTAAAATGTGGCTACCCAGAAATTACTTTACTTTCTGAAAAGAGTTGCAGTTGTTACGCTCAAACGCACAAACACAGTCGGTGTGAAAGCACAATGAGAGCCTGCTGTTACAGTTACGCTACAGCGCTCTCTTCACAAGCTGTGTGAAACAGACAAGTCATACTACTGCTACTCATTATAAGTCATCCGGCAAAAAAAATTAGATATTGAGATTTCTCAAGATACCACAGTATGTCTTCATGAGGAAAATATAATATATAATATATATAATTTTCCCCCAGAAACATCTGCTGTAGTTTGTTGTTATAATCAGGGGTTTATTGTTATAATCACCAACATTTTTGGGGACAGGGACACGTTTACTTACTGGAGTAGGATTTTTCTTCATCTCTGGTAAGATAGCAATCTGATTATAAGTGTGTTCATTAATTATTAGTTGTTAATAGGGGTGCAACGGATCGCAGTTGAACTGTGATCCATACGGACCAAGCCCCACGTTTCGGCACGCATGTGATTCGCGGTTTAACTGCTAGGTTTAACCATCATAGAGTGAAGGTTTTTCAGTTGGACATGTTTTTTCTTGCCAATTTACACATTCAAACGATTTTAAACGCGAAAGAAGAGGAGAAAATCGGGACTCGCAAGCTGTTATCTGTGCGCACAGCCTCACGCAGAGAGAGAGGGAGAGGCACATTTCAGACAGTGCTGGAACACCAAATTGATTCCTCTTTCACGTTTACTTGTGTTAAACGGACACATACACACAACTATGTCAAAATACCCATCTCGGCAAGTATTCTCTCGGTTATGTCAAAAGTGAACAGTTGAAAAAGAAAACGGATGTGTGTTAGTATATTTGGTCCGTGCATTCGGTCTTAAAGTGACAGCAGCCTAATATTCCTGCTGTTGTCTGTGTCATTAATGTTAATATAAAATAAAAAATACAGCTTGAACCTGTACTTAATTTATATAGTGAACAAACAGTGTTATAGTGAGGAGAGCAGTCAGGAAGAAAGTGATGACGACAGCTTGTAGGATAAGTGTGCTGCATAATAAAGCATAAGTACCAAGCAGCATCTCCAGGTGCTCCCTTAAAAAACGTTACACTTCCATAGATTATAGATTCAGGGCCCACAACTTAAACGATTTCAAGTATTTAGTTGTTTATTTGTACATAATTTGGGCTTCCAGCTCATAAAACCCACGAAAACAGGATTTCAAAAAATTCGAATATTACATGAAATCACACAGTAATTACACAGTGATACCATGGTCATTGAACCAGGTTTTGGTTATTTTGGCAGTGTGGGCAGGTGCAAATCCTGCTGGAAAATGAAGTCAGCATCTCCATAAAGCTTGTCTGCTGAAGGAAGCATGAAGTGCTCTGAAAATGTCCTGGTAGACGGCCGTGTTGAGTGGACAGCACAGTGGACCAACACCAGCCGATGACCAACACAGACTGTGGAAACTTCACACTGGACTTCAAGCATCTTGGATTGTGTGCCTCTCCATTCTTCCTCCAGACTCTGGGACCTTGGTTTCCAAATGAGATGCAAAATTTGCTCTCATCAGAAAAGAGGACTTTGGTCGACTGTGCTTTATTAAATCCAGAGTCAACGCAGCCGTCTACCAGGACATTTTCAGAGCACTTCATGCTTCCTTCATTTTCCAGCAGGATTTGCACCTGCCCACACTGCCAAAATAACCAAAACCTGGTTCAGTGACCATGGTATCACTGTGTAATTACTGTCTGATTTCATGTAATATTCGAATTTTTTGAAATCCTGTTTTCGTGGGTTTTATGAGCTGGAAGCCCAAATTATGTACAAATAAACAACTAAATACTTGAAATGGTTTAAGTTGTGGGCCCTGAATCTATAATCTATGGAAGTTTAACGTTTTGAATGGAATTATGGAAATAAATAAACTTTTCCATGATATTCAAATTTTTTGGAAAGGGTCTGTATATACATACATATATATATATATATATATATATATATATATATATATATATATATATATATACTGTATATATATATATAATTAATCTGCCTGCAGGCTGTGTCCTGTGATAACATCTTTTGGAGGCATGATGATCCTGAACAACATACACACACACACACACACACACACACACACACACATATATATACATATATATATATGTGTGTGTGTGTGTGTGTGTGTGTGTGTGTGTGTGTGTATGTTGTTCAGATTATTCTGCACAGGACCATCATGCCTCCAAAAGATGTTACCACAGGACACAGCCTGCAGGCAGATTAATATGAAATCTCTCAAAGCATGAAGTATTTATAATAACTGTTGCTGAACGTGTCATGTTACCTAATTAGATTGCACTGATCCAGAATGAAGCTGTCGTTCTGTGGCTTGCTTATACGGCTTTCACACTGCGCCTACACCTTCTGTTGCAGTGGTCTCAGCACTGTGTGTCCAATATCACAGAAGGGCTGTGTTTTTCAAGTTCTTCAGCATTACAGTAGCATGTGTGCATGTTATAGGCTACAAGAGAAAAGGAAACAGTTGAATTGGTAGATGTGGCTTTGCCTGCAGGCCTTCCAAAACTCTCTCCGTTCAGGTCTCCAAATTCTGGCCATGTGGACTGGGAAATGATGTGGCTTTCATTATCTGCTAGAAAGAGCCAGCTACGCAGAAATCTCATGCTCTGTATCCTGCCCAGGTCTCCGCCATCTGCCAGGCCTAATGGAGTCACCAGGGTGCAAATAGGCCTCCGAGACGTCGAGCATCTGAACACAGAGACTATGCAGAGCAGTGATTTATGGAAGCTATCGAGAGAGACAGAGCTAGACACACAGGTCTAAGACTTTAAGAGAGAGAGCTACACATGAGATGGAGAGTGAGCTAGAAATTGCAACAGAACATATGATAAGGAATCTCACATGGAGTCATAAATGAGTTTTTGAGGCTGTTCATTTAAATAGGTCCTATCATCAAATTGTACTTGCTTTTTGAAATATGAGTTTGTACTATAAAGTCTTTAACTGTATCTCTCAAAACTTCCTCCCCAGTCTCAAACAACCATTTATTGAAATTGCAGAGAAATAATATATATTTTTATTCTTAAATATAAGAATGAAAATATAATGAAATATAAATTAAATATTTAATTTAGATTTTTGTGTGTGTTAGTTTTTTTTTTTAAATATATATATATATATTTAAATATAATAAAATATTAAATACAAATTTTTAAGCTTCTCTCTGCTGTGAAATATTTGATTAGCTAAATATTAGTCTTGTTTAGAGTAAAACTTGCAAGCTATAGTAATGTTTAACTTGTTCTTTTGATTTGGTTATTTTCATTAAATCGTCAAAAAGAATGATCCATTAAAATGATTGTTACGAATCCTTAACCATTAATCACAAACTGGAAAGGTCATGAAAATTATAATCACAAAATCATTTACAATAAGTTACAGCAGCAGAAAAAGAAAAAAAATCCTTCCTGTTTAATTAATAACCAGAAAGAGGGTAACAATGGTTGTGAAAAAAAGAAGAAAAAAGGCATTATAATTATTATATAATTATATTTTTATTAATTATGAAGCAGTAAGGTGAGGAAGGAAAGAGAATGGCTTGAAGAGCAGTAGTTGGAAGATGCAAAGGAAAAGAATGGCTACAGAACAGAGGAGTAAAACATATAAAGATACGCCCAAGGACAGACAAGCTGAGAGCTGTGTTTTTTCAAAAGAGAGAAAGAGAAGGATGTGAGACTGGAATTAAATGGTCACTTTCAATAAAACTGTGCGTGTGTCTAATGGTAGGAGGAAGAGACAGAGACAAAATAACCAGGAGAGAGATGTGCAATCTCTCGTTGAGATCCTCCCAATGTGGATGTGCAAAATTAGCAGCTCCAGGGGCTCTAGACTGAAGGATCGTATAACACAGAGTGTCCTGCAGAAACCCTCGCATTACGTGTGCAGGCATGTGCGCTCATGTGTCCACTTAACATGTAAAGTGCGGTGGAAAGTGATGGTGTATGATGGTACTTGCTCTTCGCTCATTAATTTGGCTGCTGGTCCCCCTGGCATTTCTCTGCTAGAAAAGTCTCATATGCAGACAGTCACTTCTCCTCTTTCTTCTCAATCGCTCTGCTCAAAAGCCCCTCTTTTTGTCACTATTAGGCTTTCAGGGCACTCTTCTATTCTCATTCATTGCTGACAATAAAGAAAGTGCGGGACTTTTTTCCGCCCAGCCCAGCAGAAGCTCAAACAGGCTCACCCCTGCTTTGATGTGCGGTGGCTGGGCTTGTCTTAATCGCACATCCCTGTTGCCCCCCATCCGGACACCTCTCTGTTCTGCCACAGAGGTGGAGCACTTATGATGCCTGTCCCTGAAGTTTAGACCTGGTCTAATTCAAAGACCTGGGACTAATTCCATTTTAATGGGCCGTGCCACTCGCTCGGAAAAGTCTCTGTCAAAGAAAATTGCAAATGAGGTTCCTGAGCTGCAGCTTGAAAGGATGTGTGTGAGAATATGTGTGTGCACATCATTTCTCCCTTCTATGCCATCTTGCTTATGGAGTGTGAAATGTATAGATGCTAATTTATTTAAGTTGTATTATTAAAGCAGTAAGCCACTTGAGGCTGAGCATTAATTACACTGATTGTATTAAAGGTAAATGGTGTACTAAGGCATAACCGTGGTCAAATCATTGTAGTGCTTTGCCACGAGTGCTGATTGCTTTTATAATGGCAGCGGCGACACCATTGTTTATTAAATATATCTATATATAGTTAGGAATATTAATAGTCACAAAATAAACAATAGTTCTGCCAATTGACCCTTCACAGAAAGCGTTTGAAATTAATGAGATGTTATGAACTGATATTAATTTTGACATCAATTGTAATGTGATTAAAACTGCAAATCAGTCTTTATCGACACTACAACGACCTGAATAAATATACAAATTCAATGCATATTCATAAAGAGATTCATATATATATATATATATATTTGTAATCAGAATAAACAACTATATATTATTATACAATTTCATATATATATATACTGTGTATATATAGAGAGAGATATATATATATATATATATATATATATATATAATTGTATAATAATATATGGTTTATTCTGATTACCAATATTAGTAAATGTAACTAAATATATTTATAATATAAATCTATAAGAATACAAATATTTTTATTTGCAGTAACATTTACATATAAATATTGTTCTGTATATATACACACTGGTGTTCATATTACTGAAATATTCTGTGTATACAGAATAAACAGTTATATTATCTGTGATATGAATCTAATTATTGAAGATCAATGTGCTCTTATATATTTTGTCATATACAGTATATTTATATTTTATAAATTTTTATTGTTTATTATTATTATCATACAGTTTCATAGTATGTATTTAGCTTTTTTTCTATTATGGCAGCTCTGTGGTAAGCTTGTTTGTGAGAGTGTGTGTCCATGTGCCTTGTTATTTTCCTGTTTGTGTTGTAACCCCAATATGACCAGATAATGTCATTACATTACAACACTTTGAGACAATATAGTAGGTCTCTTCTTTATATATTTGTGCGTGTGTACTTGAGCGTGTCCCTAGTGGAACTCTATACACAAACCAGCTGAAAGAGAATGGGAGAGGAGGCTCAACCACTCGAGGGACTTGGCCCTGTTAATGAACACTCTACACTGGCAGGGAGGCCCAGTCTGATCAAAAATACATACAGAGCACAGCACAGAGCGGGCCAGTGCTGCGGCCAAGAGATGCCTGAACCTACACACACCCCAAGCTTTTGAAACCAGGACTTTGCTCTCAGAGAAGACTGCTTGGTGCTCCGTTGCTGTCCCAATGTAATATGTTATACTAGATTACTGTAAAAGCAGTGGCCTTAAGGTTCAGGCATTCCCCCGCCCTCATACATGACTCTTTTTCAAGCAAGCATCTGATTTATTTTGATTTTGTTTATTTCACTTGTCTGCATCCACTTCTGTTTTCTGCCTCGATAGAAAATAGGGAAGCACATGGAGAACAAGCAGTGTTACTTCCCTCATTCTTTCAACAGGCATCCACTGTGACAGCATCTGCCCTCAAGGCTTCTGGGGGCCTAACTGCTCCATGACCTGCTCGTGCCAGAACGGAGGCTCCTGCTCTCCTGAAGACGGAACCTGCGTGTGCGCTCCTGGCTACCGAGGGACTTCCTGCAAGAGAAGTAAGCTTCTTCTCAACTTCCTTTCTCCTTTCTGTCACCTTCTCAAAGCTTGTCGCACAAGTGTTTGATTCGAACACACTTCAAACAAGACTATAAACAACTGGTGGGAATCAGATGGGGGGTCACGACTGTTACATCCAGACGGTGACCCTCTGGGAGTGGAGTGGGGACGGTTGAAGAGGGAAGCACTTAGGGAAGAGTCATGAACAAATCTTTAATCACACACATCTTAATCACTTCAGCCCTGGATCGCTGTAGAGATGCAGTGTCCATGTGGGGCTCTCATCAGCCTCTCCATGAGGAGGAGTGTTTACTCTGCCTCTCATGGGTCTTCTTCCTAAGACACTGTCTCGCTCTTGCTGTCTCTCTTTACCACACTGTGCCCTCAACAGATAAGGCGACTGATTGCTAGTCATTTTCAAAGATTGAAAACAAAATACTACAACAGTTAGTCTGTATGGTAGGAAGCAGGCGGATTTCACAAAGGTTACTATCTATCCATCCATCCATCCATCCATTCAGTCTGTTTGTTTTTATGAAATACATTTTAAATAAAATGAATAAACACATCTAAAAGTTTCATTACCTTAGTGCATCTGGGTGGAACTAATGCTTTAAGCAATATATAATTTATCATTTATTTCTCTTTATTTTGTTGAAGAATGATCTGGGAATGTTTCATGAGATTCACCCAGTAAGGAGTTGTGAGTGCAGGTGTGCGTGTTCAAAGATTACAGAGTAAAGGGAAAGGGAATGTGATTAATCTTCACCACACTGTTCGTTGTTGTACAATTATCTTAATTACAAAAGCCCACCACCCATGGTGGAAAGGTCAGCACACACTACTCCTGCATTACACAAAGCTACAGCAATTAAAGCAAATCAAGACTCTAATGAAGAAAAATGACCCACTGGAGCTCCCGTCTCGGACAGAGCTGAGTGACAGAGACAGACTGAGCCCTCATGCTCTGTGAAACAATGAGCCGGACCGTGAGGCCGACAAAACCTCCTCATTATTTCTGCTTATCTTAGTTGTACAGGTGACAGTGTCTCCTTGATTTGGGGTTAAACAATAGTACCTGAGAAATGTTTCAAATCTTAGTTGGCCATAGATGATAATATTACTGTAATGGTTAAATGAAGTGCTCAATTATATTTACACTACCTTGAAAAAGTTTGGGGTCGGTATGTTTTTCAATGCTTTGTTAAGAAGTCTCTTATTCTCACCCAGCCTGCATTTATTTGATCAAAAAACAGTACAAACAGTAACTGTGAAATTTTATTAAAATAACTGTTTTCTATTTTAATACATCTCAAATGTATTACTGTGATGTCAATCATTACGCCAGTCTCAAGTAACATTTATTATTATCATTATCAATGTTGAACACAGCTGTGCTGCTTAATATTTGCATGAAAACCATGATATGTTTCTCAAAATTATTTGATGAATAGAAAGTTCAAAAGTATTAATTTAAAATAGAAATCGTTTGTAACATTATAAATGTCTTTGTTGTCACTTTTGATAAATTGAATGCATCCTTGCTGCTAAATAAAAGTAGTCTCTTTAAAAAAATTCCTAGTTCTGTCATGAAACTCTTCATGGCGGAGGCTGATGGGTCCTTAACGCAACCTGATGACGTTAACAGTGTTAGCTACTTGGCACAAGCTGATTGGTTCATGTTGCATCTGCAGCCAATGAGCTTGCTGCTCCCAACATTTAAATGGCTGGTCAGCATTCACTATAGTAGTTTGCAGAGCACTTCAGAGTTCCTCCGAAACCCTCCACCTTCCCAGGCTCCACCTGTATATTTACGGTATATACAGTAGTCAACATTTGAAGTGGATCAAAACAGGTCATCAAAGTTGTCCTAAGACAAGAATGGGTATTGTTCAAAATTCATGTATAATGAATTTTTTCATCCACTTCAAATTCTGACTTTTACGGCATAATAATATTTTTTTACTGGGTAATGAGACAAAAATGTTGACAATTCTAATGGTTATATGAATGTGCTTTGTGCAATGCACGGTGCCAAAATTTTTTTTTTTTTTTTTTTGCCTGTATGTCCTTCTATATGATAATGTGAATTTGTATTCATATTTTCCATTTGTGTCTAATCACTATTTTGTCTTTCTTTGCCTTCCCACTAAATCTCTCCTTCCATATGTTCTGTGTTGTTTCTTTCCTTCACTTCCTGTCCTTTGCCTGTGACAGTTTGCCCTCCTGGTTTCTATGGGCACCGCTGCAGCCAGTCATGCCCTCAGTGTGTGCACAGCACAGGGCCATGCCACCACATCACGGGTCACTGTGAGTGCCTGGCCGGCTTCTTCGGCTCACTTTGCAACCAAGGCAAGTAGCTCTCATTGCTTTCCCTCAGTTTCTCTGCTTTCTCTCTCTATTTTCCTCTCTTCCTCACCCATGGACCTCCTCAGATCCTTGGAGGCTAGTTCTGCTTGCAGAGAGGTACGAGAGAGAAGTATTGTCACTTCTCTGTCTGACTACCTTTACTATAATTACAGTATTGTTCAAATGGAAACACACTATAACTGAATCAATACACCAAGGCATCCATTTCTCATGATAATGTGCCAGAAATACACAGTTTCTGCAAAACTGTTGACACATTATTGTTGCTTCCACACAATTTACAGTTCTGGGTGGATTTTTTGCACATCTCTCAGCGGCCAATGTGGGTGTGTTTGCGGCCAGTTGACGGAACTGTCACTTACAATAATTATTATGTCTTGAAAACGTTTTTGTGTATTGAACAGTGTTGTAGCAAATTCTGCTGTTTTAAACCTGTCACCAAGGTAACATTATCTAGTTGGCTGACATGGATTAACATTGTAGTCTTGAAAGCATCATTAAAAAATGTAATTAGAGCAATTTGTTTTGCAGCAAATAAAATAAAATCTTTAATGATATATTTAAAACCGTATATAAAAATACATTGCTTAAAATAAAATCATTTATTAACATTAGTAAGATTTATGTGATTTTTTTTTTTTCACATTTTGAAAAAGCATAATTGAAAACCATATAAGCAGGTAACACTTTCTTGAGGGAATTTACACTAACTGTAATGACATCACACCAAAGGTCTTTCCTATTAGTTGCTACTTCCTCTGCTGATGAACCACAGTGAACCAGAATCAATTATGTAGATAAAATAGTGCGGCACAATTGTGTACCTTTAAAGAAGTTGTCCTTAGTTTAAGTAGACACTGCCAAAAATGTATTGTTTACATGTATTTTGATTGGTATGTAAAGATGGTCTTGTGGTTCTTTCTAGGATTATATACATAACTGTTACCTTTCACCTAAAATGAGCTGTGCTCGACCCGCAGGGCACTTCGTGTGTGTGTGTGTGTGTGTGTGTGTGTGTGTGTGTGTATGTGTATGTGCGTGTGTGTGTGCATATGTGTGTGCGTGCGCTGCCATTGGCAACATGCCCATCCGCAGAACTCCACGCTGACTCTGCGCCTCCGCCGTACTGAAAATAATTGGCATTATCACTGACACTCTGACAAATAACCTTCAGAGGAAATCTGAATATTGCTGAGCTCATTCTTCTGAGCGAGACACGAACACTGAAGAGTCAGGTCAATATCATCGGTTTCTGTTTTTGTTGAGCTCCTGTGGAAAACAAGAGACAGTGTAGAAACAATCATTTGTTAATTTCCACTAATATACTTCATGTTCATGCTTCAAGATTTACGTCTAGAAGGGCTATAATACCTGGAGAGAGCCAACCATTAACATTCTTATTCATCACATTGGCAGTTACGCTGCTTTGGCATAAACCTAAAAAGTTTGAAATCCACCATCTTTGGCTAGTGGCAAAACATCTACTGTAATATTTTGACATATCTGCAATGTTGCTTGCAAAACAAATTTATTTCCTCAGAAAGCATGTCACCTTTTGATTGGCTGTCAATGGAAAAAGATGCAATGAAAATGTCACAGTTACAACTTTTTTAGCAGGGGTTGATCAGCCAAACCCTAAGCTCTTGATTTACTTTTCCAAGGGATCATTTCTCTACTGAAGTTTTCACTTTTGTCGAAGTTAGTTAAATTAAGCTTCTCGCTGTCTTCGTACACTAAAATAGCACTGTAAATATTGACTCCATAGTTACGGGTTTGTGAGTTAAGTTTCAGGTCAATGAGGCAGATTTCCAACTCAAACTAATAAACCACCCCACAGCACCCAACTGAGACATCCAGATGAAATATAGATAGACCATCTCATAATAATTAACCAGTCTTTTCATGAATTAAGGAAAGGCTGCATGAATATATAGAATTCACTTTCATTGCTTTCAGGGCTGTCTCGTGAATAAATATTTAATATGTTAAAGCAGAAGAAGGAGAGGGTTCGAGAAAAGGCTTGTTTTAATTTGTCCAGATCATAATTACTGGAAGAAAGGCAGGCCTCGGGGGGAATCGTGGCTAGCCCACATACCTACTTTTTTGTAGTTTGGTCTATGTCGGCGTCCTCGTATGTCTTGAGCCCACGTTCACCCGTCTCAAAGCGAGCTAATGAACTTCGGCTAGTCACAGTTGGAATGAAACGGAGCCCGTGACATGAGGGGGCCACTAGCTAATAAGAGGAAGCTTTGAGTTAGTTGAAAGAGTTTCCACAAAATGAGAAGAGTGTGGAAATATAATTATTAAAAGCCAGTGGCTCAAAGATTTAGCTTCAGCTTTACCTCGATGGACAATTCATCTGATTAGAACATCTGATTCCAGATGTGTGGAAGCTGAAGACATGTGTTGTTTCCGACAAAGGAGGTATCTCATTGTATGTACCTTGCTGTGAACTCACCGAAACAAGAAGGGAGAGGGGTACAAAACATGATGGGCTTAAAACTCAACTGAAATTTATAATGGAGGCAAGTGTCAGAGTGTGGTGAAATATTCGTTTTATTAAAAATGTACACAAGCTCTATTTTTAATTTTGTAGTACATCAGTCGACCCTATTGACGGCACCGAGTGAAGCTGGCAAAGACGGATAATTGGACAGTGTGACAGAAGCACATGTTTGAAGGGTGATCGAGCTTTGAAGTGCACGCAGACACACGACTTACAATCACTACTTCACTTGTCACTCTGGTTTATCATCAGTTACTACTCATGCAGCACTATTATAGCATGACATCTGTGATCTATGAAAAGTTTTAAATGTGGAATTGCAAGATGTTACAGTAAAGTTTAAAGTTCAGAAAACTATAGTACTTCAGTACACTAAACAATTAACCTATATTCTTCTAAATTACTTTTATTCAAGTCAAAAATATTGCATAACATCACTGGATCAACTGTTTGTGGTCTGTAAGATTTTGTTTTTAAATGAATTAATACTTTACTATTCAGCAAGGATGCATTAAATTGATCAAGTGACACTAGAGACATTTATAATGTTACAAAAGATTTCTAATTCAAATTGATCCTGTTATTTTTCTATTTCTGTATAAGAATATTATGTTTTTCATGTTTCCACATACATACTCAGCAGAACAGTTTTCAACAATATTTCTTGAGCTCCAAATCACTTCATTAGAATTATTTCTGAAGGATCATGTGAATGAAGACCAAAAAAATAATCTTTGTCATCTCGTGAATAAAATAATTTGTTATAATATTTCCCAATATTACTGTTTTTACTGTATCCAATACTTGTACTCGATGAACAAGAGCATTTTGTCTTTTTCGAAACATGGTGCTGCATTAGAGTTTATTTATTAAAATAATTAGAGTTAAATTATTTTACATAATTTCAATAATTTTGCTTAGTGCCGCTGCTGACACACTTCTCCTTCACATCACTGAGAAAGCAAAAGCTATTTCGGAAGGATCTGTAATTTGAATGTAAATACTTGACTCGAAAACATTGTTAGAATCCTACAGATATTCTGTGATACCTGAAAGAATGACTCGCAGGTTTAATTGTTGTGCTTTGTGTCTTTGTTATGTGGTTTGTGTCCCATCAGTGTGTCCCAGTGGCAAATTCGGGAAAGCCTGTGCTGAGATCTGTCTGTGCACTAACAATGGAACCTGCAACCCCATTGATGGCTCCTGCCAGTGCTTCCCAGGTTGGACTGGAGACGACTGTTCACAGAGTATGAATCAATTTGTCTTTCTCTCTGTTTTTGTCTTCAGTTTCACCGTCTTTATTTCTCCCACTCTTTGTGTTTAGTCCTACTACTCTTTCCCATTCACTTTCATTCATTTCTCTCTCATGGGCGTCTCATGTCATAGTGCCATGTAAATCATAACCACGTCCATTTTTCTTTGCCAAATACCCCACAAGCACCGCTGATGGAGACCAACAATTTCCTCAATAAATTACTTGATAGCACACTCTCAATAATTCACACAGCGCAAGAGAGCGGCAATGTGAAATAGAGACGAGAGCAACAATGTCCCGGAGAATTTATGGCTTATTCGCTCTTCTCCCTCCCCTCTCGAGCTGTTAATCTAACGCTGTTTGCTGTAAGTGAAAGGGTGAGGATTGGCTGTGGGAAAAGTGAGGGATTTCAATTATTAATTCCAAACAGTGACATTTTCAGCTTTTAATTGACTAAAAGGTTTAACTTTATACTGTGGTTACGGCCCTCATTTGAATGTGATTTCCTCTTTGTTTTGGCTGTACCACATTTTATTTGCAAAACATGCAAATTTTACATCAAATGCATCATTTTGTATACATGTTATGGCAATTAGAGGCCTGTAAATGTGCGTTTACACACGTGTTTTATATTAAAACACTATACACATGTGTATCTGACGGTGTCTCTGGCTCCGCAGTTTGTCCCATAGGCCAGTGGGGCCCTGACTGCTTGAACTCATGTAACTGTCACAACGGAGCCCAATGTAGTGCCTACGACGGAGAGTGCAGGTGCAGCCTGGGCTGGACCGGCCTCTACTGCACGCAGCGTGAGTCTCCCTCACACACAAATACACTCACATTCACAGTTATTACATGTACAATTAAACAAATCTCTGTTATACACAAACAGCCTCTCCCACACACGTAATGAACATAAAGTGACACAGTGACATCTGTTGGCAGTATTTCAGAAGTGCACCAGGGAGTTGTGAAATCTCATGATGTTATGATGCCACAGAGTGGTCTTTAGTAATAAAAGCACATTTTTTCATGTCAGTCATTTAACTCATTAAATGACCTTGCTCAAGGCTGAAATCAAAAACCATCAGCATCACGCCTGCTAAAAACAAAATCCATCTTTCATTCATCACGTCAATCATTTCTTGATCCCTCCTCTGCTGCCACTCTGTTTGAAACTTCTTCTTTTTTTATGACGGCAGTGATATAAACTCTTGAGGAGTGATGAAATCAGTTTGTGTTTTGCTGCAATGTTTGCTCCAGTAGGCTTGTTATCTTTAGTAGCCAGACTGTCTTTGCGTGCTTGTGTATTTATATACTGTACTTGTGTTTGTCTACGAATTGCTATTAGTGTCCGAGGCCGTTGTGAAAGGGGAAACACTGCCGTGGTAATACAGCTAAATGAAGTACACGTTACTATGAATTCTGGTCATTTGCAGAATTCGAATGTTGCGGCTTCTCTTACACTCTGGGTTTCCTGTTTGCCGGCCCCATCAGCATACACCAACTGTGTGTTGTAGGTTAATGTGATGTAGCAGGATATCTCTTTCCTTCAGGCTGTCCCTCAGGGTTTTATGGGCGAGACTGTGCAGAGGTGTGCCGCTGTCAAAATGGAGCTGACTGTGATCATATCACTGGCCAGTGTGCCTGTCGGACTGGCTTTATTGGGACCAACTGTGAACAGAGTGAGTGTTGTAGTCTCTTGTAGTCTCTTAATGTCAGTTCGAAAGAGACCTTTAGCTGTCCTGATGATGGCTGTGTTTGATGATCTGTGTGTGTGTGCGTATGTTCCCCATCCACCATCTCAGGCAGTCCATCACAACATTTATCTGAGTGCTTGTTGTACACAGTTTAGCAGTGGTGTTTAGTTAATGGTGTTCGTCTGTGTTTTTGTACAGAGTGTCCTCCCGGGACATTTGGCTATGGCTGTCAGCAGCTGTGTGAATGTATGAACAACGCCACCTGTGACTATGTGACCGGAACGTGCTACTGCAGCCCGGGATACAAAGGAATCCGCTGTGACCAGGGTAACACTCTCTTTTTTGATGGAAAATTCCAAAATGTTATACTAAATGAAGGAACTGGATAAATTATTTTGAAGTAACCACACAGCAAGTCCTTGGCAACCACCCAGAACACACTATCAACCACATAGCAACACATTAACAACTAATTAGTCTGCAAAGAACACCCTAGCAACACACTAACAACCACTTAGACACTTAGCAACCGCACAGAACATCTTGGGAACTACAAAGAAAAACATCAACCGTGTTTGGGAAAGTTTCTTTTAAAAGTAATGCATTACAATTGCATTTAACAAAAAATAAAAAAGTTTTTTGGTAAATGTAAAGGCCCTTTCACACCTAAAGTGAAATGTAAAAGCATCAGGCTGAAGGAAATGCAAATTCACACCTGTACAGTAGAGGGAACAGCTCAAACAATGATAATTATTGTATTCGTATGATAATTTTGACCTCTGTACGATGTACGGTCAATAATGAAAAAAACCCCACAATTTCAGAATTTTGTGACACTTCATGATGGTCGTTTTAATCATAGGGTTTCTATACTCATTGATCTAGGTGTGGATTCTACGTCTACCATCTCATCTCACGTTATGTCTTCTCGGCCAATCATCGTGGAGAATGATTCTCTCTCACGAGCACAAGTTAACATACCTTTTGTATATTGTATATAATGTTGTATATCATAAACATGTCATCTCTGTATGTTTTGCAAGAAAAATGAAAAAAGTTAATGTTCCTGCAGCGGGTCTTAGGTCAGTTGTTTCCAAGCTGAGGTCGATAGTTTAGCAATAAAGTAATTTGCAGGTCGTGTCAATAAGTTGTTGGTCTAGGTAAATAGCTGTATTCTGTACGTTTGACTCGTGTACGATAATTTTCTTCCAAATATGATAATTTTGAGCTTCTGGTACGATACTTGGACATTTCCAATCTGGCAACACTGCTTTCAGCTATGCTGCCATTCTGAATCACAAAACACAAATGTGGTTTATCTCAAGTCATTTTGCTTATTAATATGGTTGAATTGGATCATCAAAGTTCAACAGCAAAGACATTGGTTTAAAGTGAGATTAAATACATAGAGTATATTTGTGTTATTTAACATTTAATTATTGCAGGTTTGTGTAATATTCACTGGTTTTATTCATTTATAATTCTGTTTTTGTGTAAGTGAGAATGCATGCTTACATTTACTCTGGAACTACAATAACCATCATGTTTACACAGCACACACAACGCCTCTGTATTTACTCCTGATTTCTCTCAATATGGGGACAGGAGAGCTGTCAGTCAAAACTGGGAAAGCAAAGTGTTACTTGCTTGAAAAATAATGCGTTACTCCCAACACTGCACACCAACAACTACTCAAACCCTTGGCAACCACAAATATAAACGATTTTGATATGAAGAAAATGTGCATGGTGCACTGTGCACTTTTTGTGGTGTCTGCTAACGTACATGAAACAAGAGATTAGCATGCATAAGAGAATTCTATTGTACCTGTACTTTTGGGAATGAAGTACTCTGACCTGCTCAATTTGATTTCAACATAATCATATTCTGTGTCCCAGCGGCTCTAGTGATGGAGGAGCTGAACCCCTACACTAAGATCAGTCCCGCTCTGGGTTCAGAGCGCCAGTCCGCGGGTGCTGTCATGGGCATCATCTTCCTGCTCCTGATCATCATGGCTATGCTCAGCTTGTTTGTTTGGTTCAGGCAGAGACAGAGAGACAAAGGCCAGGACATGCCTAGCGTCTCTTACACACCAGCCCTGCGTGTCACCAACACTGACTACTCCCTCTCTGGTGAGAAACTCCTTTGAGACTAATCTTCAAATATTGAATAAGCTGCAATGAACAACTTAAGACGCTTGTATGTTTTTACAAATATGACTTATAATAGTACATATAGTGGCATTTTTGTCTGCTCAGTAATTGACAGTAAAAGCAGCAGTTTCAGCATTGCATTATGGTTAACCTGGTGCTACCACACTTTTCATACTGTATGCTGATAACCTTGCTGAAGTATATGTTAATCATGTGAAAATACTGCATATCTATTGTCATTTTGTATGCCAGCTGCATAGATGCTAGTTTTATTGATTTGGCTATAACTCCACCAATTCTGTTAAGTATCATGAATTTCTGTCCATTATACTGCTCTTGTCTACTTTGTTATTGCAATGACGGGATGATCATTGTTTGTATGCTTTTACAGTGTGATATGTAGGAGTTTTGAACACTGCTGTCTTGCTCTCTACCCTAGAAACATCTCAGAGCAGCAGCAGTGGCCAGTGCTTCTCCAATCCCAGCTACCACACTGTGGCGCAGTGCAACATCTCGTCCTCCATCACAAACAACCTGGACGGCACTCTCACTCTTAAGGTGAGTACATTATGGTCATGACTCTATGGAGGTTTGGTAGATTAACTATTTTCAAAAACTGATTTTTTATTATGGCAATAGTAGCTGCTCTTGTGCTTAGAATATTTCATAAAGAAATGTTGCTACAACACCACGGGCTAGCTCTACGTATTCACTTTGTATCAAAGGGATTCATTTGCATCAAGACGAAATAATGATCCGAAGTTGGATATAAAGTTGTGCATCAGCTATAATGTCGGGTTATGACAAGCTGTGTGACATACGCTACCATTTGAATGTTTGGGGTCAGTAAGATATTTTTTATTCAACAAGAATGCATTTAATTGATCGAAAGTGACAGTCAAGACATTTATAATGCTACAAAAGTTTTCTATTTCAAATAAATGCTGTTCTGGTTCATCAAAGAATTTTAAAAAAAATTATCACAGTTTCTACATAAATCTCATGCAGCACATCTGTTTTCAACATTGATGATAATAATAAGAAATGTGTCTTGTGCCCCAAACCAGCATGTTAGAAAGATTTCTTAAAGATCATGTGACACTGAAAACTGGAGTAATGATGTTGAAAATTCATATATAAAATTATATATATGGGCCATTCTACAGAATTGGTGCAAAGTTAGAGTTGGAAACATCTTGAATTATTTGTGGGGTTTTTTCACAAATTTTGCATGTATGCAAATTGTATAATACGCTTTTCTAGTAATTGTGCAGTTAATTCTCATATTGTATTTTCAGAAAATGCTGGAATATTTTCCTTCTCCCCAAATTTGTCACTACCGAAACACAATATTAAATAATTTATTAAGAAGGCTTATAATGACCTATTAAGATTTTGTTTACATCTACCTTATAAATATATATTTTTTCTATTTTTTAAAAATATTTTTACAGGTTAAATCAATAAAGATTATAATTTTAATAATATTTTAAGTGTCATTTATGAGATTTGTTGTATTTTGAACCCAATCTTTCTTTGTAGAAGGCATAAAGTTTATCGTACTGATTTCAAAGTTAAGGATTCATTAGTTTGAATATGCATTGAACCAAACACTATCATAACATCTTAGTTGATAATTCAATATACTTTATTTTTGACAAAACATCCCATGTTACGGTAGTGACTGCACATTTTTGGTAGTGACAGTAATGTTTTGGTAGTGACCACAATACTTAGTTTGCCATGGCTGAATCAGACTGTCCACATTTTATGTTAATATAAATAAATAACTATGATGCACATATGCAGTCAGTACATATAGCAGACACACATCTGACAGTAAATATCTTATAAGAACACCTAGAGCTATTCTATACTTTGGGTCTTGAGGTGCAAGTGAGAAGAGGTATGCTCATAGATTTTTCTTCCTAAAAAAACAACAACAACTTACAATGTAGACTGTTTCAGAACCACTTTGTTTTATTTTCAACATTTTGTTTATGAGTCATTCAGATAAATCTCCAGAACCACTGAACTGTGTCTGTGCGTGTGTGTGTGTGTGTGTGTGTGTGTGTGTGTGTGTGTGTGTGTGTGTGTGTGTGTGTGTGTGTGTGTGTGTTTACATAAAACATTAATTTCAGAATCATTTTCCTCATTCAGATAAATCTCCAGAACCACTGTAGTGTGTGTGTGTGTGTGTGTGTGTGTGTGTGTGTGTGTGTGTGTGTATGTGTGTGTGTGTGTGTGTGTGTGTGTGTGTGTGTGTGTGTGTGTGTGTGTGTGTGTGTGTGTGTACCCTAACCCTAACCCTAACCCTAACCCTAACCCCCAGTGTGTATGTGCACTGGTGTCTGATCACCCTCACTGGAAGTGCTAGGTGGTGTGGAAGCCCTGCAAAATGTCTCCACCTCTTTTTGTCTTTTCACCATCATCCTGTGTCTTTTCTGTCTTTTCCTCCATGCTTTTCTGGCATGTCTTTGCTCCCTGTCAGATAATTCACTGATACTCTTCAACTTTCCTTCTTCCCTTCGTTTCTTATTTCTTTCTCTTTCTTTCCTTAAGTATTCCTCGTACTTCACTGGGTCTTCACTTATTCTCTCTGTCTCTCTGTTGTAGTTTTTCTATTTTTTTTAGGCATGTTGGTGTTTTATGTCATTCTCCCTGTCAAGTTAATCATAGAAATTAACATTACTGACAACAACCTTACACCTAAGCTAGTATCATGGACTGCAACCTTAAGTAATTGTAACCTCATCACATTACAGAATTTTAACAGAATCTTGCATACTAAAACACTACTAAAACATACTACAGTAGTAATTATTTGCATAACTGTACTAAAATGTAGTTTATTCCTCCAAATAAAGGATTATGTGTTTCCTTTTGTCACTACCAAAACAATAATGTCACAACCGAAACTTCAAGACATGTTTCGGTTGTGACTGTTTTGGTAGTGACAATTTTAGATACTTTTGAGCCTAGCTCGAAGATGCTAATCAGCACATGGTTAGCAATCACTGGTCAGAAAAGTAGAACACATATAACAACTAAATTTTATGGAATAACATCCAAAAAAGTTTTCTCAATAGCAGAAAAAATTAGTTTGGTAGTGACATTCCTTAAAGTTACACACAGATTTTTAGACTTTAGAACATAATTTACCTCAAAATGATGGGATCAATCTACTTACCATATAGCACATGAGAGAGAGGGACACAGGAATATTTCCTGATCAAAAATGTAGGGGTGTGGTTAAAATCAGTCTCAGCCAATGGTCTACAACATTCACTGTTTTGGTAGTGACATGAAAATGCAGGACACGTTTTTTTTAGATAAAGTTTCATGATTTAAAAATAAAATATAAAATAAATATTTTTTTTTATTTACAAATTTTTTTTTTTTAAACAAAAATGGAAAAATTTGCATTTTTTCCCCCAATATTTTCACAATTTGAAATTTAGGGGTTAGGGTTTGGGACAGCCACCTCCTAATTGAAAGTAGCCCATAAATGATGATTTTATATATATAAAGCTTACTGATATCATAAATATTATTGTGGGTTTCAATAGATAATTGAAGGATCTTAGTAAACATCTAAGATTTTAATAATTAAATGCTTTTCAAATGTGTTTTTTGGATGAGGGACAGCAGTTTGCACCAATTCTGTAGAATGGCCCATATATATATATATAACATTTTAAAATATGTTGAAACAGTTATTTTGAATTGTAATAATATTTCACTGTATTTTTTTTATTAAAATCATGCAGTCTTGGTGAACATAAAAAAATATTACCAACCCCAATCTTTCAGACAATTAGAGTTAATACCGGTGAAGTCAGACCAAATGATGTGTTAAAGTTCTTATAACAATAAAATGGACTGAGATTTGTTGTTTTTCCTAGGACAGTAATTTTTTAGGTAATGTAATGATGCCAGTGAGATACATTTTATAGCTTATTTGTTCTTAATGAAACAATCATTGTCAAAAATTGTCAAAAATCATTGCATTGCAGAAATCTATCAGGACAATGGTCTTTCAGAGTGTCTGATGTTTTTTGTCTCTTTTTCCCTTAAGAAAGGAGACAGGAACAGTTCAGAATGGAGAGCGTACTGCAATCTCAATGACCTGGGTCAGTGTACTCACTTAATTTCTTATCTCACCCCCTATTCAAACCATCTGTTCCTGTCAGACAAAAGTACTCATGCAATTTGAAATGGATCAGCTATATCATTATTTTCTCCGCTCAGCCTATTCTCCAAACAAATAAGACATTTGTTCTCCATTGGGGCACCAGAGAATTAAACTACTTACTCATTCCTGGGGGGTGGCATGAACACCAGACGGTGCTTCTGGCACTGGAGCAAGACCTCCGCCTGCTGTGTTTTTAAATAAGCCCTTACTTTAGGTGGCACATGCATGTGGTGGAAGGTCAGGCTTTGCCTGTATTATCCAAGGTCACTCAGACTAGGGGGGAGAGAGTTCATTACCTCTCTGACATCCCATCCCAAGCCACCTCACCCCATTATGTCTAGCTGCAGGTCTACTGATAAGGCTTCGGCACAGCACACAAGGCCTCAGAGACTCAGGTACGAGGTTGGGTATTTCCATCATACTCTTTTGCAAGCCCATAGAGGAAGTGAAATAGGGCCAGTGACCACAAGCTTAAATGGACTTCACCTTGTTATTGGAAATTTCCCTGATTTCTGATCACAGTGCTGAAGAGATTTAACTTGTAGATGACAGTCTTTTTTATAAATGGGAAGTTATTTCAAAGCCTGAGCCAAAAGTTTTTACATTATGATGAAGATTACAAAGACATTGTCTTCTTGATAAATCGTTCACTGTAAGGCAAGGAATCTGTGTTAAAGTAAATGAGGACAGTTTTGCTTTCAAATCAAGGGAAAGTACAAACGGTCCTTTTCTTTAAGCAGACTTAATATAACTTAACATTACATTTGTATAGAGGAAAACCCCATTTGAACTGCTGTCATGTCACAATGTCCAAATTAATATTGCAGTGTGGGTTCGGTGCACTATTTGAGCATTTTCATTTACCGATCTGGACGTCACCTTAAAGGCATGTCTCTGGGTAGTCAGCTGAGAAACGTGATGAGTTGTGATGTGATTTGGTTAAAGGTTAACTCATAATTCTCATAAGAGTGACTAAGTTGGGTATTGTTTAAGCGCTTGCTTTTGCTTTTATATGTTGGTGGATGGAAAGACAGTCCTTCCTGTGTTGTCTTTTTTAGTTGGACTTTGGTGTACATCTTTTCAGTTAATGACGTTTTGTTGGCTAACTGCAGCAACAATCTTTATCATAAAGTCAAATAATTTAACCATACAATAATACTAGGTATTCCCCTGGGTGCTTATAGCATATGGTTGAGTCTCATGCTGGTTGTAAAAAACTTCAGGAAATGTTCGATTGTCCTAGAAAATGTACTAATATATAAAAATATTTATATGTATAAACATTGTTTTATTTGAATAGGTATTTAAAAACTAGGTATTTGTTCATTTAAAAAAAAATTATATTTGATATAAAAGCTAAATTTAGGTAGAATTTTATTGTAAATATATATATATTATCTTTCAAGAAATATTGATCTTTTAAACGTATTATTCATCATAGATATCACGGTTTCCACAAAAATATTAAAAAAGGATTAAAGAAGAAAAATATAATAATAAATGTTTCATGAGCACCAAATCAGCATTTTAGAATGATTTCCGGAGGATCATGTGACAATGAAGACTGGAGTAATGATGCTGAAAATTCAGCTTTGTCATCACGGGAATAAATTATATTTTAAAATATGTGTGTGTGTGTGTGTGTATATATATATATATATATATATATATATATATATATAGCCTATAGCTTTACCATTTACCATCGTCTATTTATACTGTTTTTGAGTCATGAATTACTGAGAATGTGCCTCATTAGGTGTATCAAGAGGAGACACACTTACACTGAGGGACAGCAAAACCACCCGAATGGCCAAAGGTAATGACTATGTTGGACATTTGCTGGTGTAATATGTGAACACTATACACAAGATGTACTTTTCAATTTTAGAGGGGGTCCCTTAACAAGGACAACTGCATTCACTTCGTTTTTAAAAATGAAGAATGACTTTCGAAGATTAGTAAATTCAGTACTATAGTACTATCGTGATTACACTGGATGTGCATGTGCCTCATTCGCAAATGCGTAACGTTTTAAATGGTGTAAGAGATTTATAAATAGTCTGTTGTGCCATCACTTCCTTCATTATACAAAGCACAATTTAATCACTTCCTCTATATTTCTGGATGATGAAGTAATACAGCCACATCTATCTTTTACTCTCTCTACACAAACTCATCTTCAGCTACATTAGATCTTAACTGCTGTAACAAGATTTTCCAGTGCAGTCTAACAGGATTTCACTGGAAAAATTCTCCCTGGGATGCTGTTCCTAAACTGTACATAATGGAAAGTGCTTATTTTGCATCTTTGCCGAGAGGTGTTCTTGAACGCAACTTAATTTTCCTATAGCTCTTTGTATATGTAATAACATTTATTAAATTTTTCTCTCCAAGAGGATGATGTGGTGATTACATTGCAATAAAATATATTTTAATATCTTTTCTGTAATGTGTGTAGATTACATAAAGGCCTCCATGTGTAGCTCCAGCTCGTGCTCCCTAAATAGTGAGAACCCGTACGCCACCATCCGAGACCCGCCCAGCCTGGCCTGCAAGCACGCTGAAAGCAGCTACGTGGAGATGAAGTCTCCTGCACACAGAGACCTGACCTTCTGCTCCAGCACTAGCACAACCCTCACCACTGCCAGCAGGAACGTCTATGACGTGGGTGAGTCTGATCAAAGCAAATGACTACTTACTTCTTATATGAGCCCTGCTGTTTTATCATTTTTCTCTCTTTAAGCACGAAAACTGCTAATACACTGTTAGTACAGTGTTTCCATATGGAAACTTCATTTGCCTTCATTTTCTCACTAGTGAGAAAAACAAACTGCATTGTAATTTCTATAGGAAAGACACATTCAAGGGCTGCTCATTTTTTTTGTTAAATCTTTATTAAATAGATGTTGCTCAACATAGTTTTACAGAAAATTAAGAAAATATGAATGTTGCCATGTCATTTATAAATTTAAAAAAGATAAATTACAACTGTAGAACAAAATACTTATTTATTCATAAAAGTTAGTCTGTTGTTCTGAGCTGTGAAGTTATACTTTGTCTTTCTTGATATAAGGTGTACTTCAATGTTCAGGTGTGTTTAAAATTTTTCTTCAGTTATAACTAATATATATATATACAGTTGCAATCGAAATTATTCAACCCCCATTGCAAATCAGGTTTATTGGCAAAATTTACAGACTTTCAGATGTTTGCAATGAACAAATCAAACAAAAGTAATTGAAATACCTCAACACAACAAATGTTTCAAGTGGTTTCCCCAAATTTAACTGAAAATACAACTTTTAATTACTTCTGCAGTTTAAATTATTCAACCCCCTGAATAGAATCCCTCACAACCGCACAAATCTGCAAGAAAGGAGTTGTTTCAAGCACACCGGATGCAAATAATCAAGGGCTTCATTAGTTGCACCAGGTGTGCTTGAGCTAGAACACACGAAATATCTGAACTGGCTAGGTTTGTTGAATGTCACGTTTGACTGCAAGATAGAAATATGGCTAAGTCAAAAGAATGGTCCAAAAAGTTAAGAGAAGATATAATCGCCCTTCACAAACAAGGAACAGGACACAAAAAGATATCGAAGGCACTAAATGTTCCTTGGAAGCATAGTTTGCAAGTTCAAAGTTAAAGGAACAGTGGTTACACTACCTGGACGGGGCAGAAAAAGGCAGCTATCAGCGGCTGAAAGAGAAGATTTCTGAGAAGGTAGGTTCAGAAAAACCCTCGAGTGACTGCAAAAGACTTGCTGCAAGACTTGGTGAAATCAGGCACTGAGGTTTCAGCTTGCACAGTAAGGCGCGTACTAAACGCATACCAGAACTCCAAGACGTACACCACTACTGATCCAAAATCATAAGAAAAGTCAGCTCCAATTTGCTCAAAATCAAATAAATAAGCAACAGAAGTTTTAGGATTCTGTTCTGTGGAGCAATGAAACAAAACTTAAACTTTTCAGCCCTATGGATCAGCGGTATGTGTGGAGGACGTAGAATGAAGCATATGCTGAAAAGAACACTCTGCCTACAGTTAAGCATGTGGTGCTCGGTGGTGCTCTGGGGCTGCTTTGTATCCTGCTTTGTATCCTGCGTGTGGAAGGCAATATGGATTTATTGAAGTATCAGGAAATCCTATAGAGAAAACGTCCTGCCATCAGTGAGGAAGCCGAAGCTTGGGCGTCATTGGCCTTTTCTCACAGCACTTGATATAATATAAACTTATCAATTTGATGGCGGATCCAGAAAGGTTCAAACGACAATCACCAGTGACAACTCACGGAGTGGCTACAGAAAAAAAGAGACTGCAACCGGGCCCGTGCGAAAACAAGGATAAATATCGGAAGGGCATTAAATGTAGTCATGCAATGCTGATGTTGTTAACATGATCAATTTGAGAACAAAGTATAATTTGCACAGTTTGATGTGATATGATAAGCGATCGTTATATTCAATCAGCGCGATTTACTGCAATGCTTTTTTTCCCCTTAGTTGGTCAGAACAAAAGTGGATGTTACTTACTTGTTCAGATGACATTTCCCAGTGAAAATTCTTTTGTTGGTCATACTTCCAAAAAGTAGAATATGTTATTCTGAATGACAGTATCCACACCGGCGCGGTGACTGACAGCCGCACATTCTCCTCAAAACATTGGATTCATCCGCGCTGTGCCGTGCCAAGGCACAACCCACGTAAAGTTCATAATTCGCAAATAACTGCAATTGCAGATTTCGAGCAGAGATGGCGACAAAGAGGAAAAACTTTCCCCAAATGATTCCAAAATATCTATTCAGTTAAATTCAATTACCATTTATTTGTATAGTGCTTTTCATAATACATATCATTTCAAAGCAGCTTTACAGAAAATGCATGTCAATTCAGAGTGATCTGTTTATCAGAGGTGACTGTGTCCAAGTAATCCATTTTAGAAATGTACATATTCACGCAGTTAGCTAACAATTTATTCATTTAACACAGAAACAATGAGCTTAATGAAGTAATTATTAAAAGTTGTTAGCAACTCGGGATGGGCATCCCGAGATAAAACAGAAAAGCAAATGGACAATAATTAGCATAGCTGCTGTTCATAACATTTCAAGCAAAGATAATCATGTGCATTTGATCTGATATAACTGGAGTACAAGGTTATGAGATGCATTATGTGAAAGCTTGGCTAAAGAGATGTATTTTATCTAGATTTAAACTGGAAGAGCAAGTCTGAGCCCCGAACATTCAGGAAGGCTATTCCAGAATTTAGGAGCCAAATGTGAAAACGCTCTCCCTCCTTTAGTAGACTTTAGATATACTAGGTACAACCAGAAGTCCAGAGTTTCGTGACCTTAGAGCGTGATGGATTGTAGGGTGATGGAAGATCGGTTAAATACACAGCAGCTAAACCGTTTAGGGCCTTATAGGTCAGTAGCAATACTTTGTAATCGATACGGAACTTAATAGGTAACCAGTGTAGAGGTGATAAAATTGGTGTTTTATGATCATATTTTCTTGACTCTAGCAGCTGCATTTTGGACTAATAGTAGCTTGTTTATTGAGCATGCAGGACAATCATCAAGTAATGCAGCTAATGGGAAAAATATTAAATCTTAAGAATGTAATATTGTATCTTTATAATGTAATGTACACCATATAGAGAGCTATGTGTTAAAGATTCAGAGAGAGTTTCAGAAATTGAGCCGCTCACCTCTCGCCACCTTTCCTTCTCAGAACCGACAGTGAGTGTTCTTCAGGGACCCAACGGCCTGGCGACCGGATTCTCCCAGAGTCCTTACGACCTCCCGCGGAACAGCCACATTCCCAGCCACTACGACATCTTGCCCATGCGCCACAGCCCCACACACACCCCACCCCCTCCAGAGAGCCCCCCGAGCTCCCTGCTGTAGAGACCAGGCCTGCCCCAAAAAACACGGGACGCAAGACTGGCAGCTCCCAGACCTCGTTTTTTTACAATCTCAACCTCTCTCTCTCTCTTCTTATCTCTCTTCCTCTTTCAAGTACAGATGCATGAGTAGATTATACTGGACATGACACAGGTGGAGACCGTATTCCTCTTTCCGTTGAGTAAAGGAGGATTGTGGGAAATGGACTGTATACCAGAACAAGAGCTCCAGATTTGGACACCAGCGATTATTCATCACCCCTCTCAGAGACGTTTTTTAACAAGCTGTGCATATAAAATCAGGAAATACAAGGGTAGAAAAGCATTCTTTGCTTATAGGTCTGTGAAAAGACATTTGGAGGGAATAAAGGAGCGTTTGAAAGGTTTTCATGGAAACATACTCACTATGTTGATTCTTAAAGACAAGAGTTCAGCACACAGGAACAGATAATCAATGCGACTCAATGATCCAGAACTTTTAATTTGGAGTTGGCAGCCGGGGTGACCGTGAGGGGGCAGACCTCTTTTTCACCCCGGAGCGTTTAGTCTGGACCTTAGAGACAAAAGCATGGTTTAAAATAAGAAATATTACGAGTTCTTATTGTGTAAAGACGGTTACCGTTATGAGGGAGTACCAGGACTTTATAATACTGTACATTCGTGTACCACTCAGAAATATTTATAAAAGTTTATGAGGAGAGAGGCTGGGGTCAACATGAGCTCTGTGATACTGTACTACACTGCTCATTTGTGTAACAACCTGGTGCTTTCTATTGTACATAGACGTTTATGTCTGTTGCTATCAAGTGTGTATGTCTTATGAATTGGAATTAAGTTGTGTAAGTGACGCTTTTCAAAGCTATCACGTTTAGTTTTTCTTCTTTGTACGTTTACATTTTTAAAACATCTGTTAACAGGCCTTGAAAGGTTTTTATTTTGTGGTTATGTATTTATGATGTTTATTTATACCTTGTTTGTGCAAGTGATGTTTTTCTTTATAGTGTAAAAGTTAAACATATTTAAAAGGGTAAAAAAGTAGCATGAACAAATGATACCCATAGTGACCAATTATTTTCATGTGCTTGTGCTATTTGTGCACAGTATTAATATATAAAGTCGACATTATATGTTAGCTCTTATGTCATAATAGACTCCATGATAGGAGGAGACCTCATACTTGTTCTAAAAACAGTATAAATAGATTTGGAGACGTGTCCCTTTCCTTGTGTTTCAGTTTGTTTGATGATTATACCTTTGCAGCTTTGATTTGAGTTTTGTTCTGAAGTGGCTGCATAACATCATAATAGCAATAACATAGTGACAATCATTCATAAATAAAAGGGGAAAAAAACATTTCAGCAATCCTATCAACTCTAACGCTCAGCAGTGTTTCCTCATGCACTTTTATGAATTGTTCAAGATCGCTCAGTTTATTTAATGTTCTTACTGTTTAATTGCTGGTTTGCATGAAAAAGTCCTCATTTTTGTAAGCTGTCCGAAAGTTGATTAATCACGTTGTTCGGCAGTCACATTTTTAGCGTGATAACCACTAAACTGAATCTCTCAAGGTAAAGTTAATCGTTACATTAATAGTTTAATGTATTTTTTAGCAAATCTCTAAATTAATAGTTTTTTTATATTTATGCTAGATTCATTTAGTGTTTTATTTTTAATTTATTTAGACATAAGTGTAGGATTTTGATATCGTTCATAGGGCTGCACTAACTAACTCATTATTGCGATATTCGATACGATAATGCCCTTGCACACTGAGTCCGAAATGATCGCATGCGTTTTTTCGCTTTCGTGATTCGGTGGCTCTGAACTGTCAAAACACCATTCAAAATGCTTGCTACGGATGCGAAAAACGCTGAAAATCGAACCTGATTCGATGTTGTTTTTTTTGACGGACGAAAGTTTCGGAGGCAGTGTACAAGCGTGATTGACATAACGTGAGGTCGTATTTATTTTTTAACGTGCGAAAATTTCGGACGCGAATTTCGGACTCAGTGTGCAAGAGCCAGTTAAAGTCTGTAAAATAAACTTAAATTATCTTTAAAATATATTTAAAATTATATAACCTAAACAGTTTCACATTCTTTTTGTGATAAGACATCATCCCTACAACTTCTAAAAGTGAACAGCAGTGTTTTAATGTAGCATAATAAGATAATAGTTAATAAAAGAAGTGTTATTTTAACAGCGTAAACCACAGGGTTTAGGGTTTCAGGAAAGCCTACATTAGGTTTATTTAACAACAGAAACTGAATAATCAAATGTAAAAATAAAACACTGCTTAGTTTTCACTGTATGAATTAAATATATCCTGATTCTTATTAAAGCTACAAAAGTTATTCAGCCAAGAGCAGTGAGTGATTTTCTCTTTGTCTTTTGTTCATGACCCCAGTTATTGCAAGCCGTTGCGATATTTCGAAAATGCCGATATATTGTGCAGCCCTAATCGTACATTTACCATGAAAATAATAATTTGGTGCGTCTGCACTGAACATCATCTGTCACATATAACTGCTCCCTTTTAAATAAACCAACCACTTTTACTATCTTTAGAAATCAGGACGTAGTGGCCATGACTTAGGGAACTGAAATAAATATGTAAAAGGAATAAAGTAACTGCATAATGAGGGTAATAAACCGTTTACATGAAAACTAAGCTTTTAAAGAAAGGTTAAAAAAATATATATAAGTAACAGAAAAGCTTTGAATTAACTACATATTTTATTTGCTCTTTTAAATTGGAATTACAGGTGACAGAGTAATAGTATAATCATAACAATACAAAATAAAAATCACAGTACAGTGCAGACAAAAGAAACAAAAAAAGAAATAAGGTTCTCGAGGCAATACGTGAAAGATCCGACGGTCAGAAAAGTAATATCTGGGTAATCTTACTAGGACACACCAGCTATGTGCAGTGCATGGGCAGGTCATAGTCGTGCCATCTGTGCCCTCACATCATTGGCACTGGCCCCTGTTAGCACCAGAGACCCCTGCCTCTAGAGAACAGTCATACAATCAGAGTCAGGGTCCTAAAAGAACAGAAACGGACCCTGACGCTTGTATAATCACCAGGTCTTTTCCTCTCGATGGCGATAAGTACTGTACGCGCTGCTTATAAGATATAGGAGACTCACTAAAAACAGTAAAATGACCTGCATGCAGTAATGTCGGTTCAGTCTGATTCAGTAATTACATTGCAGCCTTTAAGGGCCTTCAATTCCACCTGGAATGTGTTCTGATACTGTTGGGAATGATCTTAGCAAGCTATGTTGTTTTACCTAGCGCTAGGGTAATTAAACTCAAAGGGATCGATAACCAAAGACAAATAAACCACTGCTGAGGTCTACAGTATTCTTCCTCCCCGAGGTCACCTGTGGTGACCGTTATATAACATGCATTATTAGTTCAGTCTTTACTGATTTTTCATGTCACACTGAGTAAATTTTATTAAACAGCCATTAAGCGAAGACGAGCATCACAGCTTGTGGTAGTTTCCTCATCTGCTGGAATCAGGACAAAGACTTTTTGTAGGCTAAAACACATAATACATTCATAAATTATCACACTGTGTCTCAACGCTTAAGAGTCCCATCACTTCGCCACGAAGATTAAAAGGCTAACAACTCGATTCAAGTGACTACCACAGAATAAATACAAGTTACAGGTCTTAAGCTCATTAACTGTAGTGGCGGGAGATATTTTACATTCAGTGCAATAAAAAAGAAAGAGAAAGTATCCAGTCTATTCCCTAGAGTGCTCTCATGTGATGCGGCCGTCTGCTCCGACTTTAACGACCTGCAAAAAGTACAATGGGTTTGAGGTTTGCGATGATAAGATAATATTACGTTTAGGGGAAGTCTTCCCTCATTTCATACTGAACAGGTTTGTGGTAGTGTTTCAAAGAGAACTTGTGCCTGTTTGGTAGTACGGTCCCCTCGTTAGGAAACAATCTTTCTGCATCATCGTGACATCAATTCTTGTTTATTACAAATTGAACTTTTGCTATGCGAAGACAACAACTGAAAGGGCTGGTGACACAAAAAGAAAGGGTCCATATTGGACTACATTACAGCGTGATTCTAGCGTGTGATGAAGGCCTCGCCGCACTGGCACGGACAGCTGAAGAGGTGTTGCGTTTTAAGCGCATGCATGAAAGCGTCCGTGTAACGTTCCGTTAAAAAAAGGCACTAAAACCACTATTCTACCTCGATGCAAATGAAGCACGTGATGGCGAAGAGAAAACAGCGCAGTAGCTATGTGCCTTAAGGCCTCTTCCATTGGCCTGATGGTGAAATCAAGAACGTGATGCGATGCCGCCCCATGCCGAATGCATGAAGGGAGTGTACATGCAATGAGAACCACACTTGGAAGATGGCTGAAAGGTGAAGACTGTGGTCTTTGGGCCCTAATCATCATCTAACATCTATCAGGTACATCATCTCTCTACAATCACAACATTAAATATAGCAAAACCTCCAATACTGCACGTTTCTCCCCTCCACCCCAGAGACAAGGGGGGCTGCTACTAAAAGACATACATGAGCGAACCTCACACGTTTGTGAATGAAATTATATATTAAGACATTTCAGTGAAGATCGGCACAAATGATTATTAAAATTCTGCAATATAAAAGCCTACCACGGCAGGAAGGAGAGAAAAAAAAAAAAAAAAGCTTAGTCCAGACTGCAGGTGGTGACCCTTTGAGATTCCAGCTTTGGAACCAGCCTCTGTGCTCAAGCCTAGTTGTGCAGCTGCATCTCAGACCCAAAGCAGTCTTGAAGGGGGGAGGGGGTGTTGCAGGTGGGTGGTTGGGGGTTTTTTGGGGGAGGGGGAGGGGGGGTTATGGTATGGGTGCCGCTAGATGCTCTGGCAGCACTGCATCTTTGGTTTATTCTCAGTAGGTTGCACCTGGATGGACACTACATTGTTGCTAGGTGACATGTCATTGTCTCGGCGGTCGGACATCTGCTTTTGGGATACGATCCGATAGATTTCTAAGGAACAGAAAAAGATATCGATGCTAAGACAATGTACACAGTGACAACACGAACTGGTAATGAATACGGACTTTGTGTTGCCGTAAAAGCCTATAAACCCTACAGTTATTACTGGACACAATTACAGCATTGCAGCCGACTGCGATGCCTTTGAAACATTTATTATTTGTTCTTCCCCTGCAGATGCCAGGAGCCAAACAGAGGAGCAAAAGACGACGGAAACTCTCTATTGCAGTCACGTCAGGCTAGAGAAACCTACCCGACCAAGTCAGGGCTTTTGATGAGTCATTCATAAGGACGTGGCCTTCGGCCAGTCAGTTACAATCTTTCTTTTTTATCCTTTTTAAACAAACAAACAGTCATTTCCTCAAGCCTGATTAGTGTGTTTTTCATCATTCGTGTATTCTACTACCAGTACATAAATAAAAGTTTATCATCCTTAACCTTGCACACTGATAAGTATCCGCTGCGTGTGCTGAAACGCTCTTTTGAGAAGCACACTCACCAGTCAGGATGGTCTGAAAAGCGGTCTCTACATTGGTGGAATCCAAAGCTGAGGTCTCTAGGAAGGACAGACCGTTTTTCTCTGCAAACACGGGGAACATACATTAACGTTCACGGTAACAGTAAACAAATACACAAAGAAAGCAAACAAATGAATGCCCTGGCTATACACACTCCCTGTAATGCATCAGGAGTTAAAGGTCCACTTTTAAGTCTTTATTGTAGATCTAACCTGCAAATGCACGTGCTTCGTCGGTGGGCACGGCCCGGAGGTGACGCAAGTCGCTTTTATTGCCCACGAGCATGATGACGATATTGCTGTCTGCATGGTCTCGGAGCTCCTTAAGCCAACGCTCCACATTCTCATAGGTCAGGTGCTTGGCGATGTCATACACTAGGAGGGCCCCCACAGCTCCCCGGTAATACCTGCACATCAACACAGGGAACCAGTCAAAAGATAGTGGAAGATTGAAGTGTGCTCAATGAGTACGCTTAAACGTGAAATCAAAATGCATTTCTTGATTCTAATGTGAATGATTCAATCATCCAATTAAATTAAGTTTGTCTTCATAATAGTTCAAATTGCTTCCCCTCTGAAACAACTTTCATTTTTGACTGACATATTCGCTATAAATACTCGAACTCTTTAAAAGTCAGGTGGATTCGTTCATCAAACAATACAAATAAATAAAAATCGCTCCTCTGCACTGTTAGCATTTAATCTGTGGTGTGGACTTCCCTAGGATCATTAAAAGTTTATAGTTACTGACCATCCTTGGTGTGAACGAGCTTTTAGACTTTATCAAACAAAACAACAAATACATAAACTAAGTAAAATGTCAATTGGTATCTGGAATACGAGGAAGGAAAAACACTTACGCTGAAGTGATGGCTCGGTAGCGTTCCTGTCCAGCTGTGTCCCAAATCTGAGCCTTCACCGTCTTCCCATCCACCTGAATGCTCCGTGTAGCGAACTCCACTCCGATAGTGCTTTTGCTCTCAAGGTTGAATTCATTGCGGGTGAAACGAGACAGCAGGTTACTCTTCCCCACACCTGAGTCTCCAATCAGGACCACTTTAAAATAAAAAAAAACATGGTTTTATATCTGATAAACACCATAACCTAGTTCAGCCAATCTTCAGTTGCGTTTGATGAACGAAAGCCTTATGGGTTTGGAAAAACATGAGGGTGAGTAAATGAAGACAATGTTATTGCATGAACTATCCATTTATATAGGTGTGTGAGTGATAAATCAAAGACATCTCTGTCTAAAATAAAATATAGGAACAAACCTCCTCGTATTTGGAAACTACCTACGCGCTTATGACACACACGCTAATGTAAAAGTGAAGTGCATTTAAATTAGTTTAAAAAGACATGACCATTTTTGGTAACATTCTTGTGTGACAATAAACTTGGTGGATAATGTAAGCTTACAAACTTTTTCTAGGCTAATTTGAAGATTTATTCATTACATCGAACATGACTAACGTTATACTAGATTAGAGAGGTTGTTGACGATCACTACGATTCACGTCATTTCTTGATGACAACATGGAGCGAAACCTCAGAAACTGCGAGAACAATGCATTTCAATGATGACTGAATAGGGAACAACTTGTTTTATGGACTTATTCTAAAAAGGTCAATTTCACATTTTTACATGAAAAAACAACAACAACGATAACATAAGCAAAGAGAGGTCGCGTCACCTGATACCTTGTATTTCTTTAAAAACACCGTAACAATAAGTTGACACAAATAATTTTTCAAGGACAGTTCACCCAAAATGTGTTCATATTGTTCCGAAACGACTATATTTTTGTCGGTGTAACACAAAAGGAGATGTTAGGCAGAATGACAGCCTCGTTTACCGTTCACTTTCATTGCAAGGATAAAGATTTAATGAAAGCGAACGGTGGTTGAAGTTGCCCCAAATGTATCCTTTTGTCTTCCACCGAAGTCAATCAGTCATAATTCAGGCTTGGAAAAACATCTGGGAATACAGGCCGTTTCCCATTTCCGCCTGCTCCGTTAAACCCCTCCAGCGACAGTATCAGCTAACTTCAGCTAGCCGCTTCAAGGTGTGGTCCGATCTACGGTAAACTGTGCTTTATGTAGTCAACCAACCAACATCTGTATAGACAGAGTGCGCCGTAACTGAGTAATATAAGACTAAAATGATACTATTCCAGCCGAGGAGCAGGAGTTTGTTTTGGGTTGTTTGAAGTGAGCTAGCCGGTTAGCTGGCCTTTATGTGTTTAATATAAAACCACACTATCTAACATTAACCACGATGATCAGCGCCGCTTTAACTTATACAGTCGACGCAAATGTTGTATATACTAACCTTTAAACAAGTAGTCATATTCGTCGTCTCGCGTCCCCATTTCGATTAAAACAAAAGCGCAAACAATGGAAGAATGTGAAGCAAAAGTGTAGCAGACCCGTCCCTGTCCTCTCCGCTACTGCACTGCAGTGTATTTGTGATTAGGCAGTAGCCATGCTAACAGGCTAGCAAGCAGGCGAACCAGTGAGCGTCTCCTGAAGTGTTCCGGGTTAGGGCCTTTACAAGCTGTCAAAATAAAAGCCGTATTACAATATTTATTTTATTTTATTTGGCAGTTTTTTATTTATTTTTTATGTTCTAAATAAAAAAGATACCATTATAATTGAAGATGTACAGTGTATTATGTGTACATATATTGTATACCTTGTTTAATGTATATCTTAATAATCTATAACTATAAAACAGCTAAATGTTTGTGAATCGTACAATTGTGTTTAAAATGCTAATATTGCTTAATATGTTTTAATATTAAACGTGCTTTTGCAGAAACCGGTTTTTTTTTTTTTTTTTTTTTTTTGTGTAACGTTAGAACAGAAAAACACAGTCGCATGTCCAGCATATCATTGTGTTCTTAGGAATTATTTTTAATTTAGACTTGTAAAAGTGGGTTGTTTAGGTCATACTTCCTGGTGATAGCGGTTTGAAGGAAACAAACAAGCAACGAAGAAAACATTTGTTAATTTTAATGTTGTTAATGTTAAAATGGTAGATTTCCATAACTAGGCAGACTGGTTCCATGGTGTAATGGTTAGCACTCTGGACTCTGAATCCAGCGATCCGAGTTCAAATCTCGGTGGAACCTAAGATTTTACATTTTACGGGTAATACATTTTAAAAAACTGGATTTTTCGATAATAGTTAACAGGAGAATGAAAAGACCTGTTCTAAATCATGACTCTTCAAAAGAGACAGTAAGTATCTCAAACACTGTTATAAATCGGTATAATGGATTTCACTTCTTTTTTTATTTATTTTTTTTTACACACAAGATTACAAGATTTCAAAGATAAAAATGAAAGGTGTAAATAGTTTTTACTTGTCTAAAGTAAAAGCATTCCGCTAACCGTCTCACATTATTCAAATAAAAAAATAAACATTACCTGGCTACGACCACTAGGGTGCAGTATTGTGCATATCTTCAGTCACACAGAAACGCCAAAATGGTTGAAATGTATTAAAACACGTGCTTGCAAGGAGATGTACTGTACTGCGTTGCAGTAGGGATGGGAATTGGGAAAGTCCCCATGATTCACACTGACTCAAAATCAAATTTTGTATGACCTGATATTTCATCTCATATTTAGCTACCTGTATGTAGATATTCATATTGAGTGGATAGTTTGAAAATGACAAAACATTTTAAACACAGTCTGAACCTTTTGATGCCTCCAAATGTATTTAGGCCTACTCATTCTGTAATTATATCACATTCCATACACAATCATAGCAACCAAACCTGTGACTCATAATAGACAGCCATATGCATTTCCTGGCAATGCTTTACCAGACATGTTTTTAATGCCAGTTTCAGTTCTATTTAGCTAGCCAGCCCTTTGCTTATAGCCAATTTTGTTGAATAGCCTACGGATTAATTTATGTGATTTGAAGTATGGTTGCACCCTTTTTACTTCATTTTTCGTATTACATCACCCTCATCTTGCAGGACTTCATCTACAGTAGAAGCCCTGCTGAATCTCTAATGCTTTACAGCAAACTGTACAGGACTGTAATCAGAGCTGCATTTTTGATGTATGTTTTGTAAGTCTGCCAGTAATGTTACTGGTTGCTGACTCATCTTTGAAAAGAATAGTCTGCTGGACAATTGGGGGTTTCCTTCACTGTAAAACTTTATGGTGTTTTCCTCTTAGTTGTAAATAAATAATAAATAAATTGTACGCTAGAAATATATTATATAGGCCTATTAGAAGAATAAAAATGTTTTATGTAGAATTAACTTTTACAGTGTGAATTGTGAAAGTAGGCCTACTATTTTTGCAAGTGGATGGTTTACTCATTAAATAAAGTGACTAGATGTCTGAAATGGAAACTAGGGACATGTCTTAGTTCGCTGGTCAAAATATAATTTATATCTCACTTGTTCTATGAATTAAATATTGGAAAAATACATTTTTAGTGTTTTTGTTTTTTTAAAGGTTTAGGCTTTATTTTGGCCCTCTAGCGGTTAAAAAAATAAAAAATAAAACGGCTCTGCGTGACTGTGTTGTTGAATTTATGAACCTTCACAACAGATAATGTTTTACAATGAACTCTGTTAGAGAGCTACATATGGCTACTTATCTGTTCAATTCCAGTCCCTCAGTTCTAGCCATCTCCGTAAAGCCAAGCCAATGCTGATTCTTGTTTTACGAACTCTGTCACATTCTATTTTCGCCAGCATATTCTACTCTGTTCTGCGTCTTTTCTCGTTCGTTGTGACAAGTGACAATTAACCTATGCCACTCCCACAGGCCACACCATACACACGTTTATACGCAATTTCCCGCGAAAACCATCCCGACAGGTCTAAAGTATAAACGCTTAGGCTATAATAAGCTTACCATAGTGAATCAGGGACGGGTAAGACAAAAATAAAAGTTTTGAAAGAAGGATTAATGATGTATTGACTCATTATTTACATTTAGTTTATCTTGAACAAAAATGTCTGGTCAACCTTCTTTAGAATCCTCAGAGTCTTAAAATGTTTACATTTTTTTAAAAGTAGGCCTACTTTAAACTTTGCCTGATTTTCCATGCATTTAACCAAACAATGTCATCCACTTAGCCTACTTAAATTCACATTTCAAGTTTGGGTTTATTAGTTATTCCAATCAAACACAAGCACACAGTGAAACAACATTACTTTGGCTCCTCAGGGAAATTATAGAGACACTGAGGTAGACACAAACAGTACACACATATGCAACACATAAACCAATTTTTATGCAACATGCAAGGTAGAATTAAAAGTAATACAGTCATCTGTATGCATTTTTGCCATAATTTTGCAATTGTACCCTTTACTGATTACAAAGATGGCAGGCTGGAGCACTAACACAAGTAGGCTGTGTATAAATTATGTTTCAGACTAACACAATGTGTAGCCTAATAAACATAATTGCTTCATACAAATGAAGAACCCTGGGAAGTTGTGTTGAAATGCACCGCATATTGAATGTTCAATGGATCTCAAGCAATAATTTTGCATGGCAGACCCCTGTGGACATCATCAAACTCTGTGGTAGATGGAGACCAGTGTTGGGTGTAATTCATTACTAAGTAATCTAATTACTGTAATTTAATACTTTCCCCTTGAAAAGTAAAGTAAGGGATTACTCTTAATTTTTATGGAATTTAATTGCAGTTACTTCTGGTGTATAGACTAAAGAACAAATCTATATAAAACAACAGTGGATTTAACATCAAAATTGAATATTTAATGTTAAAATGTATGTTAAATGTAACCTCCTTTACACACTTAAGTCAGTTTAAGAATAATTTATGCAATTGTATATTGTTTATTTGAAAGAATTAAAACATGTATGTCCTTGTATTGTTCTACTGGTCGAGGTTGATGTGGGATTTAGAAAGTAATAAGTAATCCGATACTTTTTATAGAGAGTAATTACAGTAATCTAATTACACTGTTGAAGATGTAATTAGTAATTAATTATTTTTTTTAAGTGACTTTTATCAGCGCTGATGGAGAACAGACATGTAGCCTTCAAGCCAATCAGTGTGTTCAGCTGCTTCCATGGCAAATGCATTAAGCTCAACATAGATTTGACTTCAGACAATACAACTGAAAACTACTCTGTAATGGCTGTTACAGAAGGGCAAAAATGTTCCACTCCACAGCAGACTGACATTTACAAGGCAAAAAATTACTTGTTTTTTACCAAAATGACCACTCAGCTATATAACAAAAATATATATTCTGAGAACATTTTGCCAGTTGCGTTCCCAATAGGTTATGAAAATGTTTCCTGTGTACGATCAAAACAACCAGTTTTTTAACGTTTTAAAAAAATATTCCATTCCATTCCATATCCGAATCTTTAAAAAATATTAGATGAACATCCAACTAAAATGTTTGGAACATCCATGAATGATGTATACATAATGTTTTTGTGCCAATGTTTTGAGCATTTTTAAAGACATTCTATTAACATTAGAACAACATTTGTTAATCACTATGAGAGAACCTTGCCAGAACATACAAAAGCCAAAGTTTTGAGAACATTTCCTGTTAGCTGCATATAAGTTGATGTCTGAAACTCTAGTCCTGCCATTTGGGTGGTCAGCATGTGCCTTTGGAAGCACATAGCTATAGGACTATAACACGAGGGGCTGGTGGATGTCCTAATCCTTCTGATGTTTACGGGTTTGCACAGCCAGCTGGGTGGCCAGTCGGCATCCACTTAAACTGCCTTTATTAAATCATTTATCTGGGTCTAAGAAGTCTTTTGGCCTGGGTGTCTCCTTGATGAAGAAAGCTGAAGCACTTTGAAGACTGTCCTTCAGTAGTTCCTGCACCTTTTGACCTCTGAACTTTCTAAACAAACATTCTCCCACCCTCACACATGTTTTCTGAAGCAGACTCGCATATGTCCAAATCGTTTTTCCAAGTTCCAAGTTCAGTCTCCATCGTTTGTCAGTGGTTATTTGCCATATTGTTCACAGATCCTGCTATTTTGGGGGATCCGTTGCAGCAAGAGACTTTATGCGATTGTCAGTTAAGAAGACAGGTTACAGACCACCTCGAATGGCATGGAACACCTGAGTCAGTGGCACACTTTGTTGGCGGTCACACCATTATAAATCTCTGCAAACTCTCTGTCTTGTTAAGGCTGCATCTCCATTTTCAAAGCCCTGTTAGACTATCAGTGTAGGACCAGGTTTTGCAAACAAACTTAGTGAGCCCCACAGGGCCTATATAGCCTATAATCTGTGCCATCCATTCATAAGGTTATATGTCCTCTCGCAATAACTAATGGCAATTGTAATAGTACAAAATGGAATAAAATACATTGACTTGCCATATTATGGAAATGCAACAATAAGTGGTCAATCGATATGGGTTTTAATGGGTAAGACCAGTATAAAGAGCAGGATGGCTGATATAATTCTAATAGCGGGGCCCAAACATCACTAAGAGTAAAAATTTATAATAAATAAAAATGTATTCTAATACATACAAATAGAATTTTTCACTACAAATAATATTTTACTTTCAAAAAATAAATAAAAAAATCAAGATATATTTAGCGTAATAAAATGTAATGATTGCAAAACAAGACTAATAAATATACTGTATAAAAAGTGTTTATAGTTTAAGTATTTGTGAATTTGAGTAAATATAGTGTTTATAAAATAAAGTGTTTATTCAACTTTAAATTCATTTTGCATGCATCTCGGCATCTTGTTTGTTATGGATTTTAGTGGATGAACTAGGCAGATTGACCACTTGTCAGGGTTATTGTAGCTAGTTAACTAAAACTAAAACTAAAAACATTTGTCAGGCTACTTGAAATAAAATAAATGTAATATATATGAAATAATAACTGAAATAACAATGAATAAAAACAATAGCACACTGACTACCTAGGGTAATAAAAATGACAAAATCATTCAAACTTAACCAAAATAACTAAAATGAAAACGGAAAACATAAAAACTAATTGAAACTTTTAATAAAGAGTATAGGCTATATCTCAGTGATACTAAAATACCGCTGCCTCTGTTAATTGGCCAAATATGCTGATCTAGTCTGTCTAGTCACTATCTATCACACTTAAAACTGTTATTTTATCACTGTATCTTTAAATCTCGCAATCAAATCCAACACTTTTAAACACATTCTGTCGACAACATTCAGCACCACAGGCTTTATATGGACTACCTGTCGGGACGCCCCCCATTAAATCCAATAGAGTCTGGCTGCAGACTTGCACTTGCACTCGCAGACTTGCACTCTCAGACTTGCACTCTCAGACTTGCACTCTCAGACTTGCACTCTCAGACACCAGCGCTTCCTCTGCCTGTGACGTCCTTGCAATCGACACAAATTAACCAGAAATATGTTTTTTTTTTTAAGGCTTCAATAGTTAACCAAAGCTAACGACTGTGGTTACATACATCTTCCTAAACTTCATTTTAAAGGTTTAAGAGCTATAAGTGAAGCAGAACAAAAAACGATGAGGTGTCTAGGCTGTCTAATAAGCGGAAATTAGTCTAATCTGCACGCAAACTTACCTTCGTGGCTCACAGGCTTTCCTTCTGCACCGAAGCATTACAGCTATCGATTTTTAACAAAACAAGCCTACTCAAATGTATCTAACCTAACTATTTTCACTCGTTATTGTCTAAAAAACATAGAGTTATCCAAAGATAGGTTTACTTGGCGCCAGTAACTTAGACAGCCCTTTTTTCTCCCATAAATTAAAACCTTATTTATTTTACATGCACAGTGCCAACTTCGAGTCAGTAAAATAATAATAAAAACAATAATTTAATGCTGGTATATCCAAAACATTTAATTCAATTCAAGTATTATATTCGATACATTTTAAAACTTCAATGCACATGTATAATAAGCCTAGTAATAAGCAGACATTTAAAATACATCAATAACTGATATCATAGTTTAACACAGATAAAATTTATTTTATCGCTGCGACTTTCAATCCTGAGGAGACAAAATGCCGCGGAGTGAAGAAGAGGTGGAGTTACGAGGATTCTCAGACAGTTGAAGAGTCCAATGGAGTTAAGAGATTTGCTCTCTAGCTATTTTCAACACTTTAGATTGGTTAATAATTAGTAAAAATAACAGAACCACGTGGGGACTGACCAATAGCATCGATTTGTGAAAAAATATTAAATTGACAAAATTTGGACATACAAGGTTTCCGCCCGACAGCGATGATATGTATTTATTTATATGTATATACTTACAAAAACGATTTTTGATCGACATTGGGAGCTGTTCTCAATCCGACACGAACCACACTATGCGTCGATTGCAAGTGACGTCACTTGCAGAGGAAGCGCTGGTGTCTGAGCGTGCAGGTCTGAGAGTGCAAGTGCTGGTCTGCAGCCAGACCCTTCTCATTAAATCACCGACAGTCCCCGGAATGCTCAAATGACGTCACGGGTTTCTGGAAGTCACGTGCCCCGGTGGCAGGTTTTGATAAGCGCTTGCGCGAGTCTCGAGCTGAGCGCATCTCTGAAAGCGTATCTAGAGAAGATGAGGCACAGCCCTCCCAGAGGGAATGTTTATACGTGATGGAGGAATAACTCATTTGTCTGATGAAAATGAATGGAAATACATTAGTCCCTTCTTCTGTTCTGTGATTATTAATCAAAATAACGGCGCGTGCTTCAATGAGCGTGTCTTCTGAATCGTCGTCCTACTGAAACAGTGAGTGTGCTATGCTCATATCTATTTAATGGTTACGGTCATTTGTTTCTTTTAGAAATGTAAAGCGTCAATGCGTGATAAAACGATAGATTTGAGGAATTTTAAAGCAATATATTTTATAAACACGTAAGACTGCCTGGCGATAGAGTGGCAGCTGTCATCACACGTCGATAATTGTGCGCTTGTTTTGATTCTGATCGTGTATTTACACACCATGTGACGGTAGTCATCACTTAACACCATTTTTCGGTTTAGCTAGAAATGTGTCTATTATTATAATTCAGGATTTTATCGTCTGATTTAAATACCTTGGCCCTTATGATTTATGAGTTATTGTAAGACTGACCCAGCCCAGCTGTCTGGATGCAGTATCACCTTCATATTTATTTATTTCACCATGTTCTCATGTTTGTTTATTAGTATAGCTTAACATGCAATGTTCTATTTTTACTTGCACCTAAAATTGATCTAAAATTCAAAAGAGGATCTGTTTTTCTGCAGGGACATAACCACAAAAGGCATTGAAGGAAATGTGTGCTATTCATATATATATATGATATAATATAAAATTTTGTATTGATTGATTGTTAAATTAGTACATTTTGTCCTCCCAACCTTAAACATGTACAGTAAGTTAAATTCTTGGGTATAGCTTGGTATGCAACAAACTGCCATGCTCAAATACAGATTATCAGAGTTACAAAGAGATTAATGCATTTTGTCTGATGAGATCATGCAATGTTGAGCAAACCATGACAAATTTGCAACGGTATTTCAGAGAGGTTGTTAAAAGCATCCATCGTCTACTTTGGTGATTTAGCTTTGATCCTGGATTTAGAGTCGGTTGTGATTTATCTGGATTCAGAGGGATTCATGAGCTTGTCCTATGTTGATTTGCCCATATATCCTTTGCATTTCATCGTCACTCAGCTGTAATTGTATATTTTGTAATGAAGTATAACAGTCTTTGCTAGACCAACTTAATGTCTGTTGGGTGTTCCTTTAAAATGCATCATGATATTACAGTAATTGAATGTTGAGACATTTTGACTAATAAAATTCTTGTTTGTTTTTATTTTCTCATCCATTTTCTCAAAGCCTGCATGGGCAAGAATTGTTTCGAAACTTTAGCTGTTTGACAGAATTTGTCCAGTTTGTCTCTTGACAACAAGTTAAATAAATACATTACTTTATAAAGGGTCTTAACACAAAAGTTATAGTGAATGGAGTTACTGCCTGTCCTATACCTCGGTAAAGTCTCCTTGACAAAACATTTCCACATTGAAATAGCTTGCCTGCCTCCTCCTATCCAAAGTATGCAGATGTCTGCTTGTTTCCCGGCATGGTGCAAAGGAATCAAATGTCCGCCCCGTGTTTTAAGCAGGACCAGATGCTCGGCCAAATGTGCTGCAATAGTTCCCTCTTCTTGTGTTTTCCTCGAGGCCTCCCTGCTGTCCCAGAGCTGTGCAGTATCTGGAGCCTGTTGGTCCATGGAGCCCTTACTCAGGGCCACAGCCCATAGCTCCAGCACAGCTGGATAAGATCATGCTCATTTTTATGGGCAGACTGTTAAATTGGCTTATCCTGTGGCTTCTACACGCCACAGGTTGGTAAAAGAAGGGCAAAGCTTATCGTGTCAACAGCCGTGAGCATGCAGCAGGTCTAGATGCAATTATTGGAAAATGGTGTTTTGTTATGCTGTGGGTGTTTTGTTTGGGACAAGACTTTTTCCCTGATATGATGAGTCATGTAAAGCTACTCTCTGTGCTGTAGAGGTTTTAAAGGAATAGTTAAGCCAAAAATGAAAATTCTGTCATCATTTACTCACCCTTCAAGCTGTTCCAAACCTGTATGAGGTTCTTCTTACACGATTCATTTAATGCCAGGCAAAGGTGTCAAATTCATTTTAGGTCAGGGCCCAGATTGGGCAAAACATCACAGTGAGATATTTTTTTGTTTTTAATATTGTGTATTATTATAATATTAGGTACTTCTGTTCTTAAATGAGATATATATAAGATCACATCATCCAAGATCACATAAAATCCAAGATCACATCATGGATCCACTCACAGCCTCTTGCAACTCTAAGCTTTATGTCCATTATGCGAGGCTGTTTTCCTATTCTGAGGCATCATTCTGTTGCGTCGTGCTTTCTGTGCAGTGTGTACTGGTCTGAAACTTGTCAGTCATTTAAACTGGAAAAGGGAACCATCGATCTCTTACTCCTATTCTTCTGAATGATGAGTATGAAGTTAGTGAAGGAGTTCCGTATTTGTATGGTTCAGACACGGAGTGTAATTTTCTTTCATGACTTCTCCATGAATTTCCTCTGCGTAGGACCCATTCTGATTTTTCTGACGTAAGAGCCATTTCCAACGCACTTCCGGGCGTTTCTGAGTCTCTCTTTTTGACGTTACCATGGTGTTTCTCAATATGGGAGGGACTTCCTACTAGTTGTCTGAAAAGTGTTGAGTAAGTGCATGAGTGTCTATAATTGCATCACATAACGATTAAATGTGCCTCAGGGCTTGCCAGTGTGCAATGTGCCTGACTGTAATATTATAACTGTATAATTCTCTGCAATTTTATCTATATTTGCCTGGAATTTAGCTCTAACCTGTCAATTTAAGCTTGCTTTTCTTTTCCTCCCAGGCAGTTGTTATTTAACTGTTGATGTGTGATTGTGAGGTCCTCATTACTGCATCATTATCCCTACCAAAAGAGTAAGATTTCTGCTCATCTCTGACTCTTTTCTTTTTTTTTTATTAGTTTTATGTAAGTATTTTCTTTCCCCCTTACATTTAAAGGCGAATGATAAATATTCACTGGCTTTTCTTCATGGTTGCCATGGTGAGGATTATAATTTCTCTCTTCTGATGGTGGAGAGGGCACAGCCAGCCTCTGCGGATGGCGTGGTTGTTGGACCGAGAGATTATGTCTAAATATAATCCTAAATCTCTCACGTAACATGTGACACATCTGCTACACTTTCTTCTCACTCACACTGAACATTATATGGTATCTTTCTAGAACAATGTGGGTGTGATTAGATCTTGATATCTTTGGTTGTTTATGCAAGCAGTTTGATGGGATTATGTTTGCTTTGTGTGATGTTGTTGAGCAGAATATGTGAAAACGGCTACAGTAGAGACATCTGGAACAAAGCGTGCGTCTTTGTCATTGCTGGACAAGGGACAGAGAGAGTGTTGTAGAGACCCCTCCTTCAAAGCCAAAAGGTTTATGAGGATGAGAAGGATTAGAGTTTTAAGGCCTGTATTTATTCTCAGCATCTAACTGGGATCATGAAATCTGCCGATGACTTGACACCATTTCCAAAATGTTTGATTAGAAACAGCAACTTCCCGTTTTACACCGTCAGCATCACCGGTTCCTCATTAGACAAAGTTCTTCACTTCAACACTTCGTCACGGCAAAAGAACTAGTCAGTAGGTCAGTTTCGATTCCTAAGCTCTTAAGCCGTGTCCCGTGACTCTGTTGGCCATTACTGTAAATCACAGACAGTATTGGCTATAAAGCTGCAAGCCATCAAAGACCTTTCAGACGGTGTCTGTCTACTATAATGATGACAATGGTATTTTTATGGTAGTAATCACTTGACTTAAAAATAAAAACCTTATATATGTAAACACACCTAGATGGTTGAGTTCAAAAGTTTGGGGATAACTATTTATGTAGTCTATTTATCTGTGATTTGGTGGGACTGTATGGCCTACCAGCGGGTGCCCTGTTATTTTTGGTACGATGAAGCCATGTGAGCATCAGTCATGTGTGAGCGAGTATATGTGCCAACTTGGGTGTTGCAAAAGCCCCAGGCCTCTTCTGGAAGAGAGGGGAATCTCTAATTAAGATATCAGTGGTTTTAGTGTTAGTGACGACAAACTTCACATTGAAGCAATCTTAAGGAATTCCCTTTACTGTCTGAGCTCTTTTCCTTTTTAAGTTCTTTTGTCCCCCTTCCTGTGCGTTTATTCTGTGGGTACTAACTCTGACTCATGATTCAAAAGCATAATAAGGCATATTCTTTTATCCCCAGCAGGAACGGGTAATTGCTTCCGTATGTCTAGCTTATATTTCTCGCAAAGCTTGTTACATGAGGTTGTGCTTTGCATCTGTGGATGTGTAATACTAGTCATATCCTTTTCTAAGCACATAGGGGACTAAATGTAAAAATGGTATTTCCTATGAGTGTTTTATAACTTGCACTGTGCTGTGCTGATTTGTTTTTTTTAAACCCCTCCCGGATGTTTTCATTTGTAAGGATATTTGAATCTGAGCACCTGGCATTATTAAGCAACAGTATTATAGGCTGCAGCGTGCCATGATTCCCTCACCCTATTCACGTCGCTGTGTTGTTTTTCCAGCACATAGTCCTCATTCTATGGGGATGAAAATGGAGGAGAAAAGCCTTCGTGTAGCAGACTACTTTGTTGTGGCGGGACTCACCGACTCCTCTAAGCCCCTCGATGAAGATGTCCACCCTGAAGATGGTGGTCACCGGAGCTCGGCACAGCTCAAGGCACCCATCACTGATGTGGCGGTGGTGATTCGCTCCCTAGGTGAAGAGGTACCTCGAGGGTTTACCTGTGTTGAATGCACCCCCTCTGGACTCTCTGCCGAACTGACTGGAGGAAGTCTCATGGGGCCGCAGATCTTCCTCTGCTACAGGAGAGGCAGAGACAAACCGCCACTCACAGACCTGGGGTAAGGCTTCAGACTTCAGACATGTTTGTACCAAAACCTACTTAAGGTCATTCACACCAAGAATGATAACTGTAAAGATAACTATAATGAAAACTATATTAATGCCCACACCAAAGCACAATAACATCCTGTGAATTATAAGTGCTCTGCAGTTATATCGTCTGTCGCTTTAAACTCAAGCTCTTAAAATTTTCAGGTGGATTCTGATTGGCTTTTAATGTTTTTATCATTTATCTGATTGGCTGTTAATGTTTTACGGTTTTAAACCGTAGTTTTGTTCTCTTATTTGCGACAAAAAGATGGTAGACAGACAATGATGTTTCCTAAACCCAATTATTTTCAATACTAGAAAGTATCATGAAAAAGTTTATATAATTTGCTTTTTAGAACTTCATGTAGTTATCTTAGAAACATGCTATTGCTAACACTCAATTCTATTGGAATCAACTGTAAGCGAATCGTGTCTCTTATGCTACATATACTATTAACTGAGCTGCTGCCTATGTAGGGAGTTTGAAATCACTCATTTATGAGGTACTGTCTTTTAAGGTGGCTACAAAAATAGGCAGTAGTAGCTCAGTTGGTTTTGGAAACTGTTGTGCTTTCACTTTTGTTCAATATCACTAGGCATTCACTATCCTCGTGTCCTTTCTTTCATGATTCTTAGCGTCCTTTATGAGTGGAAGGAGAAATTGAAGCCGGACTGTCAAATAATACAGACCACTCCCTCTGGCCGTCCCGCCAATATCAGTAGCTCCTCTTCTCAAAGGATCTACATCACATATCGGCGTGCCTCTGAAAATCACTCTCACTCCACGCTGGCTGTCACAGATATCTGTGTCATTATCCCTGGCAAGGGAGAGACACCACCACATGCTTTCTGCAAGGTGGACAAGAACCTCAACAGCAGTATGGTGAGGGCTCAGTGCAAGTCACCCGACACCACTGAAAAGACGGTGGTGGAAACCATTAGATGGTGGAAACAATATATATATATATATATATATAGCCCATGAAGCCCATTTCCACCTCATAAGAAAAAAAAAATCATGCTCTAGTAAATCATAATTATATAAAAATAGTTGAAATTATGGCATACTTTGAGATAAAAAAATTAAATTATGACTTTAAAAGTAAAAAGTAGGCTAAGTCATAATTTTGACTTTTTAATCTTTTAATTTTGATTTAGTATGTTAAATTTCGATTTAGGATGTCATAATTTCAACATATTTCAACTTTTTAATCTCATAATTTCGATTTAAGTCATTTCTACTTTTCATCTCATGATTATTACTTAGTATGTTAGAATTTCAATTTAGCAATTCACAAACTTGAACAAATCTGAAATTATTGATATTTCATAATGTCCATCATTTAGTTGTGATGCCTAAATTCACTTATAAAACAATTAATTTCAATTCAATTCAATCATTTCAACAATTCATTTCAATCATTTAAAACAATTAATTTTAGTTTTTAGTTTTGTATTTTTAAGTTTGACCCTATCATTTTAATATACGGCATAACATTGCCATAACGTAACTATTATTATTGGCTTGACAGTAAGTTGGGTAGTTAGCCAGAAATTATGAGACATCAGACCACAAGCAGCAGCCGTTTATATACCTGTATAAAATTTTAAATCAACTTAATTTTTATTTTTCCTGTTTCTGCAGTGGGGGTCCTCTGTGTACATGTGCTACAAAAAATCTTTGGCCAAAACCAACACACTTGCATTCACAGCAGGTACTGTATCTCAGTCTTGAGTTGTTTTTCAGTTTTGTGTTTTGTTGTGCATTTTGCAATGAGCAGCAGGAGGGACAGAATGCGTTTGTAGTGAAAACCATCAGAACAGAGGGATACGATTGCGGATGAGTGAAACCTGATACTCCCAAGTAGCAAGAACAACATGATGTCATTGTTAGGCTTAGTACTCACAGTATACAGATCTAGGCTTTAACTGCTGCCTGTGTTTAGCTCGTCATATGGAAGTCTGGGTCAAGTAATTAATTACAGGGCAAACGATTCAGTGATCAGTAATAATTGTTGTCTTTACCAGAGAGCTCTACAACCTAATTGAGGGTTTGTATGGTATGTACAGGTCTTTTGTCCAGATACCCAGAGGAGGACTATGATTCCTTTCCTTTGCCTGAATCCGTGCCCCTATTTTGCCTACCGATGGGAGTGTCCATTGAGTGCTGGCCCTCTCACACCAAATATTCTCTTCCTGTCTTTTCAACATTCGTTCTCACAGGCGCCTCTGGAGAAAAGGTACAGGCACAAAAATCCACGCATGAGCACGCACAAATACACACAAACATTCTGATTTTCTGCAGGTTATCTTCTCACTGCAGCACCATCATTCTTTGGAAAAATCAGACACAGTAGAAGGTGAATTGTCTTGTCTGGTTTAGCAATGTGCAAAGAATTTAAAGCAGCTAGAAACCGGTGCAGGTGGAATATCAAAAGCGCCTGTGAATAATGGGCCTCAGAAAAGAATTGAAAATAAGATGAACATGTGTAATTGGCCTGTTTAATAATGCATTGCTAAAGTGCTGTTTGGGTCAGCTCAATTATGTCAAACACATCAGTACACTCGGCTCACTCTCCTCACTGCCGAATAAGTCTCAAGGCTATTTGTGCTGCAGTATTGTATAATTTATTCATTTAGGTGAGCGGCTTCAAAGAAACAGTGCTAAGCTGAGATATCTCTGAACTAAAAGACTGCAAAAATAAATCTTCTGTATCACTTTTTCACTGGGTAGATCTGAGCAAAGCAGATATTGATAGTGATTCCTTTCAAGTAGGCTAAAATAGAATGTGGTCTTTAGAATCAAGACAGCTTTTTTTTTGTTCTATGAAATGTAAACCAACCAAATTCCTAGAAGGTGTTCATGTCTCATGAAGGTGTATGTCTCGTGCTCTCAGGTTTATGGTGCCGCCATACAGTTCTATGAGCCCTACCCAGAAGAGCGTTTGACTGAGAAGCAGCGATCTCAGCTGGGCCTGCAGGCTAACGGCCTCAGGCCCGATGGATCCATGACAGTCCACACCAACAAAAGCATCTGCCTTCTCTCTCACTGGCCCTTTTTTGATGCTTTCCGTAACTTCCTGACCTTCCTCTACAGATACTCCATCTCAGGTCCACACACTCTGCCCATTGAGAAGTGAGTTCTGAGGACAATTTAGGTGGTTGCTGGGCTAGAGCTGACATTTAAATATCCCAAAAACATTTTGCGGCCACTATATAGTAATTTGTTTTATATCTTTTGATTTTTCTCTCAGGCATATTTCCCATTTCATGCACAAGGTTCCTTTTCCTTCCTCTCAAAGGCCACGTATCCTGGTGCAGGTGGGTTTTGTGCATATCGTGTCTTTGTTTGAACACTGTCCTTCTTGAATGAGTCAAAACAAATGACATTATGTGGTCAAATAGCTGCCAACCCTGGCCCTCATTTCACTTGTTTGTGTGATTGTTTTTCACAGCTGTCTCCACATGATAGCCTGATGCTGAGCCAGCCTGTTTCCTCTCCTCTCCCTCTGAGGTAAGTCAGACACAAGATACACTGAACATGTCTGATGAATGCTGAGCAAAGCATGAAGTGTGGAAATGATACTTCAGCAGGACCTGGTTAAGTGTTGGTAACCTTATAGCATGTTTAATGTGAGTGGAGACTCCTAATGCAATATTTTGCAATTGCCTGTATCAGGTAATTTCCTAATCTCATTGCAGATGATCAAATTACACATTGCAGAAACATTCTACTCATTTAAACAGATTACCTGATACTTCCAAAAAAAATTTCTTTTAGAATTTCGAATGATTCATGTAGATTAAAAAGTGTTTATCTAAATCACTTTGGCAGGATCTAAATTTGGTAAATCAGGTCAAGTTCTAAATCAGTTTGTAAGGATGTTGCATTATTCCATGGTTTGTTGAAACAATATAACATTTTGGTTTGGTTTACGTTTATGCATTTAGCAAATGCTTTTATCCAAAGCAACTTACAAAAGAGAAACAAAGCGAATTAGTCAAAGATCCAACAATATTCATAATATACAATGCCAGAAATAGATTAGGAAGCAGCTGAAGTGTTGTTGTTTACATGCATGTTTTCTTTGCCCACAGTGGCGGAAGGCTCTCTACACTGCTGTTGAACCTCGGCCCGAAGAATGCAGTGACTCTGCTTGTGTTAGCTGTGACTGAACACAAGATCCTGGTGCACTCCTTACGTCCGGCCGTTCTTACCAGCGTCACCGAGGCCCTGGTATCGGTGAGTGGAAGACTATTGATTTCCACTCATGCCTTTACCAATCCTGCATGGTTTTGTCTTATAACTTGTTTTACCTGTCCGACAGATGATTTTTCCCTTCCACTGGCCATGCCCATACATTCCTCTCTGCCCGCTGGCCCTGGCAGATGTGCTCAGTGCTCCATGTCCTTTCATCGTAGGGGTGGATTCGCGGTACTTTGACCTCTATGAGCCACCGACGGACATAAGCTGTGTGGATCTGGACACCAACACTATAACTCAGTGAGTGACCTTTTGACCGCGACATAGTTCTGAATTCCCGTGAGAGCCTCTCCTAACCTCTGACCTTTGACTTTCTTTTACCACATAAATTCCCCAAATAAATATTATAATAATGATCTTTATCATTATGCAGATGGTTAAAAGATCAGGATAGAGATATATGAGCAGTGAGGAATGTAGTAAAGATAGGACCTTACCATGTGTTGAACACATGTTCCTATGTTGTTTGTCTGTCAGTATGCAGCTAAAAGTTTGCAAACGTTGTAAAAGCTACATTAAAACATTAAGCAGCCCACAGTTCTGTTTTTTAAATGCTTGGACTTCTTTTTCCCTTTGCTTTTTCCCCCTCTTAAATGATAAACACGTGTGGCCTATTTCAGAAAAGAAGAGCGCAGATCCCTGACCTGGAAGATCCTGCCAAGAAAAGCCTGTAAACATCTGATCAACACCCTCAGCAATCTCCACCAGCAACTGGATGAGGGTTAGTGAGGGCGGGTCACTGTGGTGTCAACAGAGAAATGAGTTCACTTATTTTCTGTCCCTTTCAAGGCAATATTAGTTCACTTGACTGCACGGCAAATGCCATTCTAAGTGGCCTTCTACTGTCCTTTTTGGGCTCTGACAGTATCATTTATATTACCTAACAATGTTTTACGAATGCTTGACAGAGTCAGAGCAAAATGCAGTCATCCTTGAGATGTGATGAGATTTAGAGATGGGGGCAGTTGGCTTTTTTGTGCTGGGATATTATCTGGTAGCTGAGAGCTGATTGATGCTTTAGTCTTTGAACCAATCTTTGAACCCAATTATTCAGTGTATTTTTGGTTCGCCAAAATGTCCTGTACAGAATGTACCATCTTGTAGAACTAGGAAAACACTGAGATTATTTAGAGAGAAACTATGATAAAAATGATGTATCTTTCAGTGCTAAGTGACTGTGATCCTATATGTTTTATGGAGAACATTATGTGTCCATTGATATGAATGTTTAATAAGACCGAGCCTATGATCTTTTTGCTGACCTTTTTGAAGTGATGTGAGAGGAGCTTATATAGTATGCCCATATCTCAGATAGATCCTACTATATCTTCATTATTGAGATATGCTATGTATAAAAGAGATTGTAAATTATATCAGTACATTTCTCTTTGTGTTTTAAAGTTGACTTGTATAAACAACCGTTCAAAAGTTTGGGGTCGGTAAGATAAAGTTGAAAGTATTTTATGCTCAACAAGGCTGAGTTTATTTGATCAAAAATACAGTTAAATTGTGACATTTTGTTACAAGTTAAAACAAAAAATTACTTTTTTCTATTTAATATATTTTAAAAATGTTTAAAATTCAGCAATTTCAGCATCATTACTCCAGTCTGTCACACAGAAATTATTCTAATATGCTGATTTGGTGCTTAATCAACAAATTATCAATGTTGAAAATTGTGCTGCTTAATATGTTTGTGTAAACTGTGATACATTTTTTTCAGGATTTTCATGAATAGAAAGTTCAAAAGAACAGCATTGATTTGAAATAGAAATATTTTGTAATATTATAAATGTCTTTGCTGTCACTTTTGATCAATTTAATGCAATAAAAGTATTATTTCTATCTTTTTGAATGGTAGTGTGACTTAAGCATCAATTTTCCACAGGTTATCAGCTGTGCCGTGAGGAAGGACAGATGGAGGCCTTCATGACCGAGCGGGAACCTGGCAGTGGTGGGAAGAGTCTGGAAACCTTGGAGCTGGAGATCCAGGAGGCTTTTCTGCGCTTCATGGCTGCCATCTTGAAGGGCTACCGCTCGTACCTGTTGCCCATCACACAAGCTCCGTCTGAGAAAGCAACTGACGCCAGTTCTCTCTTTGATTTGCAAGGTGAGCAGCCAATATGGACATAATGCTTGAAGCTTTCTCTTGTCACATTGTATCAGGACAGTTGTTTATGTTGATAATTTTTTTGTGAACGTCAAGGACAGCTGTTATAGAGTTGCGTCATTGGTGTCGAAACGGAAAAACAATGCATTACAAATCCTCAATGTTTTGTTTTGACCACATGCAGCGAGTACTCTGTGGTACATCAGTGGAATGCTGAAGCTCAGCAGCTGCTCAGAATACTCGAATCTGGCCATGTGCCTGTAGAGTCTGGCTTAAATCAGGCTTGAAATTATTGTGGCGATTTTGATAAAGCCCCATTGGAAATTAGACATGCCTGACAGGTCCAACAAACTACAGTGATTAATAGAACGTCTGAGAACACATCTGCAGCCTCTTATGTAATCAATGAGCTAGAGTCTGTTGCATCTTTCACTCTGTCTACACTCTGCCCAGGCTTTCTCAATGACGACATTCTAGCGACTAACACGTAATTCGCGACATGCCTTCTTAAATTTGACTGATTAAATGTTTAATCACAACCGACAACTGTGGCAGTGAATTATAGGAATCAAATAATGAATGTGGTCTCCTTTTCTCATTGTAATGGCACATTTTAGACTTGTTGCTTGATGTCCTTGACTTTGAATATGGCTTTTTTTTCAGGCTTTTTGAAGAGTCGTGATCGATCACATCAAAAGTTTTACTCCCTCATGACCAAGACTCAGATGTTCATTCGTTTCATCGAAGAGTGCTCTTTTGTCAGCGATAAGGATGCAAGCCTTGCTTTCTTTGATGACTGCGTTGACAAGGTATGAATCCTTGGGTCTATATACCCACTAAGAAATGCATCTCATGCCTTTATCCAGATTAGAGGCCCCACTAGATTCAACATAAACTGCACTTTAAAAAACATTTGTTTCAATTTAGAAAAGTAAGTAATTGTGCTGCCTTATATTTAGGTTTAGTCAACTCAAATATCAGAGTTTTCACTTAGTACAACTTTCAAGTTGACTAAACTTAAAATTTTAAGGCAGCGCAAGCACTTACTTTTTTAAGTTGAAACAACATTTTTTTACAGTGTTTCTGCTTTTACAAGGCTCACAAAAAGTTGCCATTTTAAGCTACACTCCATGCTCTTAGCAAAGAGCATGTGAAAATGCAAAGAGTTCAAGGGAGTGCATTCAGCTTGGGGAAATGTTTTCATTATTACTTGTGTTGTTATGATCCCTTGGGCTTACTATGTCAGGTTGTTAATTTTATTGTTCTCTTGTTCGTTCTTTTCTCCTTTCTGGCTTTTCATCCTGTCCTATTATTTTTACATTTCTCACTACTTTCTTTTCTCTTTTCTCTTTAAACTGTTTACTTGCTTGCTTGGAAAGTTGTTCGGCACAGAGAAAGGAGGGAAGGTGAGTTGTTGAATTTAGTGTCTTTTTACTTCTGATGGGGGGAATATGTGTATAGCAGAACTGAAAATAGTCACCAGAATAATTTACCTTGATTACAAAAAAGGTCTTACACATTCCTCCTGTCTTGAGAAATATTTTGTATTTAATTTTATTAAATTTTGTATATTATTTAATAAAATTTTGTCATTTTTATTATTATCTAAAAGCATCATTAAGACTGTTAAAAGAAGAAAAAAATGCTCACCCTATTTTTTTTTACCTTAGTTGACAGACGTGACCTGTTTTGTTATGTGGTCTCACCTCTGGTGTGGTGATATGATAGTATGAATTTTGGTTCAATTGGTTTTGAAGATGTGTGCTGTCTGCCTTCATTATTTAAAAACATTGCTGTTTAGATCAGAGTCTCTGCAGAACCACTGAGATCCTGCATGCATAATACATTTTTCTGTGCCATACACCATTTTGCATCTCCTTAAGTTCGCAACTGTTGTCCCCTTTTCTCGGTGTGATTCAGACTGCATGTGGATCTGAAGTTACATCTTCAATGAACCGCCTCAAGTTGCCTCATTTTTAAAGTGCTGACAAATATCTTCTCGGATGACTGTTTTGTACCTTTGTAGTACATTTATATCTTTCCTCGACAAGAGCCCACAATTTATTCTTGTTAATAGGCACAGGAGTCATCTCTCACCTGTCCTCTTTACAAGGCTTTGGTGTGCTTGTAGAGATGAATGTGCAGCTCTCTGCCTTACACTTTCCCATTATGCTGCCATCAGTGAAAGTCACACTTATTCTGCTCTGGCCTGTCCTTCCCTTTCGAGAGAACCTTGGAGGACAGTTCTTTAGCACTGTGGTGGTAATGAAAATGACAGCTTGAGTTGATTTAAACTGGCGTGGGTTTGTGGGTTATGTTCACAGAGGACATTTTAAAGGAACTAGGGCAGTAAAGGACAAACCATGTACCGCTGTAGCCTGAAAGCAACTTGGTTATAGTGTGACACCTCAGTGATCCATAACCCTTTTTCACCCTGTTTCTGACCATCTGAGTGAAAGTTTTGGTGCTGTTTTTCCTTTAAGACTTAATCTGCACTATGATTGGCTGATAGCCATGATGCATGTGTGGAAGTGTTTTTAAAACTCAGGAGGCCAATAAGGGCATTGAATTGTTTAAATGTATTCTGCAGCAGTGTATAATTACACGGCTCTCTGGATTACTTGATTTTAATTGAACAATCATAGTGTTCTGCTGTGGATTTTTATTATTATTAAAACTATTTTTAAACTGTATATTTCACTGTTGTCCCTGGCACCCAATCACCTACACTGCAAGATTCATGCCGATGCACTCTGTGCTCTCTTTCCTCTCACACAATAAAATAACTTTAATCAACTTCCATTTTTGTTTATACTTGGTAACCCACTTAAAAAGCAGGATCTGATCTTTGTCCTAAAGATTGTTTATATTGTTTACATATCGCAGTCATTAACAGAAAAAAAAGATGTATTCCATCTTATATATATTTATTTACTTGATGATATGAAAATGACACATCAGGCTCTTAATAAAACGGTTAAAATAGCATTTACATATACCTCCTGACTCTGAGGTAGACCGTTTTTCATCATTTTTTAAAAGACCTGCTTGAACTCAAACTTACTACTTTGTTAAAAATGGGGAGAAAAATCTAGTGTTTCAGACTTTATTTTGTACCGTATTCACGGAAAGTGGCTTTGGGCATCCTGGTGCGTTACATAGCACTTTAATTGTAGCCACAGTCATCGATGCCGTTTGATTGATCTAAAACCTTCTCAGGGAAACTCATTTGGAAAGCCCAGGAAGAGCTCGATTCTGTCCTGTTGCTCTTATTGTCTGTCTAATAATATTGTAACATATGATCCAAAACCCTTTTGCTGACTCTGAGGATGCTTTACAGAGGCTTAAACTGATTTTCCCTCTATCAATAGATATAAAGTCATGTTTTATTTGATGGCGTTCCTCATTTCCAATGTAGTACAGTGGCATGGGTTTTATGATGCATTTATAGTCCATTTACAGGTCTTGTAGACAGACTTTGTCTGAAGGCTAAATGCACTGTGGCTCCTCCAAGCCCTGGCTAGCCTATAAATTGCACTGGAACGGTTTCGTGCGCCTCAAGCAAAACAACATTAAGCATTAAGTCCAGGTCAGTGCACTTCTAGTGCATCTGTGGCAGATGGGGAGGATTGGATGGAGTCTAGGAGGATCAAAGCTTCTTGGTGCAGATGTGAGATCAGTCGGACACAGCAACGTGGGAGATTATCATGCTCGTTTACACTAAAACTTGTGCTCCGTCTGATCTGAGGTCAGATGATCTGCGCTTAAAGTCTCTTGGCTAACTGCAGCATGTCCAGACAGTGGAAAATCCCTTGGCATGGTTGTATGGCGGAATGTGTGTCTTGTTCCAGATTCAGTTCTCAATTCTCAAAACCAAAAATATAGCTCTGGATTGACATGTGATGAGTCAGTTTAAAAAATATAGTAAAATGGAGTTGCCATAAATATTCTCTCCAGTTCCTCTTTCTACTTCTTATTTTCCACCTTTTATTCAGTGACCACTATTAACAAACATGTAGCCTCTTAACTAAAACATGATCTTTTCTCCATCATGGGTCATCATTGCTTATACTGTGTGTTTTTGTGGAAACGGGAAAACAGTCCATGTCTAATGAAGTGTGTTTTTACTCTAGGTGGACAGCGATAAGCCAGAGGACACAAGGCTTATTGAACTTGACAAATCCCACCGCAGCGAGCACACGGTCTACATCACCCCCCCAGAGCTGCCGGCACTTCCAGAAGGAGAGGAGCCACCAATGGTTCATAGGTACAACAGACGCTTCTGGCATTCTGGCTCACAAACTCCCATCCACACTGTTATACTGTGCTTATAAACAGTTCACCACACTGTACATGGCATTGCAGTAATAGCGTAATCCCCTTCAAAACCTCTCCCAGGATGCAGCGTGTAGAATACACCTCTCTAAGGATCCTTTCTACAGAAACTCTCACTAAAGCAATAACACGCACTCCTCCGAGAGCATGTGATTATGTTATATTAAGTGGATCTGTTATTTCGGGATTTGGTATTATTTTGTTACAATGGGGTGTGTTGACATTGAAGATTAAGATTGTCCCAAGATATTGAATATTAGCTTATTTTGAGTTATTTCAAATTTTGTCTTTACGTGGCATGCTGTTCATAGTTTATGGCAAAAATATTTTGCCATATTGTTTTTTGTTTTTAAATAAATTGTCATTTAAGTTTTCTTATACATTCTGTGAATTTAATTTATATTAAAAATAGAAATGAAACATTTTACTGGATTGTAAAACTGCTACTCTGAGAAAATTGTTTTAATCTGTTGATACCCTTTAAAGGGTTTTTAATTAAATGAATCCACATTTATATTATAATAAATCAACTAAACATATCAATCATTAACAATCAAGTTGAAGTGAGGGAGAACGGTGTTCATACTTTTGATCTCTTACAGCTACAGTGGGTTCCCTGTACTGAACACCCAACTCTGTGAGCTTCAGGATGGTCCCAGAGTCCCCAAAGCAACATCAGCCGTGAGACACATCAGTCCCATCAGCCCAGCTGCCATTTTCAGGCGCTCCCAACAGGTTGGTATTTCAAACACTAATCTCATCCAGATCACACCCCATGATCCCACTTGTCAAGTCTTTCCCCCTCCTCCCTAATGCCCGTTCTCTCTGTGATCCTCCCTCTGTAGGAGATCAAATCAGCCCAGAGGATGGCTAAGACGTACTCCTCCATCCCGCAGATGTGGTCCAAGTGTCTTCTCAGGCATTGTCACGGTCTGTGGTTCATCTGCTTGCCCGCGTATGTCAGTGCCTGTCACTCTAAGGTGCGTGTGCTGCATACTGCCTACGACGTGCTGAGAAATATGCAGGACAAAAAGTTGCAGCCCCCTGATGAGGTAGAGTCGCCTAACAATCTCCATTGATTGGCTTTGTTCAGTTGTCAGTACAGTTTGTACTGAACCTAGACAGCGGAAATTTCCGCCTGTGTTGTGCTTTTGTAAGTAATGGTTTGTTTCTGCTCCAATGGAGGTGTGTTACCGGGTCCTGATGCAGCTGTGTGGGCAGTATGGACAGCCTGTTCTGGCTGTCCGGGTTCTTTTTGAGATGAAGAAAGCCGGAGTGCAGCCTAATGCCATAACCTATGGATACTACAACAGGGTGAGCGCAGTTTTCTTTTGTGCTACTACATGGAGACAAGCTGCAATCTAAATAATCATAAATAAATATACATAAAATATCTATTCAAGGCATAATTACTTTTGGTTTTGTGTTATGCCAAGATGTCGAAATTTTGATGCCATTTCCTGTTCAAATACATGCAGTCACCCCAAGAACCTTTTTAAGTTATGAATATTAATTAGATCACTATCAAAATTACATGTTTATCCTTCTAAGTAAACCAGTTTTTAATGTACTTTGGGTAGTACTTTCCTTTTTTCTGGTGTTTTTCTGGTTTTTGAGGTTGAAGAAATGTCACACAACATGTCCAAGTTGCATGTGCCTAATTTGACTAGCCTTTACCAAGTGATTAATTTTTGCCAAAATATCATAGTGTTTGAGTGGAAAAACAACAAAATGACAACAACACACAATTATTTTTACCTAATTTTAAAAGTTTATGAACATTTATTCTGTTATCCAACTTGTGCACAATTATATGGTTAGTTGCAATTTATTTAATTTGCCACTTTTTCTAGTAGCCACAACTAGAACAGACAGAATCAGGACAGATCTGCAACCCATTTTTGGGTCCTAACCACTGCCCTGGCATCATTTTTGTGCAAACGCCACTTGGTTTGATATTTTGTTATCTAATGCAACACGAACATTTGTACATTTTAAATGTCAGAATGTACTTTGTACATTTAATGGTCATTTTAAATGTCAGAAATCTGCAAAACCACTATATAGGTGTGTTATAGAGTAACGTTGCTTGAGGGCCTCGAGCTGGCAGCAGATCTGGCATGTTACTCTGTTTCTCATGCCTGTTATCATTCATTACACAAAAGTGTAGACTAGCAACAATTTCCCTGTGGGCTTTACAAGTTGTCCCAAAATACTAAGAGGACACACTCACAGAGACATAAGTCTGGGCAGCTGAGTGTTGTTCCAATTCTATCAAAGTAATTACAGCTAGTCCTTGAGAGACAGCACAATCTACTTATGATAATAAGAGGCGTTGCACTGTAGAATTATTTAGTTAATCTGTGTGTCTTACTGTGGTGTTCTTCTCTCCCCAGGCCGTTCTGGAGAGCACATGGCCTTCCTCGACCAGAGGGGGATACTTCCTGTGGGGAAAGTTGAGAAATGTGGTTCGGGGTGTGGTGCTGTTCAAACAAGTATGGAGGAGGCAGACCACCCACCAGAAAGACACCCATCTCTCTGGTAAAACCCCCAACTCCATTTCACACATTTCAGTGGACACAGTCTTTAAATAGCCTGCAAAAACAAAGTCAGATCCAATCCAGAAAAATGACACATGATTATGCTGCTTTCTAAGATTGACAAATTGTAAAAAAAAAAAAAAAAGTAAAAAATTTAAACATTGATGATCTCATAATGTACTGTAAAAACTCCAGAATCCATCCAAGATGGAGGATGAATATCTAAAATATCTATAAAAAAATCTAAATATGTCTAAATAAAATTAATTGAGAAATTACCCAATTTACTCAATTATGGCTATTTTTATATATGTATATGTAACATAATATTGACTATTTTACCCAATGTGTGTTAGCTTAGGAACATGATATCGGAAAACTCTTTTGAAATCAGTTGTCTGAGTCTCAAAGCGCTTCATGTGAGAAGAAATTATGATTAGAATTTGCCTTTGAAAATCCCTTCCAAATTGGCTGACTTTGAGATTCCATTTTGGTTAGGAAGTTCACAATGCAAACACCAAGGCAGCTCACTAGATTTTGGAACATAATTAATTATTGGGCAAAGGCCATAGAGTTTGGGCCAGGTCATTATTTGCTACATTCATTACTTCTACAAAGTAATAATCATTCTGACTATTTCCACACCAGGACATTTCTGTTAAAAATAGTTATATCATCAGACTTCTTTCTTTGAGACGCAAGCCTATTCAAAAGGGAGCATGGACTCAATATCATTTTGCACTGTCAAAAAAACTTTCCATCATTTTACACAGAGGCAGGATTACTTGAGTTTTGTGCCTGAGGGAAGTACCATCTCCCAGCTATCTTACCCCTCCTCACTCGGGCCTGATACAGCCTGCCTGCTGAACCAGAGAGGCTTTAATGGGTTCAATTAAGATGAGAGTCGATAGCCGCCTCCTCAGCCACCACAGTTCACAGTCTGCACTTGATGTGATCTCCTTTCTCACACAGCCCCCTGTAAGCAGCATATTTGAGAAGTGCACAAGAGGGCTTTAGTAATTAAAACAAGCTGCCTCAACACACCACCCCCAACCAACTGCAGCCTTGTCGTGCAGATCGAATTAATCTCGCACACAAAGGACTAAAATCCTGATTGGCTGATTGCATGCTGTTGGAGCCATTTACCTTTTAATGCATTTGTCCAGTCCTTTATATTAAAGGGGTCATCGGATGGCCATTTTCCATAAGTTGGTATGATTCTTTAAGAATCGGGACACACGAAGCCGACGGTTGGCCGTCGGGCAGTTTTTGTGCGTCGACCGACTAAATTTTGCACGGTTCCGCACAGTCGGCTGAAATTGGTCATCGGCTTTTTTTGGGCCGATTCGAGAGAGAGAGAGAACTCTGATTGTCTGCTCAGCTTAGTGAACGAGTCAGTGCACGAGAATAATAGCAAAACAGTGAGCAAAGAAGTCAAAACGGTACAGATAGAAGGCTTTTCTAATGTTACGTCATCTTACATGAGTGTTCCTTGGCGAATATTTCAATATTAACATGAGCGGAGTGGAATAAAGATAGTGTTTAGCAGGAATGATATTCAAAACGGCAAGCGATATGATGTAAATATGACATCATATTGCTCAGAAAATCCAAACGGCTTGATTATTGAGAGTGTTTAGGTTTTTTGAGGATTAAAAAAAAAAAGCAGTGAATGGATTTTTTTCATTGTATGGTGGTTGTGTCCACACACTGCAAAGACACATTTATATGCAAAATGCACATAAAAGTGCATTTTGCATCCGATGATCCCTTTAAAGTATTACAAACTATCATTCAAAAATTTGGGGTCAGTAAGATTTTTTTCAAATAAATTATAATTAATCAAAAGTGACAGTAAAGACTTAAACATTGATACAATAAAAAAATGATAAATATGTACCTTTGAACTTTCTATTAATCAAAGTGTACTGCAAAAAAAATTCCCCAAAAAATTAAGCAGCATGACTGTTTTCAACATCGATAATATAATAATATAATATAAAAGTAAATGCTTTTGAACACAAAATCTGCATATTATAATGATCATAATGGTCATGTGACACTGAAAACTGCAAGTAATGGCTGCTGAAAATTCATCTTTGCCCTCACACTGAAATAAATTAAGTTATTTCGTTAAGTAAAACAGTTATTTTAAATTTCAATTATATTTCATAATATTGCTGTATTATTGTTTATGAAATGTATGTTATGGTTTTTAATATGTGTATATAACTTTACGACTGTTAAGGTAAACAAAAATCTAAATACCATAAAAAAAATATTTTCCTTTATTGTATCTTTTGGGGGGATTATTATTACTTGATATTTTATGTGCTTTGAAAGCCCTCAACATCTTCTTACCATGTGGGTGGATGAATTTTTTTTTTTTTTGATCAGAAAAGTCACTTTGATTGTGTACTTTGATTGCTCTGTTGCCACTTTGAAATATGATGCAATCTCTGGGCAGAAAACTGTTGTGTTTTGAAACATGTTACTTGTTAGTTCTCCAGCTAACTGTCTTTTATACTTCTCTATGAGCAGATGCCAGTGATCTCGACAGTGTCAGCCATGGCAGTCTGGACAGCTCTAACGATTCTGCGGAGCGAGCTTCCATTGATACAGACTTCACTAAAATGGATTCCAGTGATGACAGATCCAGCACAGGTACCCGGGCTGCTCTCAGTCTGTCTGTGTTCTTCTTCCATCATCAGTCCTCCACTGCGCTCTCGGCACAACAGGACGTGCCTCTCTCTCTTTCAAACTCATCAGAAGTCTCAAGGAGAGTCATTATTTTTCACTGTGGGAGTGAAAAGACATCTCTCCCTCGCTGTTGTTTTTTTTCTCGCTTTCAGTCTTTTCTCTTTTTTCAAGCACACATTAGTATAACACATTTGGTTCAGTGAACAAAAGCACAACACCCATTCACATGCCCCCTCAGATGATCCAACTGAACTTTGAATGCAACTTCCAAAACAAAAACAAAAAAATGTGATAAAATGAATGATTTCATTAGGAAATACACTTCTGTTCAAAAGTTTGGGGTCGGTAAGATTTTGCTCACCAATGCTGCAATGATCAAAAATACAGTAAAAACGTTAACATTATGAAATATTATTACAATTTAAAATAAATGGTTTCTATTTTAATATATTTAAAATTTTAATCTATTTCTGTGATGGCAAAGCAAAATTTTCAGCTGTCATTACTCCAGTCTTTAGTGTCACATGATCCTTCAGAAATCATTCTAATATGCTGATCTGGTGGACAAGAAACATTTATTATTATCAATGAAAACTGTTGTGCTGCTTAATGTTGTTGTGGAAACCATTATACATTTTTCAGGATTCTTTGATTGGAAATTCCAAAAAGAACAGTATTTATTTAAAATAGAAATATCTTATAACATAATAGATGTCTTTACTGTTACTTTTGATCAATTTAATGGATCCTTGCTGAACAATTTATATTTTAATTTTTTTAAAGCTGACTGTCCCAAACTTTTGAACATTAATGTGCAACATTTTCACAGTATCATTAAACTGAGATGGGTCTACCCATCATCTACTTACCCTCATGTCACTCAAAACCTTCCTGTGGAACACAAAAAGTGATATTTTAAAGAATTTTCAACCATTTTTGTCTGTAGAATGAAAGTTAATATAGTTCAAAACAACATTAGACCCCATTAACTTTCATTATATGAACAAAAATATACAGTATACAGAGACATTTTTCTAAATATCTTCCTTTGTGTTCAACAAAGTCATGAAATGAAAAGAAATAAGCAGGATTACTGTAGGTGCCTGACGCCCATATCTGAGAATATGGTAAAAGACAGAGAAGAAAGCCCCTCTATATGTTCGAACAGCTTTTTGAAGTATTCCAAAGCTATAGGCGGTGATGCCCATGGAGGAGATCTGAGAGCTTGAACAGAAGAGACTCGCAGTTAGCGAGCAATCGCAGACAACAGTGTAGCAGGAGTCTGACTGAGCAGTCGAGAAAGGGGAAAAAAAGGAATGACTAATGGTGTTATTTTAGCTCACCTCTGGAGGCAGTACTGTGATGTGAACTTTATGCCCCATCTGCTTTCTCAGTGTAGCTCAGAAGTAGTCACCCTGTGAGTGTCTTTCAGTGTGCTTCTGCCCGATTACAGAAAATGTGAGAGTAAATTAGTGCTCCTTTTTGATGTTATGCTATCAGGTCATGATGTTCTGTTCTAAAATAACTTTGTTTGAAGCCTTTCTCATAAGAGTCTCTATCCAGTCGCATCAAATCATCCAAAATCTGTAAAGTAAAACTAAAATATCCAATACAGATTTGTCAGCCATCAAAAAGATTCCAAATCTCACCAACATGAAACATTAATGAGGATGTTTTTTTGTTTTTTTTGCCCAATTTATTTTGTTCAGAAGTGTTTTGTTCTGAATTGCACTGAATTGTCTCCAAAATAGTGGCTAATAGAAGGAAAAAACACTGCTTAATGCTAAAATTAAGACCCAGATTATGCTAAATGTGTTTTGTCCATCAGTGTCAACTTTAGATCCTGAAGAAAAATCAGTTGAGAACCAGCGGTCTTAGTGTTTGTTTCTGTGTATTGTTTTGATTCCAGGTGGTCAGTCTGATCAGGGCTATGACTCTCTGTCTAAAGAGGAGGTGAGGTTAGGAGGAGGTGAGGAGCAGAACTCATCTCCAGACATGAAAGAGAAGAAGGACAGAAACTCTTGCTCAAGTGAGTAATGGAGAATTCTTGTGTCCCCCAAACATACAAAGGGTATGTGTGACACTGAGGACTGGAGTAATAGCAGCTAAAAAAATCGGCTTTGCCATCACAGGATTAAATTACATTTTAAAACGCATTAAAATAGAAAGCAGTTATTTTAAATAGCAATAATATTTCACAATGTTACTGTTTTATCTGTATTTTCGATTAAATAAATGCAGCCTTGGTGAGCATAAAAGATTTCTTTAAAAAAAAATAAACAAACATACCAACCCCAAACTTTAGCATTTAAGTTAACAATTTATGAACACGCATGAATTAACAATGAACAATTGTTAAATTAGATTAATATACTGTTATAAATATTGTTTATGGTCATTTCAATACAACTAATGTAAAACTATTCACTTTATTTGTTTTTAAAGTGGAATTGCATGGCCTCACCCTGGAGTAGGTTCATATTACCAACCAAACTAAAACACACATTCTTTGCATGAGTGTTGTCGTGAGAAAACAGTCGCGAGTTAATTATGTAAAATGCAGTTTATCATCGTGCAAAAAAAAACAGAAAGCGCAAGCTTTTGTGTCAGGTTGTTATGTTGTAATGCTAAATATAATGGTAGAATTGTGTGTATTTACGACTCGCCGGGACCCGATGTGAGATCCACCAATCAGAGAACTTCCTGAATCTCAATCTGATTTTGATTGGATAAAATTAATGGAGAATGTTTCGTGTTTTGGGATCTATGCTGTGCAGCATTCAGTAAGAAGGCAGTTAATTTGATTTTAAACATGCAAGTTGCACCTCTTTGCTTCCACCTAGTGGTAATGTGTGGCACTGCAAGTTATTAAACTACTTGTTTATTTGCTTCTTTTTAACAAGTGGCTGTTTTTTTTCCTCTCATTTCAATGTTCAGTGTCTCAGACTGTACTCTCAAAGACAGAAGATTCATCCCTTCTGGTTAGAACCCATCCATCTGCAACCAATGGTGAAACCAGTCATTTCCTTTCTGAAGCCCTTCCAAAGACAAAAAGGCCAAACTCCCTGGATATTTTCGGAGAAAAGCCCGTAAGGCCCAGCACACTGGATCTAACCCCGAATAAGATGGGAGAAGGACTCTGTACTGAATCTGTTGAAGCACTGATAGAAACGGAAGCAGTGGGGGGCGTTGTGAGCCCACCTAAAGTTGCCGTGGAGAGGACTGCTAGCTGCATGGTTGCCATGGAAAAGAGAGTTGCCATGGAGAGGGAGCACATCGGCGTGGAGAGGAGCGTGAGCTGCAGCGGTGCTCTTGGTGCTCTTGGTCGAGTGGTTAAGAGGACGGGCATTGAAGCAGGGTTTGATCCTCTGTCCCTCATGGTGGCTGAGACTCACGTCCACAGTGATAATGCGGACACCCCCACCGCCCGCCGACACCTGGCTGAAGAGATTCATCACTACATGAACAACATGAGTAGCCCGTTAAGCCAGCGGTCTCTCAGTGTGGACCTCAAGGGGCACCAGACCCCGTCCCCACACAGCTCTCCCTGCTCCTCCCAGCTCCAACCTCAGCCACGAACACGACTCTTCTCCTCGCCTTCCCTTCCTCAGGGACGTGTGCGCAGGGTCAGGGAGCAGCGGCCCACCTCCCTGGCCTCCCCTTCCTCACCTACTCCCTCCTCTTCCTCTTTCTCCATGGACTCTCTGCTCACCCCGACCCTGGACGTGTTCAAGACCAGCTTCCTCTCTGCTGGGAAGGGCGTCGCTGAGAAAGCCAGCCGACTGTATTCACGGCTTTCCTCCCAGACGTCCATTGCACAGGTATTCATGACATTAACCATTTATGAACTTTTCATTTACTTTTATTCATCAAGGATGCATTAGATAGATTAAAAGTGACCGTAAATAATTAAATTGTTACAAAAGATTTCTATTTTGAATAAATTCTGAAAATACATATTTTTTAAAATGATAATATTAAGCTGCAGTTATAATACAAAAAAATATTTTTGAGCACCAAATCATCACATTAGAATGATATCTGAACGATCATGTGACACTAAAGACTGGAATAATACAATTTTAAACTATATTAAACTAGAAAATAGTTATTAACTAATAACTAGTAATAATAATTGTGTAGTAAATTGTAATAATATTGCACAATATTACTGTTTTTACTCTATTTTCAATCAAATAAATGCAACCTTGATGAGCATAATTATTTTTTTACTCTAGTTACTCATTACTAATTTTTCTCACCAGGATTTAAACTCTGACCGGGTCAGTGTGTCTTCACTGGGGTCAGGTGACCCTGATTGCTCCTCTCTGATCGAGAGTGATTCCTGTGTAGACCCCGACGGGCTCTCTTCCCCCCAGCGGGATGCCGCCCAGCCCGTCACGCGGCCCAAAAGAAGCCCTTACAGGAGCGGCCACGGCCTAGAAAGCCCATCCGCAGCACCTCGACTCTTCCGCCAGTCCTCCCTCACTGGTGAGTGTTTAAAGACTTTTTAAAGACTGGTCGGAGATTATGACATTAATCACGATTATTTTATCCTATTGACTGTCCTAGTTTTTTAAGGTATTCAATTTTTTTATATGCATATAGTTTTATGATAAAAATGTTTTATGTATTTATGTTGTATATTTCTAGGGAGTTCTTTTGACGACTGTTGCATTAAAATAATACATTGCATTAAAATACTTTTTTTTTTACAATATAAAAGCAGATTATTTAATTTAGTAAAAAAAAAACACACTTAATATTTATCTCACACAATATAAATGCGATGTATGGGCTCTGTAATCCAGCAAAACGAGTCAACAGAGCGGCCAACAATTTTGTGTAGTTAATCAGGATCTCTTTCTACCTCTTTTTTTTGTTTGGGTTTTCCAACATTGGGTTTTCTAGACGGTGAATTGAGGATGTGGATGAAGTTTGCAAAATGGTGGATCTTAGCAAAATGGCTGGAATTACTTACAGCACATTTAATATTGATAAGTAGCTAATGTTCATTTGAAATGCCTCCCCTCTATTCGGGCAGATCTTTTAGGTTTCCCCATATACTAAAAATAGACGCTGTGCTAAAAAATTACTCATCAGTCTCTCTCATGATGAGTAATACTCTGTATATTTCGGTCCTTTGTCAAGGTTACAGTGTTGTACAATTTAAGAAGCAAAGCAAGTGAAGGAGATGTTTAAATACATGTCATTCTAAATGTGAATAATTCAGTTGTAAAGATGAGCTTATTTGTAGTTTTCTGGGCCATTATGCATGATGCTTTGGATAGGTGATTAAGCATGTTTTTGCATATGGAGTGCTGTGTGTTGTTCATTGTTTCTGCTCCAGCAGCTGCAGAAGTAGGCCAGTAGACAGGGCTGTGAGTGTGTCTGGCGCTGCAGTAATGGGGTCTGAGAGGGGCTCTTTAATCAGGCTGACGGGGGTTGTGATGGAGTGCTCCCCAATCACTCGCATCCGCATATACACTCTTATCCCGGACTTCTGTAGAGCCTTCAGCGCCATCAGAATTAGCATTCATAATCCCTGCAGGCAATCACCTTGAAATGAGACTTGTTTTTGGAGAAGATAGTTCTCTGATGAAAAACACCAGTTCTTCAAAGCGCCTTTTGCCGCAGAGAGTGACTTTTATTTGTCTTTCGTCCTTTAGGTCCATCGCTGACAATAACGAAAGCTCTGCAGACCTCAGACGTGTGTTCTGATTCCAGCTTCACTCAGTCCACGCAGAATTACGCCATTGAAGTGAGTTTTACTTACTTTGAATGACACATATGTTTAAGTATTCCTGTATCAGGAGGCATTGCGGCTAACTTTGATTGGCTTTCTAGGTACGTATGTCCAGTTGTTCACACTGTAACACCTGTGAGAGTTTGGTGTATGATGAAGAGATCATGGCTGGTTGGACAGCTGACGACTCCAACCTCAATAGCACGTGCCCCTTTTGCGGCTCTCCATTTCTGCCCCTGCTCAATGTGGAAATCAGAAACCTGGGCGACCAGCAAAGGTAATTTGGTCTCCAACCAAATCAGTAGACATTTCTGTCGAGATATTCACCATTTCAAACAGTTTTCTTCCGTTTCCACTCAGATCCCCCTCTCAAGACACGCATACTTGCCAGACAGACACCGAAGATGAACTTCCACAAGTTTATGATGTCACTGGCAATCTATCCAGCAATGGCAAAAAAGACCCTGTAAGAATACATTTCTCAGTCTACAATTTCAGTGTTTTGGAATCATATTTTGTAATCATCACTTTATTATGGTATTAATAGTGATATATAATAATCAATGTACCATGTTTTCCAGAATATAAGTCTTGGTTCATCTGAAACGTGCTGCAGCTTATATTCTAGAGCGACTTATATAATGTAATTAACATCAAGCAGGCAAAACTGACAATTTGTTTTGGATCCATGTACGTTTAAAAAAACTAATGAACGAGTGCACAGACCCAAAACATGAACAAAGCGCACACATTTTATTTAGAGGAGAAAAAGAGCGGTACATGAGTATAAGTTTATTTCCCACACACTGGTAGTTTCCATTTCGCTTCTTAAAAAAAATGGTGCTTATAATAATGGCTTACAGCGGGGATCATGTTCGTACAGTCTGACAAGCAACAGCCGTAAAGGACTATTATAAATCGCCCAGTGTCCACCCGGGTTTATTTTCCGGAAAATATGATATTATGTTACATTATATAATTATGTTTGTGACTCAAAAGTTGGTTCAGTTCATTAGGCTGGTAGTTATTTTAGTCTTTCTGTGCTGTAGGAGCCAGTCACCGTGCCCTACCTGAGTCCTCTGGTGCTTTGGAAAGAACTGGAGAGCTTGCTGGAAAACGAGGGAGATCAGGCCATCTCATCTGCAGCCATTGTGGATCACCACCCCATTGTGTTCTGGAATCTGGTGTGGTGTTTCCGTAGGCTGGACCTGCCCAGCAGCCTGCCCGGACTCTATCTGAGCTCCAAACACTACAGCAAAGATGCTCAGGTGGGTCTCAAGAATTCTTACATGATCTTCCTTTTCCCATTTGTTTTTTAACGAATGAATAGTTGTAAATGCTAGAAACTGTTGGTGATGCCACTGTATTTCTCCATAACATCTTGCATCAATGTTATGTACATGTTTTCTTGCAGTCTCTGCAAAGTTTTGCATCAGAAGACAGTAAAAATGTCTTGGTCCAGATCCTGTGGGACAACCCCAGACTGCATCAGGACCCCATTCAGTCCTGCTACTTGCTCTGGAAATCATATTGTAAGAATATGTCCTACAAACTCATGATAAGTGATAAGTGAGCTTTATGACTAAATGTGCACAAAAGTGGTTCTTGGAGAAATATTTGCAACGAATAATCCTGCTTATGCTATTTCATCTTTATATATCATCATTATTTGAATTACTGAAAATTATTTTTAATAGTTTTAGTTAACAATAACAACACTTCCTTAGGCCAGTAAGCACCCAGCAAACCCCAGCAACTGCATAGAAACTTTAGGAAAAGCATTAAATGTACTAAAACCCTCCTCAAAACACTTTAGCAGCTGTAGCAGTAGTTTTGCATGAACATCACAAGCAGGTACCGGCCATCTACATCATAGTGTGTTCATGTTTTTTAATAGGTGCAAATCCTGCGGTATCTGCGGAGGAGGAACAGGCTGTGAGCTTAGAGCTGCTGCAGGGGGTCGTGAAGAGCATCCAGAGGAACGATGTCTATCAGCCCATGAGTCAGATACTGCAGATACTGGGCACCAGACTGGGCTTCGAAAGACAACGGTAGGAGAATAAATGTGCATGAGCAAAGAAAGACAATTTTGATAAGCTAGTTTTAATGACTAATTTCTCTTTATTTTTTCATATGCAGGAGCTTATATAGAGACATCCTGTTCCTGTCTTTAGTGGCTTTGGGCAAGAGTAGCATAAGTATCGGTGAGTTGACTGTGTTGGTCATGTATTATACTACTGTTCTTTAAGTGACATGTGAAGGCCAAGTATGGTAACCCATCCAAGTTAGCTCACACACATTAGGAGTAGTGAACACACACACACACACACACACACTGCAAACCGTGAAACACACCCGGAGCAGTCGGCAGCCATTTTAGTCATCCTGAAAAATGTATCATGATTTCTACCAAAATATTAAGCAGCACAACTGTTTTCAAGACTGATAATAATAAATGTGTCTTGTCCACCAAATCAGCATATTAGAATGATTTCTGAAGGATCATGTGACACTAAAGACTGAAGTAATGAAGCTGAACATTTAGCTTTGCATCACAGAAATAAATTGCATTTTTAAAATATATTCAAAATAGAAAACAGTTATTTGAAATGGTAATAATATTTCACACAATATTACAGTTTTTACTGTTTTTGATCAAATAAATGCAGCATTGTTAAGCATTAGACACTTCTTTTTTTTAAAACCCTAAAAAAGAAACCTCAAATTTTTTAACGATAAAGTACATCAATGAATTAGACACTAGCATCATTACTAACATCTTCATTTATTCTCACAGATGCATTCGACCGTGAATACAAAATGGCATATGACCGTTTGACGCCCAGCCAGGTCAAAATGACCCACAATTGTGACCGGCCACCCAGCGCTGGAGTCATGGAGTGCAGGAGAACCTTTGGGCTGCCCAATCTGTGATTCGCCTCCTCTCGCTCGTCCCTCCTTCCTCACATCCATCACACAGGAAGGCATCCTAGATGTCCAAGGCCCATCCAAAGAAGCAACGCTTTCATTCATGCGATCCTGAACATTCATCGTTACCAAAGCTACCTCTGGCTCCCATGAGGACTCCTTCGAAACCGTTCCTGTCTGTCTACGTGACTGTTCTTCTTCATACACTTCCTGTGAATATGCCACCTTATTATGTCTATGATAATGTTCATTACCTTATATTCCCCCTTCACTTTTACTCTGCCTAATGTCTTGACCCTCGACCCCCTTTGGAAGCTTTGGGTCACATTCGAATCGTCTAGCACCGCTCAGGTAAAATTGAGTTCAGAGGTCATTATAGATTAGGAGCAATATCATTGTGCTCAGGTCATTCCATCGCTCCATTCGTTCACGCTGAGTGAATCATGGAGTGGATTCGGGACCAGTAGCTGTAGAACAATCAAACTGATCACGTTTAGGACACATAGAAGCACAATGAGCGACCCCAACAAACACACACAGTCCTCTTTTGGCCGTCTAGCGGCACTTGTATATTTCACAAACAAAGAGACTTTTGTGTACATAGTCTATTATTATTTTGAATATTTGTATTATACAGTTATATTTTAAGACTGGAATTTGTTAATTGACGTGTCTCCATTTGTAAAGACTGTTCGTAGTGTATAGGTTCCTCTTTTGAGCGTGTGCTGTTTGTCGTCCTGGTCCTGGAGACCAGTCGTATGGTGACCGTCAGTGACACTGTTGTCTTGAGGTACAGAACTGGACCAAATATAAACTCATGACTCGCAGTTTACATGGTGAGAAATATGTTCGATGAGATTTTTGAACTAAGAAATGCCTTACCTTGGGGCAAAGAACAGTACGGAGACAAATTTCCAACAGGGTATAAAGAGTTATATGGCTAGTATAAAAGAAAAAAAATGGACTGTTAATATAAATATGAAGTCGGCATTTTACACACATTTACATAATCCAAAGTGTTTGCCATGAAGGTACATCATTTTTTTTGTGTTTGTTTTAAACATTTGTTTCTTATATTGTGCAAGGATGCATAAACATGGGTCCCCGTTGTCAAGATCCATAAACAAAGTACCTGAAGCATACAAGCACTTATTTTTACTCAGTTAACTCTTTTCAAATTAAATATGTGGTAACTGGAACTATTATATTTTATTACTGTTCATTTTTTATCATAATGTTAATTGAAGATGCACTTTGAGTTGTGTGATTGGTAAGAAGATTTCTTAAGTTTAAATGCTTCTATCAAGCGCAGTGGATTATGGAAAAAACAATTATACATGTAATTATACACAATGACATATTGATGTTAATGCCCCAAGTGAACAAACAAACAAACAAACAGATAATACTGCCCTAATAACTTTGTTTATTGACCTAATGCTGTGTAAAACTACAACAATTTACAATTTACACTGCTGCTAATATTATAGCAGTTTTTCTATCACCTGCTTTTTACATCCATATGGCATGGTAGTGAAACAAACTGACAAGCTACAGTAATTTAAAGCAGTTAATGTGTAAAGTGATATGTTTTTTTTGTTTTTTTTAACAAATAAGATTATGTTAGGGCAGTGTGCTTTACATATCACTCCTTTTGTTACTTCTATTTATATTTGTATATATCATTTTGTCAGATCTGAGCCAGGTCTATCAAATTGTTTAGAACTGTAAATAAACACACTTAAATCGACTCCAGTATGTTTCTGTTGCCGCCACTGGTTTGTTCAATGAAAGAGAGGGACGGAAAGTCGCATTTGAAACCCCATTTAATTTTGTACTGACCCAACAAGTGAATATTTACAATGAGCAACTCCCAAGAGAGAAATCCACACAATGTGCGACATTCGAAAAGAACAATCATTGCCTCTATTCAGTACTGTTCAAACAGCAGTGTGACATTTGTATGGAAATTCACAACCATTTAAATCAGTCATACTGATTACATTAGAATTTGTAAAGAAGTTTTGTTATATGCTTGATATTCTACTTTTATGATGGAAAAAATCATATTTTACATACAGCACAACATCTGCATTTAAAATGCTCGCTAATGACAATTTTCCATGTTACAAAAATAATTCCATTGCAAAATGATTAAATTACATCATTTACAATAAGCTCACAATTTCTCCCAATGTGGTGAATTCTGCAGACACTTTCAAAAGAACTCACCCATAGCTAGCTGAAAACGCACATCAAATAATACAATCACAATATAAAATTCTCGGATTTCATCAAAAATATCTTCATTTGTGTTCCTAAGATGAACGAAGGTCTTACGGGTTTGGAACGACGTGAGGGTGAGTGATTAATGACAGAATTTATATTTTTGGGTGAAATCACAAACATGTTCCCTGCTCTTGATATACAATCACTGATGAACATCTTTGTTTTTAATTAGAAATAAACGGGCGGATTAGAACTCAGAACCTCTGGCACCCTTAAATGGTTAGATCACCCAAAAATGAGAATTCTTTCATGAATTAATTGCACACACTCATGTCGTTCCAAACCTGTAAGACTATCGTTCATCTTCAGAACAAAATTGAAGATCTTTTTGATCAGAAAATTTTGACTAAACTGCTAGATACATATGGATTAGTTTTACGATCTCTTAATGAACTTTTTAAGCATCAAAGTGGTAGTTGCGTAGCTGTCAATGGACAGAAATCGCTCAGATTTAATCAAAATGATCTTCATTTGTGTTCCAAAGATAAACTAAATTCTTGCGGGTTTGGAACGACATGAGGATGAGTAATTAATGACAGAATTTATATTTTTGGGTGAACTATCCCTTTAACAAAAACTCATTCATACAGATCTATGTATTTATTCACTAATGCAAATACGCTCGACTAACAACATATTGTATAGTAGATGTAAGGATGAAAATATAAACATGAGTTCTATGTCAATAAACTCACTCCCAGTTTCACAGATAAGGCTTAAGCCTAGTCCCAGACTAAAATGCATGTTGCTGTTTTAACTGAAAGCAACTTGCACTGATGTAATATAAGAAAAAAATAGATTTTCCATTGACTATTTAGTTGGCTACTCTGTGGCCCTGTCTCGATTGGAACACTTCTGTGGCCTTTGATTACGCAATCATAATCATAGTGTGTTTGTAAAGTCCACAGGGCGGTAGGGTGTCTTATTTGTCATTTTACAGTTCAAAAGGGTGCTCAAGTGTGCCTCTGTATGTGGCCTTAATGTGCCCTTTTGCAAAGCCCAGACTGGCGGGCCCACATGCAGTCTACAAGCCAACAATCCATATGGCATTACATCACTAAAGTGTGGATGCCACAAATGGTGGCCATTTGGGGCAGGACCTGTGACTTCTGACATTACTGCATGAATTTTAACACAAGCTAAAAGTGTTAACAGTTATTGCATCCCTTTACAAAAGATCTTGTGTAATACAGAATAAGTCAACACAGTGTGTCCAGGGATGCTTTAAATGTGATATATACTATATGCAAAGTTATAGTTCCGAACGTTTCGAATGACAGGATTGTATCCTCGTGGACGCGAGTGAACATAAAGGTGTGTGAGAACCACAGGTGTGCTCAGATGGACACGGGACATACAATGATTCGATCCTCTAGCATGACACTGAGCACCAGGAAAACAAAGTACAGGATGAACATGGTGAATCCCAACACTTTATTCATCCTCCACTTACAGGCAGCGATGGAGATAATGACGAAGAGGAGCATGAGGAAGAGCAGCACAATGGCACAGAATAGCCCATTACTACTCACAGTCACTGGGGCAAAGGAATTGTAGAGCGAGAACATCAGCCAGGGCACCGGCAGCCTGTAACAGTGAGAGGTGATATATATTTAAGCAATAAAACACAAGAATGATTTATTCGGTATGTATTCGATTGCAAGTGCGCTATTGCAAAATAAACAACAGTTCAAAAACAGGTTCATTTACATTTTAGACACAATATTGCCAGATACCTTTTTGTCTATTGTGCTGGGCCATTTTAGTTCCAAACAAAGTCATTGCAGAAACAACTGCACGTCTCAGCCATTTGTTGATGAATTAATGAATCAGAGTTAATGGTACTATACGGTTACCACACGTGACCACAACCGCTCTTGGTTGGTCGTAACCCCAGTGACGGGTAGGTTTAGGGGCGGGGTTGGGGTAGGACATCACATGTGGTCCGGATAACCATATAGTACCGAGTTAATGATTCAACAACTATAAAGATAGTTACTTGTTTTGTTCATAAATAAATTGGTTCCTGTTAAACAAATCACTTGAGTGAATGATTCAAAGGCTCACTCAGTAAAACACAGGGCCTGTCCCAATGCCACACTTGTGGTCTTTGCACTTCCTTCAAAATTAGCTGAATAAAGGTTGCAAAATGAAGGCTGCCTTCCAAGGATCCTTAAAACGGAGACAGCTTTTGACGACGCTTGATGACGTGGCATCCGAGATATGCAGTCTTTCTAGGACGCAGCCTTCCATTTGAGAAGCACCCTACCTCTTTGCCATTTTTCCAACCCGGGGCAGTCTTGCGCACTTACTTCCTGTCATGTGCACGAATTTTAAAGTGGCCAAGACCGCAAAAGTGTGGTTATTAGGGCTGCTCTACTTTTAGACATACACTCGCAAACTTCCCTAAGCACTTCCCCTCGGGGTAATCCCCACTGCCTGGTGGACGAGGGAAGTTTATTTGGACAAACCCTCGACCCCTCGATTATGACAGAGGGAGTGAGTCTACTCAACATGTACATTTCAGGCAGATCCATAGACCACAATGCACCATGATTGTGACGTCACAGCAGATCGTGCTAAATTTAAAATATTATCAGAGCCCGTCTACGGAGAGTCTGGCCACTCCCACGTCCTATTGTACAGAATTTTGGTTGTCGTTCCACCAGAGTTCCACTGGGGGCGATCGCCCATGAGTGCAGAATGAATGGGAGTCTATGGAGCTAGACGGCTACATTTGTCTCTTTCACCCGACTGCCGTTGAGAAATCTCAGATTTGATTGTAGGTTTTGCAAGTTCAACATGGGTTATAGGTCGAAAGTTGAATGAAAGAGTACTTATGTCCTTTCGATTTCTTACAGGTTGAGTTGTTGTTGCCCATAACACGCTAGCATTCTGCTAATGAACGCTGATTGGTCAGTGAAGGACTAGATTACGACCAGAGATACCGCTTGATGGCATCGTGTGTGTGTGTGTATTTTCGGGCGTGGTCTTTTAAAACAACAAAACAAAAACTCGTCTAGCACGTGTATTTACCTGTGTCAGCTGTGTTGTCGATGCCTCGAGAGAAAAGAAAGTGCAGAGCGCGAAAGCACCAAAGTGACTGAAGGATTGCCGTAAAGCAGTATCTCTGTTCGTACGATGTGTATGACGTCAATGACATTTTAAAAGACTTTTTAAAGCAATAAGTGAACACCCAGCAATGTGTAATTTCTTTGCATCTCCTTTCGAATACAACATTCAAATTACTAGACAAAAAATGACATCCTGAGAAAAGTGGATTTTGAGGGGTATAGCTCCATAGACCTCCATTCATTCTGCACTCGTCCTGTGAGCGCCCTCATATGGAACCAGAGTGGAACTGCAACCAGTTCAGAAGCCGGAAGTTTACTGAGAGTGGAAGTTCTCCCCTTATTAGATATTCTCTGATATCATTTATTTCACAGCCCATACAGGCCTATTGAATGGTCCATAAAACAAATTCATAAGGGGTAAAAACTGTAAATAATAAATCATTTCCATGGCAGATTCCAAGTGATCATGGGCTTAGGGTGTTTCATTTAAACACATTTCAAGGGTTCCGTCAGTAGTGGGCTCTCGTGCAAGACATATTACGTACATCCGAGTGAACTAGACTTAACTATCAAACACCTGATTCACTGAATATTTAATGTTTCAGTCATCTTACCCCATGGTGATGTCAAATATGTTGCTGCCTACAGAGCTGGAGACAGCCATGTCTCCCAAGCCTTTTCGAGCCACAATCACACTGGTGATTAGATCAGGAATTGATGTTCCTGCAGCCAGAATGGTAAGACCCATGATCTCCTCAGATATGCCAATTGTCTCACCCACCTAGGAGAGAAAATCTTGATAAATGCTGACTTTTTTATGTTATATTTGCTAATTCAGCGGCATTTAAGTGTAGCTTAAGTGTCCAAATACATTTTAGCAACAAATATTGGTTTCTACACTGACCTGATGTGCCCACCACACCATAAGATAGGAAAATATAGCAATCCATACTATTGAGCCAAGGAAGGTAATGACAAAGAACCTCTTGGATGCCTGTGAAGCACAATATACATGTCAGTTCTATCAAATGTGAACAAGTGGAACAAATATACAAGAAAAACATGTGATGTTTTCTTTTGGTTCTCACCGGGTTTCTGACGTCTGGAACTGTCAGCCACAGTGGAAAGACAATGGGCAGCAGAAACAAATATGTGGCCTGTTTGCGTCTGGTGTCTGGCCACTCTAAGGACAGAGGTTCTTCTCCTTCTTCCTCAGCCTCATCTTCATTTTCATCATCATCATCGTCATCATCACTGTCTTCATCGCTCTCTTCATCACTGTCATCTTCCTCATCATCCTCTGAATCATCTGAACCTTCTGGCTTCTCTGAGCCTCCTCCTGCTGCAGCGTCTCCTTCCTTAACACAGAGCGAGAAAGAGACAGGCAAAAAACATAATACCCCTACAGAAAATAAAGAATTAGGAGAACAAAGTAACTGTTCACCCAAAAATGTGTTTTATCATCATTTACTTGCACTCCATTTGTCCAAACCAGTAGGACCCTCTTTCTTCTGTGGAACATAGACGGCTCGCTCTTTTCCATGCAATTATAATAAATAGGGATCACCAGAGCTTTCAAGCTTCAAAGAGTATGCAAAAGCACAATAAAAGCATAATAAAAGTAGCTATTTAATCTAATTCAAAGATAATCTTTACCTCCAGTGAGCTGCTAACCCAAAAACTGCAATGACTGAGTCTGAGAGTTGAACTTAAGACGAGAACCAGATTGGTCCGAATTGTGAATGAATCATTTAGACCAGTTCTGGGAACTGAATGAACTGATTTATCAAAAAATAATGATTAGGTCATGAAGTAGCCATTTATATTTCTCTTCTAAACACATCATGGAGAATAACACCATTAAATTGATGGTGCTTTTCTGTCCTTTTTTTTAAACCTGAAAGCTCCAGTTCTCCTTTATTGTAATGGCATTCTAATACATTCTTCAAAGCTTTTCTTGTTGTGTTCCATGGAGGAAAGGAAGTCATGATACGAGGGTGAGTAAATGGCTTTTCATTTCTGGGTGAATTATACCTTAAATATGAATCACATACTATGTTTAACATATCGTCCCTGTCAGCTTTACAACAAGGTAAAGAATTGATAAGCTCATTAAAAGCACACAAGTTTCTCAGAGCTCCTGTTTCTTCTTCCAGACTTTTATTGAGATGCAATTCGCCCACCTTTTGTGCCTCAGGCTTTTGACTGGCGTCTTCTTCCTTGGCGACTGGAGCCGCGTCTTCCTTGGGCTGCTCCGTTTGACGTTCGCCTTATTTAAACCAGGATAGTAAAATATCAATCAAGTTTGCATTTACTTCTTAAAGGCAGCAATAATACAAGCTCCTCTCAGGTGTGGAGTGAAGATTTCCTCAATAGTAGTGAGTAATGTTGCTATTTCATTTGGCGGCAATTTCAAACACCACTGTTGCTTCACAAGATAATCTGCAGTTATTCCAAGCCACTCATGCTTAATTCATGAGATGGAGCTTGGTCATTATGTCAGCTAATGTGTAAAGCAGCTCTCAAGTAGAAACAAAAGGTGGAAATATGGAATGCGGGATGCTGTGTGGAGGGCAAAACGGGCCAAACTCTTGGCAGCGTGCCCTCTCTTTGTACCTTTCATCCAGCACACAGCTGGTACGTTACTGCTTGTGGAAATGCAACATTAATAACCATTTTGAATATGCAACAGAGCTCATCTGTGAGGTAGGACAATGCACCGTCCTGTCTACAAAGCTCCGTGCAATCATAATAGAACAGACTAAGATTATAAAATCTCACCTTCACCAGATTTTTCCTTCTTTTTGTTCTCTACTTTCCCCCGGGCCATGTCGTTCAAAATCTGAGCCTTGTCTTTAAATTTCACTGCAAAACCAGGAAAGGAAGAATATAGCTTGAATGTAGACTTTGACTGACACTGTCAGGGTCAACAATGGCAGTACCACAAATGACAAAAGCCCCAATTTCACAAACACAATACAAAACGTCATTTTTCTCACGTCATCTCACTGGCTACAACAAAAAAAGCAATCACATCACAAGAATAACATCACAAACACTAAGCCCCTTACCTTTACATCCCAATGAGCTTCTAGCCTTTGCATCTCCATTAAACACTGACTCTAATGAGTAAAAGTAGATTCATATACAATAAACAAATGCATCTTCAAATGCCCTTCAGAACCACTCATGTCTGCACTGACTTGGATACCAGCAAGCGGCATTGTTAAATGTTAACAAAAGTTCATAATTGGATTTATTTAAAGAAAAATGTGGACAGGTCAAAGTATAAATGCATAAGTGTGAATTTCATGAAAAATATGAAGAAATGTTTGGGTCATCAAGCCTAATTTCTTGAATTATGACATTATTTTTTGGAACAAATTATTTCACAATACATAGTCTTTACATATATACAGTGCAATGCATAAGTTAATACACCCATGCTAAAGTTGACTAAAAAGAGGAATAAAAAATCATATTTTGGAAATTGAACTTAATGCCTTAATTTAAAAAATTAAAAAATCCAACCTTTAAGGACACCAATTTTCTTTGTGAATGAATAATGTATCGTAAATAAATAAATGTTCTTCCTTAAAATACATGGTGCATAAGTTAGTACACCCCTATGTTAAATTCCCATAGAGGCAGGCAGATTTTTATTTTTAAAGGCCAGTTACTTCATGGATCCAGGATACTATGCATCCTGATAAAGTTCCCTTGGCCTTTGGAATTAAAATAGCCCCACATCATCACATAGCATTCACCATACCTAGAGATTGGCATGGTTTTATTTCAGTTAGCCTAAAATCTAGTTTGATTTGCATTGATGATATTGAAAAGAATATCGATTGAAAAGAATAATATTAAGAATATTAAGAATATTAAGAATTAAGAATAATATTGAAAAGAAAATATTGTACCTGACCCGCATTTTTTAAAAGTAGTAAATGCTCATCGGGCCATAGACGTAGCGTCATTGGGCCATAGACGTAGCGTCATTGGGCCATAGACGTAGGAACTAGGGGTGCGGGGGGTGTGTGGCATGCAGACATAGAATATGTTAATAAAGTCTTTATTAACGCATTTTAGACGAACAAAAACAGGTAGGCTAGTTCTATATAAATTACAAAGGTTTAATTGGCATCTTTATTTCAAACAACCCGACCGACCGCGACCCGAATATCATTAAAAATATTTTTGGATGACTCGTAACCGCGGGTGACCCCAGGCACCCGCTCATTTTGGATCAACCCGCGCATCACTGATATATATATATATAGTATGCTTATATTATTTGATATATTTATATTTAGAGATTGTTGATTGTTATTGTCAGGTTTATGTTCCGTTATGTGGGCTCTTATTTTGACATTCTGTTGTTTCCTTTTGTTCCTTTTTCTCTGCTGTTTAATTTCAGTTGCCCTGGTTGGTTACTCATTAGTTTGTTTCTATGATTTCTTATGATTTGCACCTGTGTCTCATTTAGTTCTCAGTGTATTTATGCTCCCTGTTTGGTTTTGTCCTTTGTCGGTTATCGTCTTTGTTTTATGTGTGAATTATGTGTTTGCTCCTGTGTTCTCCTGTGGACTCTGTGTCGATTAAAGAACTGAGGGGGTATTACTTTACATGACACCATTTTCAACAAAAAACTGAAAACGTTTTATGAATTTTGTCCGTTCATTTTTGGGGCCTGAAAATGAAAGTGAAAGTTTTTGAAAACGACTGCTTTATCATCATTTGTGAAAACGGTGACGTCCATGCGCATGTGTATTACGTGTTTTTAGTACATCGTTGTCGTGTAAACACTGATTATCTAAAGTTTCTGCGTCACGCGTCTTGGATTACTACACATATTGTTACAGTTATTTGCTGTATACTCTATGCTATTTTGAGAGTATGCAGCGTATGCATTTTGAGATTTGAGATTTTTTCTTTACGTTGTCATGAAAATGAAAAAGATCTAATTCTCACCAATAGGCTTTATTTCTTAAAGAAATAAAAGTTATTTTTGGGGTGAAATGTGACCCAGACATTCCTTTGTGAGATTTAAAGCTACACTGTGTAGGATTTTCTCCCATCTAGCAGTGAAATTGTATATGACTACCAACTGAATATTACTTTCTAGCCCCTCCCATTCCGAGGGCGTTTTAACTCCTACGGTGGCCGTATTATTTTAAATCTGCCGGCAGTCACGAGTAATCTCCCCCTTGCATTCGTCACGGTGCCACTGAGTGTAAAAACGCGAAAGGCGAACCTTGAATTTCCAGGTTTGTCCCTCTTTGGCTAAAGTATTTTCAAGATGGAGGCGCAACATGGCTGCCGCCATTCGAGCGGCTCACTCGTATGTATTCTAAATGGCAGATTCTACGCTTACGAGAATACTTGATTAGTTGGTAGAAGTGATTACACATTAATGAGCACACATCATTTTGAAAGAACAAAGTGTTTTTTGCAAAGAATTAACTTAAAAAATTACACAGTGTAGCTTTAAATGAATGACATGCAGAGAATATAGAATATATTAAAGCAGTACAATTACGGTGCTTTTAAACTAGATGTTAAGAGTGTGTCAGTTATTTATCAACCCAAATGTAGATAATGAACCTTTAAATGTATCTCATTGACTACAGCAGGGACCCTATCACAATAACAGGATTGAGCTGCTGGAGGCTGTTTCTCATCCAGCCTTTATGAGCTCAATCAAAAGCAGCTTAATGATGGAGCCGCACAGTACTGGGAGGTTTTTGTGAGGACCCTGAGAGCGCAGGTGTTCCGCAGCCTCCTGAGGACAGGCTGAAGGTCAAGGGGACCAACCCCAGCCATCAAACCACTGACCCACCGGCACCTCAGCACCAGGGCTTCTGCTTTACACGTATGCATTTTTTTGTGAAGCTAAAATGACAGTTTCTGCAGACAATACCATCTTGTTAGAGAACCCATGTGCAATGCGAAATTAATATAGTGCATGTTTAAATGGTGACACACACATTGATGTGACTTGACAAAATGTCATAGAGCCACTGCGGTAGGCCCATCCCTTGTCTCACTACTATGAATCACTCTCCACTCCATAGACTGAGAAAGAGCTATTTATCTTCTTAGTATCAATCTGGATTTAGTGCTGTCATCATATGGAACACGCTTTGCTAATCCATTTGTACTAGGAGAAGGACAAAGGGACTCTACTGCTACACTTCTGAACTTCTTACAGCACATGCCTGAGTGAATATAGGCTTATATCATATGATTGGTATTTTGAGCTATGTACAATTTGTGTTTCGATATACAAAACAGTCTATAAAAAGGTGTAACCATAACAAACAAAAATTCCATCTATTCATTTCTCCAGTAAACCAGTAGTGCTCAAATCAACCACTTTGTATAAATGGCATAATTTGAGTCTTCAAGTAATAAAAGAGCAATATATTCTTATCATATACCTTTCCTGATCTTTTAATGTTAGCATTTACTCAAAAAACCTTGTTGAAAAAACATTTCTAAAAGGCATAGTTCGCTCAAAAATCACAATTCTGTCATCATCTTACAGAAACACAAAAGATCAAAAATATTTTGAGAAATGTGTTTCAAGTCAATGGTTTGGTTCCCAATGTTCTGCTAAATATCTTCTGTGTTCCGCAGAAGAAAGTCAGTCAAAGTCAGAACAACATGAGAGTGAGTAAGTAATGACCGAATTTTCATTTATGGGTGGACTATTGCTTTAAACCTCCAGAATTGCAATTTGTAATGCTTCCGTGCAGTGTTTGCTTAATGAGTTATCATTATGAGGGCTCAGACACTGAAGGGCTCTTACCCTCTCCAAGAGGATCCAGTGTGTGAATCATCAGTTGGAAGATGGTGTTCCTCATGGTGCTGTTGTGCAGAGAGGCAGAACTGCCCCCGCGCTGCAAAGTGGGCTTCGGCTACACAAGACAGGAGAAATATGATCATGTCGAAAATTCTGTTTGCCAAGTGGACTTCAGATAGAATAAAAATCATATAAATATGGTATTTAAGTAACAGTATGTTATTAAGTATATTACTTAATTTAATAATCCCATAGTCATTTGACAGGACATTATCCAATCTTTTCAAGACTATCATGTGTGCATCTGTTGTGTTTTATTTTTAAAGTTGATGTGTGTCATTTTTTTGGCTGTTAAAATGCTTCCTCATATCTTAGCTTGATTAGCTTAGCATTTAAAGGGCTAATTTCCCAGAAAAGTTCAAATATGTTGGCTATTAAAACACTGCTATGTTTACTGGTGAGTTTGGGTCAGTACTCCACTGTTTGGAAACAGTCATTATTTTTGTAGTCCCATTTGGTGACAATAGTGCCAGATAAATCACACCCTTTGCCTTTTACAAAGGATTTTGAATCTAGACCTATTGACATATTTACATATGTTATTTATACATTAAAGTGTATTTGCAAAATTTTTATTACCTTTAATCGATTCGAGTCTTCTGGTTCAGACGGCTTGCTCTCTTCACCCGAAGTCCCGTTGTCCTGTGTGCAAAAACAGTTTGAAACATTACAAAGGATGCAAGGCACTGATTTGACCTTTGACTTTTCACTTCTAATTCTACTGTTGATAAAGTTTTCATTCACGTGCCCTCAAAGACTAAAAGAAGACCAATCACTATATTTTTATTTTTTATATTTTTTATATTTATATATTTAACAAAGAGGATGCAGCATACACGTTTATTAATATTAATAATAATATTTTCAGTTTTAATTTTAATTTGAGTTTGTTTTAGTAATTTTATGTCTTTTGCCATTTTTGAGTGCTTCAAACTGGAACTTATTTTATTTCAGTTAATTGCCAAGGCAACATTTCTAATTTGACCTTTTTTGTGATGTTTTCTTAAGTTTTTCATCTAATATTTAAATTGTATTTTATGTCATCTTTATTTATTGCAAAAATTATTTTTAATAGTTTACAATAAGTGAGCAACCAAATATATAAAATATATGAAATTGTGTATTTTATCGTTACTGCTGTAATTGTTACTTATCTGTGATAAATTCAATCCAGTGGGTTTAGTTTGACAGAGATCTAGGTCCTCTGGGTCTAGTAAGCCGTCTTACACTATATAAGCTTCAATCACACTTATCAGATTTAAACACTCTATATGTTACACAGTTTGTACATCACAGCAGACCCATAGGATTAAGTCAACGTCTTTGGATCAGAGAGCCACAGTGTTATCTAACAGATATTAGAAAGTATTGATCATAGAATAATATCCCTCCACTTATTAATATGTTTTTTACAGCATGAGACACTTTTACAATAACCCATAGACTGTTTGTTACTGCAGCTTAAAGTCTCCTTCTCAGGTGAGTGTGATCACAGAGATGTTATGACAGATTATCAAGTGTTGATCTCTCTAAACCTCCCTCTCACCACAGCTTCTAAGCTGAGGGATGTTCAGGATGAAGAAAGGAACTTGTGAAAATGACCACACCGTTTTTTTTATTTGATGTGATAGTGTCACTAAATCAGATGGGGCTGTCACTGTGAGCCAAATGCACCTGCTCCAAATACCTCGCCTGCTACAAGACAACTCATTAACAATGTCTGGCCCCAGCAGACACAAGAGATCCTTTTCATTTCTGTTTATCAAAGGAAAACGCAAACCCATGCGTATCTGTTCAATGAATAAACATAAGTGACTCACATTCACCTGAGTGGGATGCTATTATATCTCTGCTATCACGTCCATGAGAAGATATTATAGTGGTTCCTCATCACTAGAAGATATACCACGGCAGAATTCATCAACACTGTCCAAAACAGAAATAAATGTTTCTGTGATAAATATGATTAAAATGCTATGCAAATTGCTAACATGCAATGCATGTTTTTGAAGCAAAAATGGTAGAGCGTGGTGCAATTTATGCACAAGGTTTTGGGTTTGAATCCCAGTACTGATAAAATGTGTATTAAATACACACTTTGGATAATTAATAAATGTAAATAATGTGACCAGCAATGCTGCGTTTTTCAGCAGGAGATTTTTTTTCAATTGCAATTTACGGTAGCACTTTATTTTACAGTCCCAGTTGTGCATGTGCATATGTCTTATTATAGCAATTACAATAACTGGGTTATAACTAGGGACTAAACCTGAACCTACTCCTAAACCTAACCTTAAGCCATATAGTTACCTTATTTTACAGTATTTTCTTGGGGAAGTACACTGTAATTACAAGTACTGTAAAATAAAGAGTTACCCAATTTACAAATACAATGACCTCTTCTATTATGAGCATGTTTGTCATTTCTGAATTCAAATTAAATTTGATTAGTTATACAAATGTCCTGATATCATAATGCAGGAAAAAGCTATTTTAAAAGAATTAAATTATTGAAAAGAAAACCTAGCAGTAGTTTGACTTAATCTTTTATTATTATCCAGTAATATATATATATATATATTAATGGGCGGGAGATTAGGACAATAGTAGTCACCGTAGCCACCCGCCCTACGTACAGAGAAATGTGGCTGAGAAGTTAGCCAGGGCGCCCAGAAACCCCAAGGGTACCCCTGGAGACCAGCATGGGATGCTGGTTTGCTGGTCCCCAGCATGGGTAGTGGGAGCTCTAGTGGACCAGCTACACCACCTCAGTTTTGCTTGAGAACAGCATGACTAGTCCACCAGCTAGACCTTTACCAGCTCTAGCCTGGACCAACATGAAATCCATGCTAGTTTATGCTTGATTTTTCAGCAGGGTTCTGTGCCATTGACCCAAATATCACACCCAAAGACTAATTCTCATTCTATATATTATTGGCAAAAGTAATGAAGCGTACCTTCTCAGGTTCTTCCACCGCGATGACTTTGACAATGTTCTTGTGTTTCATGAGCTGATATTTAAAGGCGCGTTCTATCTGAACATTGTACTTCATGAAAGTAACATAGAGAGCATAACCGCTCACCAGCATCATACTCTCCCACCACATAATAGTGTTGTCCAAGAAGAAGATGATGAGCATGATGAGATCGATGATGTAGAACGACACGTCCCGAAAGAGAGGCCACCAGGTGAGGTGAAGCATCTCCCGGGAAAACAGCGCACACATTCCGATCACAAACAGGATGTTGAAGACAGCCGAGCCAACAATGGTTCCAATGCCCACGTTGCTATGAGAAATGAAGACACCGATCAAGGAAGTGAAAAGTTCGGGAGCAGAGCCTCCGGCGGCCATAAAGGTCGCCCCGGCCACATCATCTGAGATCGCCAGTTTGTCTGTGATAACCCCCAACGTAGGGACGAAAAACTCATCGCAGACAATGGCCAAAGAAACAAACATGTATATCATTCCAAAGATGTGGAGCGAGACCCAGCCTCTGCGTCGATCCTCAACAGAGAAGATGTCCTGCGGGTACTCGCCCTTCATGTGTGGTGCTTCTCCAGGTTTGGATGCTGTAGTGTTGGGCACCAGAGTGGTCGTATCGGTTTCTGGAGTAGGAACTGGGGTGGGTTTTGGAAGGTTTGGATCCACATAAATGCAGTGGACAATTGTCCTGTTTGTGGTTGTTGTAGGCTTCTCTGTTGTAGATGTTGTTTGGATGGGTCTATTTGTTGCTGTCTCTGACGGCTGGGCCACATCTGTGTGGTCGGTGTTCTTTGGCTCAACATTGGTCAAATTAGTCACAACCTCAGGCATCTCCAACAGTCCTGCATCCAGAGCAAGTCCAGAGCCATCCTCAGGGTCTCCTGCTCTCTGCGGCTCGGGCCAGGGGTCCGGAAGTCTGGCTCTGATAGTGAGTTGATATAAAGAACAAAGGAAAACCCCAGACAGAAGAAATATAATCCGGCTGAGCTGAAGTCTCTTTCTTCGAGTCAGGAACATTTTCTAGTATGTTTCCTAAAGGGCACCGAGTTGTTTTTTAGGGCAATGACACCCAGAACATCCAGAATTTCGCCCCAAAAGATGCAGGGGTATGCAGGGGTATATCTCTCTCAGACTGTTTCATCTCATTTTCTCTGTGGTGCAGGTTTCCTCTCACAGACCTTACAGTAGATAAAAGGAGGAATACTGAGTGCAACAGTTGTACAGACAACACTGAATGTAGGATCAGCAGATTACTGTGGCTATTACAGTTTCTTCTAATACATCTCATCTAACCAACACATTGCATTGGATTAAATCAACAATATCTTAACAATTCTAGCTTTTCGAAAATTAAATTACGTTGTCAAAGGCACTCATGTGAATTGTTTAAAATGTAAATCAAATTTCTGAAGATTGACAAAAACGCCACTGAAAGTAGTAAATTGCCCTTACATCAGTTATTTAACCTTTTCTACATTTCATTCATTCATACATTATCTATCTATCTATCTATCTATCTATCTATCTATCTATCTATCTATATATTTCGTATCTATTTCACATAAATGAGTGGAGCACTGCATGGTTTAAGTGGTTAGAAAAAACCAAAGTGCCCCTGTAAATCAATTCCCAGGGATAAATATGGTCCCTTAATAATAATAATAATAATAACTTGACACTGCGTCTAAGTTCATTAATTTTTAAGAAAAGCATTTCTTTAAAATGTCTGTCTAAACAAAAGTAGCATGGAAAATATCCGTCTCATTTCTATTGTAGTTTCTGTCCACCGTTAATAAGAATAGCACTGTCATTGCAAGAAGCAGCATAAAAACAATAAACGATTGTAAAAACAGTAGCATGAACACCGTAATGTAAAGTGAGACAGTTTGGTGGCAGCAGGGCTATTTTTATATCAGCATTGGGCTATAAAAATCCTAATATGGATAAATTAACCATACTAACAATTTGAATGAAAACTTCCTCTACTGTAAAAAATAAGAATAGTAATTGAGAACACGCTAAAGAAACCTACCGGTGTCAAAGCGACGCTCGCGCGGTGAGTTGAGCGCTGCTGTCTCACAGCTGGACTGCAGGGAAAGGCACGGATGCTGTGAAGCTGCTATAGGTCAAGCAGGACGCACCGCAGGACAGCTCTTCAGCGTGGATCAGCACAATACCTAATACCTGGAGTCTGTTAAGAGGATTAGATGTAGGCTACTCTCTCCACACACTCTCATTACGTCTTGAACCATTTTATCCCAATTATTTAACTGATATACGTCTCATTCATAATGGTAAAGAGTAAATACACGTGGAAATTGGTTCATTAAAAATACAAAATAAAGTCTAAACCAGCTTTTGGAGAATATTGTATTATTACATAATTATGATGATTATGGATTACAGATTAGTAATAAATTAGCCAACAGTTAGATTTTAAATCGATTTTTAACCGTTTTTTGTCCACGGCATGATCCTAGATTTGTAGGTTTCTGTATAGGCTATCTCCTGAATTTTTCTTTCGTTTTTTTTTCTTTATTTTAAGAGAGATTTTATTTTAGGACACAACTTTAAAAAATCCCTTTCTCGCGCGCGTTCTTGACTAGGAACGAGTTGGCGTGTTTCTTTTGTTTCCAAACGGTCCGCTTATCACGGCGCACACTTGGTTAGGACGAAGGGGTTTTCAGCGATGGGTAAAATTTTACCATTTTATTGAAATATGCTAAACTCGGTATTGGTACGAGCTGTATTCGGAAATATGAAGGACATATTATATTTAAGACTTTTAGGATCATTTGATGTTTTTCTTTTTATATTTAAATCAGAAGGTTTGGTTGGACACTGACACAGTAACACTCAACAGCTGTATTTACTTTGATTGCTCTGTTACATGGGGAAATTATTGTAAAAAAGTATCTTAGTTGGTCTCCCAGCCTGGTAAGTCTACTCTGTTGGCTAGTTTTAGAGGGGTTTTGGATACTGTAAACTGGTCAGATTGGGGGACTAGCTAGACCAGTTTAAATCAGCAAAGACGTGCATAACAACAAAGAGTGTAACCGTTACAAAATCATAAAATGATATTGTGTGTGTGTGTGTGTGTGTGTTTTTATGTACACTGCAGCAGAAGCTTCTGTTGTCATACTAACGTATGCTCCTGTTTTTACACAGACATCTCAAGCATACATTCATAACTGTTTATCAAAGTGTAAAGAGAAGAGTTTGCAAACATGCCTACTGTGGTTCTTATGGACTCGTCGCTGTCCATGACACGACCGGTGTCAGTGGAGGGCAGTGAAGAGTTTCAGAGAAAGAACCTGGCAGTTCATGGACTGACCATGCTGTTTGAACACATGGCCACAAACTACAGAATGGAGTTCACTTCACTTATCGCCTTCTCCTCGCTCTGGGAGCTTATGGTGCCATTCACCAGAGACTACAATACTCTGCAGGTAAAAACAGAACAGGTGTAATGCTGCCTGCATTAAATATAATGTAAATGCAATGTCTTAAACCTAATTCATCATCAGAGCCTTTATGATCTGATAATTGTTGGGGGTCTTATTTGTTATCTCTCGTTCATTGTTGTGCAGGAAGCTTTGAACAACCTTGAAGACTATGATAAAACCTGCCTGGAAGCTGCATTACAAGGTGTTAGTAATGTAGTACAGCAGGAGTGGGGAACCGCTTGCCCATGCCAGGTTAAAAAAAATTCTATATATTATGGCATATACACTTACATATACACTACTTGTTAAAAGTTTGCAATAACAAAGATTTTTAAATGTTTTCGAAAGTCTCTAATGCACACCAAGGTTGCAATTTTTTAGATTAAAAATACAGTACAAACAGTAATATTAATCAAATGTAAAAGAACTGTTTGTATTCTTATATATTTTAAAATATAATTTATTCCTGTGATGGCAAAGCTGAATTTTCAGCATTACTCCAGTCTTCAGTGTCTCATGATCCTTCAGAAATCATTTTAATATACGGATTTTCTGCTTAAGAAACATTTCTAAAAAAGTTAAAAACTGTTTTTGCTGCTAAATAATTTTGTGAAAAAGCAAGAATAAAAAGCAAAATAAAGATGCTGTTCTTTTAAACATTCTATTCATAAAAAAATCGTAATTATTACAAACTTTTGACTACTAGTGTACATATAGGAATAATAACCAGGACCAGAATAAATACAGTATGAAATACACAGTGTTATGTAAAACATATTTTATGGACTGTACGCAATACAATGATTGTAGTATATACAAAAAGTTGAAGATATAAATGTACTGCTCAAAGTCAATCATGTTATGCGTCAGCACTATGACTGATTGATCTGTTCAGTAAATTGTTAGGAAGGATTTTTTATAATGGTTGGTAGAGTATCATGGTAGTGGTGCACATAAGCGCTTTAGCAGGGGGTCTAAACATTATTACATTTTGAATATACAGTAGAGTAATTGTACCATTGAATTTTTCTAAAGACAATTTTTATAACTAATGCTAAATGTACTAAATAATTGCTTTGACTGCATTTTCGTTGTTGATCAGTGTTTATGTTGTTTTTATGGTGGCCTATAGGTGGTGCTGGTCACTGATGGTGCACTGGGCATTGGTCGTGGATCTTTGCGTCACTCCCTGCAAACAGTGAAACAACGTGTGGAGGACAAGAAATTCCCACTTCCTTTCCCATTCCCTTCCAAATTCTATGTCATGTGCATTGCCAATGCAGAGGAGGTACTTCAGTCTTTTTGCACTGTGTCCTTACCAGTGTTGTTTTAATGTCATTCAGATACAAGATTGGTGCCAGTATGATGTAAATTTGCAGGCCAAAACACTGAAACGAGTTAGCATTTGAGCGCTTCCGGTTCCAACGTCCCGAAGTCAATGGGTTTTTGGGTCTTTGGTTAAATGGCTGAAATAAGGTCTGTGGTGAAAACAAGCTCAAGACACTTTCACGTTTTATTCTACGAAATAAAGTATTCATACTACATAAGTATTACCCCACTCGTGATTTTTTTTTCGATTGCTAACAAGTGGCTAAATGGGACTACAGAGGCAGTTGGGGAGGTAAAACGTCACCACGCTGAAGAGATAAGATCAGTCAGCTTTTACATTCTTGTTATGCTTATTATATTATAATTGTGTTATAAACTATTCTAACTCAAACTTTCTGTGAAATACTGAAAGAGTTGTCTGAAACTTTGTGATGGTGACATTGAAGTCGCGCGACCGTGGTGTAGTTTGTTTATTACTTCTGGCAACTGCATTTAGGCTTCAAAAATCATAAAAGTTTTTCATCTGTGAAAATTATCTTGATGGACAAAACATGTAACTATCATAAATATTTTTTGATCACAGAGCTTGTTTTTTGCTATAATCCAAAAGCCTATGGAAAAATCCTATTGGGTTTTTGTCGAACAAAAACACTCTATTATACTTTTTTTTTTAAAGGTAGGGTAGGCAATTTTGGAGAGGCTAGCAATAGCAAGCTAGCTTTGAATTCCTAAGATCCCACCCCATTTCTTCAGAGCCTCACCTCCTCCAAAACACATGAATGCACACAGCCAGAGCAGAGTCTTCAAAGCGCCACGAGAGACGGCGTTAAATTACGTTGCGTCAAAGCACATAACATTACAATAATGATGAACGTAAACAACTTAAAGAGCACTCACTTTTACCACCTGACTGCTGCAAATTCATCTCAGCATTCATTGTGTTAGTCATAGAAATGCATAATTCAGAGTCTGAGGACATGAACATCAAGGGATGCCATCTCTTTATCTCAGGAGGAATTGGTTCGGGAGGAATTGTAAAAGGTGGCTGCTGTTTGTTTGCGGCGGTCTGTGACTGTCTGTCTACTATGGAAGCTTGTTTCCACCACACAATAAAACATTTTAAAAGATAATTGCGACTTTTTATCTCACAATTGCGAGTTTACATCTGGCAATTCTGACTTTATTTCTCAGAATTGCGAGATATAAAGTCAGAATTGCGAGATATAAAGTCAGAATTGCGAGATATAAAGTCGCAATTGCGTTTTATAAAGTCAGGATTGTTTTCTCGCAATTGTGACTTTATATCACGCAGTTCTGACTTTATAACACATTGCGAGTTTATATCTCGCAATTCTGACATCTTTTCTCAGAATTGTGAGCTATAAACTCACAATTGTGAGATATAAAGTCCAATTCTAAGGAAAAAAAAGAGTGTCTTTTTTTTTTACCTCAGAATAGTTTATATCTCACAATTCTGACTTTATAACACGCAATTGTGACTTTATATCATGCAATTCTAACTTTATATCTTCCAATTGCGTATTATAAAGTCAGAATTGTGAGATATGAACATGCAATTCTGAGAAAAAAAGTCAGAATTTCAAGTATATTTCTCGCAATTGCGAGTTTATATCTCATAATTCTGACTTTATATCACGCAATTTTGACTTATACACAATTGCGACTTTATATCACGCAATTCTGACTTTATAACCTGCAATTGCGACTTTATATCACGTAATTCTGAGATAAAAAGTCAGAATTGTGAGATTAAAAAGCCGCAATTACCTTTTTTATTTTTCACTCTGTGGCGGAAACAAGCTTCCATAGTCTACAACCCTGACTGCTGAACATATTTGGTCCTGAGACTTCCACAAAATATATAGTACTTTTTTATTTTTTTATTTAGACAACTTCTATTTAAGTTTTCAACCAGTATAACAAAAAGTGTTTAGAAAAACATTGCGTATCCCTACCTTTAATATTTTTAATTAGTTTTTATTTTTACCATTTCTATTTTAATTGTAGTTTTTTTGTTTTATTTAACTGAGTCGTTTTACATTATATTTTGAAAAAAATATTTTCCTTTTATGTGATTGAATCTATGTTGTTGTTTTGATGTCCTCTGAAGCTCCAAGCTACGGATGGTATGGATAACTTAGAGCAGCTGGTTAATTTGAATGACGGAGAGGGTCAGATATACACTATGGAGGGACCCCTTTGTCTCAAAAGTGTCCAGTCTATGTTTGGGTGAGTGATGTTGTCACTTTGTAGTAAATACTACTAAATATGTTTTTGTATTTTTAAGTGCACATTGTTGTTTAGGCAACATTTTGTGATGAACAGCATCACTGTGTTTTTGTGTTGTCAGAAAGCTGATTGACCAGGCGTACTCTCCCTTCCATGCGGTGCTGCGCTGTGGGAACCTGACCTCTGATGTGCAGGTCTTTCCCAGGCCAGAGCCAGTGATCATAGATGAGGAAGTGGATCCCCTGCCCAAAACAGTGCAAACAGGTACGAGCAGAGAATCTAATGAAATGTTCATGTTCTAAAATGTTACCTCCATGCTGTTGTAATGTAAACTTTTATAACTATTCAAGTTTTGTATTTTTAAACGCCGTTTCCTCATGACTTAATACAAAAGCATTTTATGCTACGTTCATTTAATATTACGTTCAATGTATTTATGTAAATAAATAAATGTTATTTTTATTTGTTGCTAATCATGCTAGATTCTAGATAATGAGGTAATTGGAGGAAAGTGCACATAATGGTTGTGTTATATATATATAGACTTGGAGATTGTGGGTTTTATTGAGATTGGAGACATCTCCAGCCCTCCGGTTTTATCCAGGCACTTGGTCCTGCCCATTGCTGTAAACAAAGGTCAGTACAATTAAAATTCGAAATAATTAACATGATTAATGGAATTCCATCATTTCAGAAGTTTCAATAACTGAATGTTCTTCAGCATTTAGACTTTTTATTACCAATGAATTTGACTTGTTTGTGATTTATTTTAATTACTACTATTTTTCTCTCAAATACCAATTTCTACCCAATAATTATAAATATTCATAATAAAAATATATTCATCCATAAAAATGTCCATGACTTTTTAAGATTTGATTCATTTCCATGACTTTTCCAATCACACTTTTAAAAATGTCCTTGTATATCTAGGATTTCCCAAACCGTGAGAATCTTGGTTCATAAATAAAAATGACAGTTGTTGAGGGATCAAATAAAACGAGAAATACAATGTCAGCTTACATCTTAATATTAAGTGGTTTTAACTTATTTTAAAGCTGGTTTTAGCTTAAGCCATCTTAATTTCCCCTTGATATATTCTTCTGATTGACAGAGGGGGATGAGATGGGCACGGGGACCTCTGATGAGACTGAAGAAGAGACCTCCACAAATCAGATGGCTGGCAAAAGCCCAAACTTCTGCGTTCTTCTACATGGCAGCCTAAAGGTGGAGGGAATGGTGGCGCTTGTACAACTAGGGTAAGGAGCAATATAAAAATATCCCTCTGTTTGCATAAACATTTGATTTTAGGGAATTGAGGGGTTTATTTTCATTACCAGCATATTTGAGATAAATGATCTAGTTACTCTGAAATAAAAGTTTCCCCTGTCTATAATTGCGTTTTCCTCTATCAGGCCAGACTGGTTCGGAATGCTTTATTCCCAGGCAGACAGTAAGAAGAAGTCCAATCTAATGATGTCACTCTTTGAGTTCGGCTCAGAGCCTCTGCCCTGGTTGGGCAGAATATCACAGCTTGGACCTGCCTCAGGTAGCACGTTTTCACTCAGTATTTTTTTTTTGTAACAGCCACACTTAAAAGGCCTGTTAAAATGAAACAAAAATGAACTGCACTGTATTGCATTATGCAGTGTGTGCAAGTAGTTAATAATTAAAACACTGAAACAAAGGATAGTAATCTAGACGGTTCACGAGTTCAGTTAGGAAACCTGTAGGTAAACACACAAGGGTCAGGGATAACGGTAGTACCACACATTTGCATGATTAAATATTTTATTTTCCTCTCATGCTTTGCTTCCTTCTGAGACTAGAGGTTTTCTCCCCTACATACACATGATAAAAACATTTGCTCATTGTTTTGCATAAGGTTTTGCTTACTGGCCAACGGAATAAATAACTATTCACTATGATTATATGTTTGCGTGACCTACAGATGCAGCTGAAAATCCCTATGGTGAAGATGACAGCAAAAGTCCTTTTCCCATACAGCCGAAACACAAGAGAAGCTATGCTCAGAATGTTACAGTCTGGATTAAAGCCAGTGGACTGCAGGTATACATCTCAACACTACGCTACAAATGATATATATTTGACACTGCCAGCCAGCAGCCATATCACCCGGTAGCCCAAGACTGGTTGCCCACTGAAGCTAAGCAGGGCTGAGCCTGGTTAGTACCTGGATGGGAGACCTCCTGAGAAAACCAGGTTGCTGCTGGAAGAGGTGTTAGTGAGGCCAGCAGTGGGTGCTCACCCTGTGGTCTGTGTGGGTCCTAACGCTCCAGTGTAGTGACGGGGACACTATACTGTCAAAGAGCACCATCCTTCGGATGAGACGTAAAACCGAGGTCCTGACTCTCTGTGGTCCTGACTCTCCCATGGCATTTCTCGTAAAGAGTAGGCGTGTTACCCTGGTGTCCTGGTCACATTCCACCCATTGGCCCGTACCAGTCATGGCCTCCTAATAATCCCCTTACATTGAATTGGCTCTATCACTCTCTCTCTCCACCTATAGCTGGTGTGTGGTGAGCGCACTGGCGCCGTTGTACTGTGGCTGCCGTCGCATCATCCAAGTGGATGCTGCACACTGGTGGTGGTTGAGGAGAGACCCCCTGATATGATTGTAAAGCGCTTTGGGTGTACAGTAGTACATATGAAAGCGCTATATAAATGCCTCATTCTATTCTATTCTATTCACTGATTAAATGTCATTAAACTAAACTTTTTAATAATCACATTTACAGACAGATGTACAGAAAATTCTCCGTAATGCAAGGAAATTGCCAGAAAAAACGCAAACATTCTATAAGGTGGGTGTATGTTTGTATGTATGTGATTTTTATGATTACATTTTTTTTTAATATATATATATATATATAAATTGATTTAATATATAAATGTAAAAAATTACAATTTAAGGATAGCATGGGCTGATATATGATCATTTTAATTAGTTAAAAATGCTTTTTGTGTGACATTTGTATTTTAATCACGGCAGGAATTGAACCGTCTTCGGAAGGCCGCTCTCGCCTTTGGTTTCTGGGAGCTTCTGAAGAATATGGCTGAACTTCTGGAGAGAGAGTGCACTCTTCTGCCTGACTCTGCCCACCCTGATGCTGCCTTCCAGCTGTCACACGCTGCTCAGCAGCTTAAACTGGCCAGTAGCAGAGACTCAAAATACTCGGGCTTCGAACACAACATCACCCCCATGCTCACGGATTTCTCAGGGGGAGGAGGAGGAGGAGGAGGAGGAGGAGGAGGAGGAGGAGGAGGAGGAGGAGGAGCAGCTGAGCGAATATAGAGGATGGAAGAACAATACTCAATGGACAACTGCCAGAGCAATTATAGAGGAATGTTTTTCCACAGAAAATGGGTTACAGCAGCAGGATCACACAAATGTGGCATTTCAATGTTTTAGTAGTGCCACAAAGGTTGTGTTTGCTGTTTTGGTGATAGATATAAAATGAGAGGAAACCTTGGACTTTGTGACAAATTATGACGTTGAGCACTCAATTCAAGGAAATGTTTGTGTATATAATGTTTTTTTCTAACATTGACTAATAGAAAACTGTGTAGTTTATGCTTAATGATAGTCATCTGAAAACTGATGTTTTGTTTCACTGAAATTTAATTAAACCGTTTTATTTGCTTTTACACATTCATGTCCAGATCCCACATCCAACGACACTGAATTGGCTCTTCCCATGTAACTTGAATGAGGTTTTCCCTGAGGTTCATGGTCTGTCTTATTGTTAGCAGTGCTTTGTGCCAACAGAAATGACTATTACAACACATCTCAGGGATTGACATGAAGATAAAATGTTGCTGCGTTTCAGTCAAGTAAGATAATCTACAACATCAAACACACAAAACCACCAAACTGCAAACATACATGAAATGTATAAATACCTTCATGGTCCTGGTTAGAATTCTTTTGTTAAGAATCTCTAGTGTTTTATAATAATCATTTACTCAGTCGTGGTCACCTTTAGAATTTCAGTATGTAGAAATTAAATGCACTTGAGATGGTTTTGCCTCAATAATGACTTCTCAGTGACAAGAGGGCAAATATAAAGAGAGAAAAGGGAGGCGCAAATTAAATCAAAGAAAAAGAGAGTTAGGAGGAATGAAGCATGTGGTTCCCTTCCCCTCAGTTGGCTTTCCTCTTTTTTGTGCGAAACCGTCTCCTCCTCTGCTTGAAGAGGTGGCGGAAGTTGATGAAGAGGCCTGAAATTACAATTTAATGAAATGTTATAAAAATGTAATGGCAATTTTTGCGCGGCTCTAAAATATTTAATTGGCTCTATACTATTAGTTAAAATATCTATCAAATTATTTAACAATCCTCTTCTGCTGTAGCAACTGGACAGGCTTTTACATTGGTCAAACGTTGTGAGAACCCTAGTTTCATTTGTAGCATGATTTTTGTGGACCTTACCCAGGAACATGAGCACCAGGTAGAGCTGCAGGATGTAGGAAAAGCTGAGCGAGAAGCCGATGGCTTTAGGCAAAGGAATACTGAGGAGTTTGGTTTCGTCAAAGATTGGGATGGATTGGACCACCGCCACAGCTGATCACAACATAAAAGAGCATGTCAGTTCTCACTGTCTCATGAGTTTTCCTTATGATAGTCTACAGATACACTTACCTTCAGCTAGCACTCCAAGAGGGTACAGCGGTATCCATATGGTGTATCTCAACCAAGTCAACAACTTCCATTCGGTATCAATGCAGGTCAACATGTAGAAAGGATACCTATGGTTCATTATTACAAAAGCAGGATTAGATATCCGTTTTTATCCAACAAAAGTCGGTTGGAGGAACAATACACTACTGTTTGTATTTGGTAAGATTATTTTAACGTTTTTGAAAGAAGTCTCTTATGCTCACGAAGGCTGCATTCATGTGATCAAAAACACAACAAAAACAATATTGTGAAATAGTACTACAATTTACTTTTTCTATGTAAATTTTTTTTTAAATGCAATTTATTCCTATGATGTCAAAGCAGAATTTTCAGCATGATTACGCCAGTCTTCAGTGTCACATGATCCTTCAGAAATCATTCTAATATGATGATTTGCTACTTAGGAAACATTTCTGATTATCAATGTTGAAAACAATATTTCTGTGAAAAACATTTTTTTTTGTTTTTTAAGGATTCTTTGATGAATGGAAGGTTCATACAACTGTAGTGTATATTATTTATTTTTAATAAAAATATTTTATAACAGTCAAAACTTATGCAGATATGTATTCTCATCTATATGTTGTCATGTGAACTACTTACATTGCTTTTAAACCTAGTTTTGAGGTAATGAGTGTGACATTTCACTACTGGCACACGATGCGTGTCTCATAGTGATATGTTGTGTGAAAATGTTTTATCGCAAAAGAGGAAGAAGTGTAGAAAAAATGCGATTGTACAGAAACCACACACAACATCACTGCTGAAAGAGCAAAGACCATGAAAGCTTTACCTAAAACCATTAGCCTCAAATACCAACGTCTTTCTAATATAGTTTGTATTCTGTAATTATGTATAATTTTTTGTATATTTAGCAAAGAGAAGATGCATTTACTTTAACAAACTAAGGACTGCATATAGGCAGTTGAATAATTAATAACATCTGGCTCATAAAACACAAAAGAGGATATCCTGCAGATAAAGAAATTCAAACTACACATTGACACCATCTCCTACATTTCCTCACCACTAGCAGAAACTGCTCTTATAAGATCACACATGTATCATAATAATATTCACATAATTACCTGAATATCTCAATCGTACTCCACAGATAGAAGACAAAGAAGACCACTGGTTTGTTTTGCATATCCTCTAAGCTACCAAATATGACAAAAAGGATGAAGTTTCTCCCCATCACCTTTAACAAGAAAAATGTAAATAATTCTCACTGTCATTAAAGTTAATATTCAAAACAAACAGTGTAAAATGAAGTGCATTTAATTGGCTACTAAAGCATGGCGTGCTGTGCACTAGGCATACCTGAATGAAAGCAGGCATGACTCCAGTCTTAACCAACCCCACAGCAGGATTGATAACTTCCATTATTGCCAGCATCTGACAGAAGTACATCACGTCGGCAATGGTGTGAAATGTGTCGTAGAAAGAATCTGTTGGGTTGACAAAAAACTGTAAGGACCATACTGAACACTGAGTTTTCACACTTCAGAGTGTCACTTCATGTGCAATAAGATGCTCTTTTTATATATAAATACAGTTTATACAAACCAAACATTTGCATAACAGACCTGCAGGCCTTCAGAAAAATTCAAACGAAGTGCATTTCCTGACAGTGACAAACAAATGCATCTTTAATCTGCTTACAAAAACAAAAAAAAGAGTCTAACCTTGTCCAAGTATGAACAGACGTACAGTCATGTTGACAAAGATCCAGGAATAGCCGAGGAACTGGACCAAGTTGTACATAAAGAGAAACCCCTTTTTCAAGCCAAGAAAGGCTGCATAAAAAGGAGTGATGAATGCACGGTTATTATTTGGTAAGCTGACCCAATGTGTTTATTTTACACTCTTAGAATTAAAAATATACTCACGGTCCTTACGAACCCTTGACTCAATGCTGACTTTGTTTATTTTCTCTTCCTGCGAACAGAACACACATCAGGCAGTGCACGACTGTGAAGCTCTTCAAGTATAACTTAAATAGCAAACCTCTTTACCTTCTCTCTAAGCTCCATTTCTGCATCTGACTCATCCAGCCAGCGGTCAAAATCGGGTGCTAAAAACAGAGGCTTCCTCTCCTGCTTAGTGAGGCGATTCCACCAGACGTGCTCCTGCTTCTTTACCGTGATATTCACCTGCCGCTGGGTGGATTTGTGCTTCACCTGTGGACACAAACAGAACATGGAAAATGCACTGCACTTCATTGTGCAACCAAACGCTTTACATGTTTTTTTGTTGCAATTTCTGATGGCCGTTACCTCAGGCTTAACCGGTTTTAGGAATTCCAGGCTGAATTCGTATTCATTTTCTCCTTTCGCTCCATGCCCTAGACCTCAAAAAGAGCAGAACAGATAAAAGTCACACAACTGAAGAGAAAGAGCGTCCAACTGATGGTTAGTAGTGAGATGTACCTCGGAAGTGAAGGATGTTCTCTTCTACACCAATATTGAGATTCTGCGATAAGAGACAGAGTGAAAAAAAAAAGAAGTATGAAGTTTCAAGCTCCTCCTCCCACTGCCTGTTATATCAATACAATGCCTTCAAATGCACCATGCATCTGACAGATATTATAATATGTAGTTATAAAAAAATAATAATGCATCAGTAATGAATGGTTCACGTAATATAAGTCACCGTTTCAGGCTTCCTGAATTAAGATATTTATTTTAATTCACCTCTGAACAACCGGGTTTTTTTCTTCATTTAATGATAAAAGTGTGATTTCTAGACCTTGAAAAATTTATAAAATCTTATAACTCCATGGGCATTTTTATGAATAAGAATTTTTCTAATTATGCCAAGCTTTATAAATGTTAGGTTATTTAAAAATTCTTATCCAGTAAATAACAAACAACTGGAAACATGGTGCCTTTGAAAAACATTATGGACAATTGGTGGCATTGGAGTAAAAAAGGTTAAGAACCACTAATATGGGACTTGAGTTAAAGGAATAGTTTTCTACTATGGGAGGCAATGGTGTCCATCAACTATCTGGTAACAAATATCTTATTTTATGTTCAACAGAAGAAAGAAACTCAAAGTAATTGATGATTTTTAAGTGAACTATTCCTTTAATTGCATGGCCAATTAAAAAGTGTGTCTGATGTTATTAGGTTTTGGCATATGTTATACTTTTATTTTGCATTTCTGAGTTGTATGGAGACATACGAAGGGAAAACAATGTAATAATAGCTTTCTAACATGTACAATACACAAATTTATTTGCATTAAGGTACGTCATAGCAACCGTATTACTACACCACAGCAATACCACCTTTGTTCCAGAGCTCTCGATTGCAACATGCTTTCTCTCTCATTACCTTTAATGAGAGGACAGGTCAAACATGCTTTATCCTGCCCTGAGAAAGCAATGAGGGGGAAGGGGGCTGAAAGGTGTCTGAAACTGGATTGTAAATAAAACATGCCCTGCCATTGTAACTGAGCCAGATGGCTAGTGGTCCAGTAGGATCAAGTCCTGATCTCCCTTTCCGTAATCTTCATCTTTATTCTGATCTAGGCTTGATGCAAGTCCTGTCATCAGACCTACAGAAGGTGTTGTTATTCAAAGGAATATCAACCTAACACGGTTCTGTAACCTAGAACCTGGATGTGCATACATATTAAATGCAATAAATGCGAAATGAAAGAAGAAGATGAAAATGCATTGCCTATTATGATGTAATTGCCCCATAAAAGCAAGTTTTTCTTACCTGTGCATCACTGATCTCCACTCGCAGGTATATCTCCCCATGCCGCTGTGCCCAGTACACGTGAGGTGTGAGAGCCTGCATTGCAAATATTCACATTAAAATGTGCTTTACTCAGATTTAACAATGAATGACAGGCAATGTAAATCTTGAAACAAGCAGCCGGAATACGTTTCCACCGATTCTGTCATTTGTCCAGAATATTCTTCGAATGCGCGTGCGCGCAAGTGAACGCAGCACTCTCCGCCCACTTTTCAATTTTCCGGAAGTATCTATCTCATTGATTTTCTCTAAAACTCCTCAATAACGACTTCTATGCCTTGAACCAAACCACCAAGCCATGAGACGAATATCATTTCAAACATTGGTTTAGAGAAACTAAGCATTTGAAAATAAGAGAAAAAGACACAAGACCGTGTGCATAGCTATTGAGCCAATGAACTACGCTGCCCGTGAAGCACTGGGAATGACGTAATCGAATAAAAGAACGACAATATATAAAATGTGCAATATTAGCTATAAATAAATGAAGAAAATGTGCGATTTGCATGAATTTATAGACTATTATTATAAGCATGAAATACAACACATGATGTAATTGAGCAGCCCTTATGGATTATGGGCAGGATAATTCGTCACGATTTTGTTCAACAAAGTTGAAATCACATTTAATTTCCATAGATAAAGGCGTAAATCCTCTTATATGAAGGAACATTATCTGTTTGCCAGCTTCATAGAGTATTTTACTGTGTACACTTCCAGCCAGCGACGGCGCTGTGACGTCGCGTTTGCTCCACTGTTTACGGAAGTAAAGTTAGACAAAAACCGTTTATATACTGTCTATGACAAAAACCTACGGTTAACGTGCACGGACTCCAAACACTGCTGTGCAATTTAAGTGTTCAATTAAATTCCTCATCCCGTGCTACAATTTAAAGATGGGTTATACAAATATCATACCTTACAAAGGAAATGCTTTAGAAAGGGGGAGCTAATCAATAGAACACGTTTATATAGTTAACACGAAGATTGCTATTTTTATATATAATGCAGCAGGATTCTGAATCTAATCTTAAACTAGACTTGCAAACAAATAGTACAAGATTTAATGTTCTGGTCGGTTTGACTGGCAGTGTAGCTGCACTCAAGGCGCCTTTGTTGGTAACACAACTACTTGAGATTCCAGGGGTAAGTGTAACGTTATTTATATTCCGACAGTTCAAACTGTATGCAACTATGCATGCTTGAAGCTGACAGAGCCACATGTCCTCCAATGTTATTTTTATTTCACACATTTGTCCACTAGAGAGTGCTGTTTTTTTAAACATTATAAGTTATTTAAAAATGACTACATGTCATGATTAATTGAATAAGTAATAAACTCAAAATTTGTATGGTTTGAGTGGATGTTGTCATTTTTGTCCTTCAAAATAATAGGACATTAAAAGCACAATAGTGTTTTTATGGTGTCAATTTATTTATTTGGCTTACAAATAAATTGACCATATTTGTTTAATTTATTTGACTTACGAATGAATGAGTAAATACATAAATACAATTTGATCAAAAAAAACAAAAAACATATTTATCATAATAAAGGTTTTAGCCCTGTTTTGTGAATTTTTTATGATTTTAAGTGTCAGTCAAATATGAGTTGAGGGATGGGATTTTTTAAAGGGCGAACCGATCATTTTTTTCCTGTTCTGTTCTCTAGGTTGATGTACGTGTGGTCACCACTGACCATGCCACTCATTTTTACGATATCAGTGAAGTCTCTGTTTGTGTGTACAGAGATAAGGATGAGTGGGAGGTGAGTACTGCCTTTGAAGAGGAAGAGATGCATTTTCGGTAATCAAACAACAACATTATATTGTTTCCTGCTGTGAAGTTACATCAATACACTAACTGACCTGGATATGAGAGTTTTAGTAGAAGATGTGAAAGGCTTTCCTTATATTTCTATGCTAGATGTGGACAAAGCGCTCTGACCCTGTGCTACATATCGAACTTAGACGCTGGGCAGATCTTTTAGTGATTGCTCCACTGGATGCCAACACACTTGGCAAAATTGCCAGTGGAATATGTGACAACCTTTTGGTAGGTAATGTATTTATGACATTTTGTATGGATTTTCTTTAGATGCATTATTATGTAAGTATGCTTTACCCATTTTGTTGATGACAGACATGTGTGGTGCGGGCCTGGGACAGCAGCCGTCCTCTGCTCTTCTGTCCTGCTATGAACACAGCCATGTGGAAGCACCCTATCACTGCACAGCAAGTGGCCACACTTAAAGGCTTTGGCTACGTTGAGATACCATGCATTTCCAAAAAACTTGTCTGTGGAGATGAAGGTATCTTCCAAGAATGTGTTTTTACGAGGCAATTGCACTGATAAGGGAGAATGGAACAGATAAAAAAAATTGTCATCGGTGTGTGAGAATCAGTCATGCATTATTCATTAACTGAAGATCAAACAGGCGTCAGACTTTTATTAGCATTCTTCTGAGGATTTAATGAATTAATGTTTCTTGTGTTTTGGCCCGTCTTACATTCCAGCCTCTGTGTCTTCGCAGGTAAAGGTGCCATGGCAGAGGTTTCAACTATTGTTGAAACTATCAAACTGCACATCCAGAAACATCCTGAATGACCTCAGACTAAACATACCAGGGCCAGCAGGCGGGAGACACAAGGTTGTCCACACATCGTTATTATTATTATTCGTGCTATATCTTCTATTACATTTAACCTGGATTTTGCCATAAAAAGCTGACATAGCACTGAGAAACATTTATCATTGTCATTTATCATTCTTTGTAATGGTTCTATTCATTACATCCATTGAATTTTGCTCAAAAATGTATAATAGATGATCAGAAACTGACACTTTACACTGTAAAAAATTAAAATAAACTGTTCTCTGTTTAAGTAATACATTTCCTAAGTAACACGGCTTCGTTTAGTCAATCTAAATTTGTTCATTCACTAAAGGCAAAATTCCTCATTCAGCCAATAAATTCTTCAAGTCAATTTGTTCTGTAAATTTTTCAATAATTTGATCTAAGACTTTGATAGCTTTACATATAGACTTTTAGGACACTTATTATGTTAAATGATCCATGCTATCTTTGTTTGTGAAGGAGCAATCGTCCTTCAAAGCAAACCTATTCAGGACCTCAACACTGGGCACACAAACCTCAGGAATGGTGACAGTCAACAAATGTAAAAAGATGAGCTCTTAACATCACGACTAGTTGCTAACAATAATGAGAAACCACCAACAAAAGTTAAAATAAAGACAGCAAACAGCAAAACAGTAATCCTATTACAGTAAATGTAGAATTTATTCACGCTGCAATGCATGTTGGGAACTCATGAAGCCTCAACATTTCAAAAGTATTGTTCAATTCAATTGTTTGTAATTCTTTATTGTTTGACTAAATGGGACAGAATTTGGGGGAATTCTGTTGGTCTATCGTGGGTTTTTATTGTTTCAAATTATTAACATTTCTTAATATTTGTAACTCAAAAGGTTCTCTAACCTTTTTATAATTTAATAATATCAGTGTATTGTCATTTAATGATATCAGAGTAATGACCACAAAAGCCATGTAACACTTATGATCAATGGGGAGATAAAAAGGCTATTTAGAAGGGAACAAAATATTCATGTTTGGTGTAGTTTACTTTATAAAAAACTGCTTTAAATGTTTAAAGTGTATGTGATCTAGTTTTGGGATACATGTTCTCTCACTGAACTCACACCTGTAAGCGTGGGTCGAGTGAGGGGCCTCTAACCGCAACAGTAGCAAGCGGTCATGAAAATAGACTCAGGTTGTACTTGAAGATGCTGATGTACTTAACACCTCCAAATATATGTTTTTCAGATGCATATCCTGTTTGCAGGTTGCCGTTAGAAATGGGTTCTGTTCTGTTATTCATATGTGGTTAACCACCTATGTTCACATTTGGCCAAGATGCACCAAAAGCACAAGCATACTATATGATTACCTTAAATTTGGTCTAAATAATAATAAAAAAGGGTTTTTTTTAAGGCTTTGTCAAATTATTGAGTGCAGAATATGGGTGATTCTTCAATTAGGGAAACATTTCTGTCCCCTAAGACAGTGGTTCTCAATTCCAGTCCTCGTGACCCATTGCTCTGCACATTTTGCATGTCTCTCTTATCTGACACACTCAGTTCAGTTCATGGAGTCTCTCCTAATGAGCTGATGATCTGGTTCAGGTGTGTTAAATAAGGGAGACAACTGTGCAGAGCAGTGGGTCACGAGGACTGGAATTGAGAACCACTGCCCTAAGAAGATTTTAAGGAATTTAAAATAATTTTAGGTTTAAAGGATAGCTTATAGCAATACTGTTTAATTCTCCTAATTTTTAAGTGTTGAATTTCCTAGAATAATAATTCAAAGATTATCCTGACCAGATTTTTTATGTATAAGTTGTACAGTAGTGGTCAAAATTGATGGCACCCCTGATAAATATGATAAAAAATAAATCTGCATTGTTTATCCTTTTGATCTTTCCTTCAAAAAATTCGCAAAAATCGAACCTTTCATTGAAGTAAAAGAATTGAAATTGGGGGGTAAATCACATTATGAAATAAATGTTTTTCTCCAAAACACGCTGGCCATAATTGTTGGCACCCCTAGAATTTTTTATGAGAAAAATATCTCTGAAGTATATTCCCATTAATATTTACCTTTTTTAGCACATCAGGAGGACTAGGAACATGACATTGTCCAGCTATGACTTCTTGTTTCACAGGAGTTTAAATATGAGGAAACACAAATGCCAAATTCCCTTAATCGTCCATCACAATGAATAAAACCACAGAATATAGTTCTGATGTGCAGCAAAAGATTGTTGAGCTTCACAAAATAGAAAGTGGCTGTAAGAAAATATCTAAAGAATTGAAAATCCCCATTTTGACCATCAGGGCAATAATTAAGAAGTTATAATCAACTAAAGATGTTACGAATCTGCCTGGAAGAGGACGTGTGTCTATATTGTCTTAATGGACGGTGAGGAGGAAAGTTTGAGTGGCCAAAGACTCTTCAAGGATCACAGATGGAGAATTGCAGAGATTAGTTGAGTCTTGGGAGTCAGAAAGCCTAAAAAAAAATGATCAAACAACCCCTACATCACCACATGTTGTTTGGGAGGGTTTCAAGAAAAATCCTCCTCGCTCCTCCAAGAACAAACTCCAGCATATTCAGTGGTCAGACACGACTGGATCTTCAAAAGGGACCGGATTCTATGGTCAGATAAAACGGAAAAAAAAGGGCTTTTTGGCAGCAAACCCACAAGATGTGTTTGGTGCAAACAGGGATGAAGAGTACCCCATGCCTACGGTTAAATAAACTGCTGGATCTTATATGTTGTGGGCATATTTATTTGCTGGAGGTCCTGGACTTCTTGTTCAGATACATGGTATTATGGATTCTAGCAAATACAAACAGATAAAAAATCTAAACCTGACGGCCTCTGCTAGAAATCTTATAATGGGCCGTGGTTGGATCTTCCATCAGGACAACGGTCCAAAACAAACATCAAAATCAACACAAAATTGTGTAACTGAGCACAAAATGAAGCTTCTGCCATGACCGTCACAGTTCCCTGACCTGATGAGTGGAGTGAACTGAAGAGAAGAAGCACCAACATGAACTTGTGAATCTGAAGGATCTGGAGAGATTCTGTATGAAGGAATGGTCTCTGATCTCTGGTCAGATGTTCTCCAAACTCATCAGGCATTATAGAAGAAAACTCAGATCTGTTATCTTGGCAAAAGGAGGTTGCAAAAAGTATTTAATAACAGGGTGCCAACAATTATGGCCAGCGTGTATTGGAGAAAAACATTTATTTTATAATGTGATTTACCCCCCACTTTCAATTATTTTACTTCAATGAAAGGTTAGATTTTTGTGAATTTTTTGAATGAAAGATCAAAAGGATAAGCAATGCAGATTTATTTTTTACAGCCATTTTTTTATCATATTTATCAGGGGTGCCATCAATTTTGACCACCACTGTATATGTTTTTTAAAACAATCACTGTCCCCAATATTGCGGTCATTAACATCATGCCAAGCATTTTACAGTTTTCAGAGGGAAAATATATATATACTATATATATAATACTGACTAAAATAATTTCTGATCTCTAATCAGTGACACTAATTTCTATCATAACCAAAAATATATTTCAGAATTTAAAAGTTTTCAATCTTTCTCATAATACAAGAGACTGCTGTGATAATTGAGACCATTTTACCAATCAGACGTTTAAAATAATACCAAAGATGAAAGGGGAAAAAACAATAGATTCATTAGATAAGTCATAAGTGGTATATTGCTGGTGAACTTTTAAGTGACTTGAGCCAGGGTGAAAGTAGGGCAGTAGGGAGAGGTTGGCTCATAGATAAGCAAGGAGAAAAGTCTGGGCAAGGCAGTGTCCTATGCTCTTTCTTTGAGATCTTCTCTTCAGATTAGTGAGTTTTATTGTTTTATTGCAGCGTTTGATCTCATGTTCTGACTTAGCAGGGAAACCAGTCTTACATAGACATGGTCAGATTGGCTTTGGCATACTAATGTTGCTAGAAAATAAGAAAATATAAATACAAGAAAATATCCTCAACACCATTACACCACCAGCAGCAGCCTGAACCGTTGATATGATACTAAATTCTGACCCTACCATCTGAATGTTGCAGCAGAATTCGAGACTCGTCAGGCCAGGCAACATTTTCCCAATCTTTTATTGTCCAATTTTGGTGTGCGGGTGTGATTTGTAGCCTCAGTTTCCTATTCTTATCTGACAGGATTGGCACCCGGTGTGTTCTTCTGCTGCTGTAGCCCATCTGCTTCAAGGTTTGGTGTGTTGTGCGTTCAGAGATGCTATTTTTCAGACCTCGGTTGTTACGAGTGATTATTTGAGTTAATGTTGCCTTTCTATCAGCTCAAACCAGTCTGGCCATTCTCCTCTGACCTCTGGTATCAACAAGGCATTTTCACTCACAGAACTGCCGTTCACTGGATATTTTATTTTCAGCCCGTTCTCTGTAAACCCTAGAGATGGTTGTGTGTGAAAATCCCAGTAGATCAGCAGTTTCTGAAATACTCAGACCAGCCAGTCTGCCACCAACAACCATGCCACGTTCAAAGTCACTCTAAAATCACTCTTCTTCCCCATTCTGATGCTCTGCTTGAACTTCAACAGATCATCATGACCACGTCCACATGCCTAAATGTATTGAGTTGCTGCCATGTGATTGGCTGATTAGATATTTGCGTTAACAAGCAGTACATTGTATAGTGCCAATGCAGTATTTTAATATTTTGTTACATTTTCCATTTTTACTATTACATTAATCATTTTATGCTTAAAATGTGCTGGTCTGTTTAAATTGTGCAGAAAATTTGCTTTTTAATGACTTCCATTGTGACACCTTACGCCTTTACATGTCCCATTTGGGCATGTTGTAATTTTTCAATAGTTTTTTTTTTTGTGTGTGTAAAATATAGAAATGAACATTGTTGCATGATGGTTAATTGCATGATATCAAAGGATGAATCATTTTCATGTTAGTTCAGTCAACGATGCATACGCTGGCACATTACATTTTAACATTTAATCAAAACACTTGTTCATCCTCATTTGCTTTGCAAAGCAGCTGAGGTGTTGTCATCAGATGTAGTCAGTGCTGCTTTACACACAGTCCCCGGTCTGATGCGGTGTCCTCCTGTCATTGGCTGCCAAGCCAGACTTTAAAAACAGGCAGGAGGTTGAAACCTTTGTCAAGCGGGTACTGGAAAGCGGTGAAATCAACTGAGCATAATGTGGAGGAGGCTCCAATCTCTTGGCAGGCTAAATAAGTGTACAATATTCTTAGTCACATGTGGGTTGTAGATGGCACGGATCTGTGTTATTCAAGGTCAGTTCACTAAAAAGCTTTTTGTACAGGAAACAACATGGGAAATGTATTGCGAAACATCAAGAACCAATCCATTGCACAATTCTGGTGCAATTATGTTCATGTCTCCTTTTACTCTTTTGAGGACAACAAAAAATAATCAACATTTATTGTGGGTTTTCTCCATGTGTGAACCTTATGTTTCATCATCAGAGATCTAATTTATGATTTTTAAAATGCACACACAAACCTTGCAGACTTCTCAGGGCTCAGGTGTACCCCAGCAGATTGCTTGATGTTGGAGGTGTCACTAAGGTTGAGTAAACACTTGTCACATTTCCTGCTTGTAGTCCTTTGGGGATGTTGACGGGCCCTTGGTGCTGCTTCCCCAGGTAGCTGAAATGTAATACAGACATAGCTGATGTAACTCTACAGCTGAGTGAACTCATAGCTCCTGACTAGCGCAGGAGCTGGCACCGTTTCATCACTTATATAAACATATCACGTTCAAAGTAAACACATTCAAATAGCGCAAATGTGATGCTGCTGCTGCTGCTGCTGCTAAAAAGAAAATGAACACAACAGGAAATATTTGAGAATAAACCCTAACACAACATGTTCATTGATCAATATACTAGTTCATAATACGTCAATGATACTGTGTTAAAAAGGTGTGGGGTGGGGAATTGCAATACTTGGAAATCAGTGGAAATTGCAATACTTTCAAAGAAATTTTATTATGCAACAAAGCACATACAGATCAAGATCAAACGTTTCAATCAGCCTTCTTCAGTGAGTCATCATTATAAGTTCATGCCTTTAATATATTAAACCTTATTGTAAAGTGTTACCAATATATTATTTTTTATATCATGTATTAAGCATTGATTTTATTTGAGCTTCTACAGTCACAACAGTTGTTAAGATGGTCCTGATAAACATAGCAATCATTGACTTTTCACTATCGCCTAACTATCATACTTTCTGTTGGTTTCTTCCTCATCCAGAGATGGTTATTTGCTGATTTCCAATATATTTCAATTTTCTTACTGTAACTGGCAGAATGCTTGTCTATGTAAGAGCACATAGTCTCAGAGAAAGTCTCACCTTTATATGTGTTATTTCAGTTAAATAAAAATAGTAGTATGGTGTCAAACATGACAACTAAGGGTCACATAGAACATTGCGCTTTTGTGCATGCTTTTAAAAAACCTCATCTCTCCCCACCCCCTCCCTGCTGGAACTGGTTTAATCTGTCACAACCGTCATGTTAACTTTGGCTTCCTTTTTCTTTTATCTAGCCTTGTTATTTCATGACCTTTGTTCTCCCTCTCAATATTGTCCTCTTCTTGGGTTTGTAATGTTTTGATAAAATGGCAAATGACTATGGTTTCTGTATAAGAAAAGTAGTGAACTCAAGAAGCTTCACATTATGGCAAAAAAAAAAAAGTGCTTTTTAAAAATTCTTTAGGACAATGTGAAAGAGCAAAATGAGAGAGTATATGTGTGAGACAACTGATTTGATTTCATCTTCCCTTATAGGGTTTTAAATAATGAACACCTGGTGACATGAAAACTGGAAGTGCAAGGTGTTGTGGGAAATCCTGTAGAGACCCTGTTCCTGAGGAAAGATCACTCCCTGGGGAACATTCGGTCTTACGGAGGACATCAACTTGTATGTAGTTGCAATCTCAACGTGCAAACGATTAGACACAGTAGACAGATGTACTGTGTTTAGCAACAACACTGTAAAATGAAAGTAATCAGGTAAAAATGAAGACAATAAAGCTCAAAATTCTGTTCATTGTCTGTTAACAGCCATGAGTCATTCCACATGTCAGTTATTTTGCAACTAAAATAAACACATTATATTCTGTTAATAAATGACCTAAATCTGGCTTCCTAAGCCATGACCAACCATTAACAAGGGATCAATAAATAACAGACATCTCTGCTATCTGTGTTGTGTCAAACCTGAACTGCAGAGATTCTGATGAACAACACTATACTACAACAGTTAGTGTTAATCTCAATATTTACTTATACATTTTTAAGATCAACAGCTGTATCTATTAGCATTAGTAAATGCACTGTGAACTAACATGAACGTGAACATTTTTATATATAAATGTATAAAAATTTACATATACAGTGAGAATAAGTAAAAAGTGAGAATAAGGAAAATAAGTATTTGAACACCCTGCTATTTTGCAAGTTCTCCCACTTGGAAATCATGGAGGGGTCTGAAATTGTCATCGTAGGTGCATGTCCACTGTGAGAGAAAATCACAATACATGATTTTTTAACTATGTATTTGTATGATACAACTGCAAATAAGTATTTATACACCTGTCTATCAGCTAGAATTCTGACCCTCAAAGACCTGTTAGTCTGCCTTTAAAATGTCCACCTCCACTCCATTTATTATCCTAAATTAGATGCACCTGTTTGAGGTCGTTAGCTGCATAAAGACACCTGTCCACCCCATACAATCAGTAAGAATCCAACTACTAACATGGCCAAGACCAAAGAGCTGTCCAAAGACACTAGAGACAAAATTGTACACCTCCAAAAGGCTGGAAAGGGCTACGGGGAAATTGCCAAGCAGCTTGGTGAAAAAAGGTCCACTGTTGGAGCAATCATTAGAAAATGGAAGAAGCTAAACATGACTGTCAATCTCCCTCGGACTGGGGCTCCATGCAAGATCTCACCTCGTGGGGTCTCAATGATCCTAAGAAAGGTGAGAAATCAGCCCAGAACTACACGGGAGGAGCTGGTCAATGACCTGAAAAGAGCTGGGACCTCCGTTTCCAAGGTTACTGTTGGTAATACACTAAGACGTCATGGTTTGAAATCATGCATGGCACGGAAGGTTCCCCTGCTTAAACCAGCACATGTCAAGGCCCGTCTTAAGTTTGCCAATGACCATTTGGATGATCCAGAGGAGTCATGGGAGAAAGTCATGTGGTCAGATGAGACCAAAATAGAACTTTTTGGTCATAATTCCACTAAACGTGTTTGGAGGAAGAAGAATGATGAGTTCACCATCACCAAGAACACCATCCCTACAGTGAAGCATGGGGGTGGTAGCATCATGCTTTGGGGGTGTTTTTCTGCACATGGGACAGGGCGACTGCACTGTATTAAGGAGAGGATGACCGGGGCCATGTATTGCGAGATTTTGGGGAACAACCTCCTTCCCTCAGTTAGAGCATTGAAGATGGGTCGAGGCTGGGTCTTCCAACATGACAATGACCCGAAGCACACAGTCAGGATAACCAAGGAGTGGCTCTGTAAGAAGCATATCAAGGTTCGGGCGTGGCCTAGCCAGTCTCCAGACCTAAACCCAATAGAGAATCTTTGGAGGGAGCTCAAACTCCGTGTTTCTCAGCGACAGCCCAGAAACCTGACTGATCTAGAGAAGATCTGTGTGGAGGAGTGGGCCAAAATCCCTCCTGCAGTGTGTGCAAACCTGGTGAAAAACTACAGGAAACGTTTGACCTCTGTAATTGCAAACAAAGGCTACTGAACCAAATATTAACATTGATTTTCTCAGGTGTTCAAATACTTATTTGCAGCTGTATCATACAAGTTAAATAGTTAAAAAATCATACACTGTGATTTCTGGATTTTTTTTTTTTTTAGATTATGTCTCTCACAGTGGACATGCACCTACGATGACAATTTCAGACCCCTCCATGATTTCTAAGTGGGAGAACTTGCAAAATAGCAGGGTGTTCAAATACTTATTTTCCTCACTGTATATAGTGAAGGGGTGGATTCTCGAATACTGACTCTAAAGGATTTAGGTAGTTATAGAATTCCATGTCTTCTCACTGGAACGTGCTTTCTCCTTGTTTTTGAGAGAAGCAACACATGTTAAGATATATTTACTCTTCTAGCTGACCATGGTAGACTAGGTCACCGGGGTCACTCAGGCCCCAATTATTCTTACAATACCCTTCAAAATTTTGAAGAGGATTTGTGACATTTGAATTCACTTATTATTGCAGAAGTGTCTTCTAAAGTGCTCTGTAGTAAAATGGTCATGTGTATGATAAGACTGATGTGCCCTATTTATGTGTGCGAGGTAATTCATTAAAGCTACTTTTTCCTTCCGAGCAATGTTGTTTACTTTTGCTTATCTGGGTCAAAATACTTATAAGACATCCTTCTATGATTATAATCATAGATTATATGATCTCTGTATACAGAGAGCAATTTTCATACGGGTATTAATAATTAGAGGAAGTGCTGCAGAAGTTATTGACCTTACTTGTTTGCCCTCAACCATTTATTATACAGGATGATACAATATCTTTGATACTAGCACGCATTGAGATCAAAGCTCTTGACCGTTGCGAGGATAAGGAGGTAATGGAACATACTGAGTGAGCGCTTGGAATTTCCCCTCCATGTTAATACTAACAATCACTGAAAATTTAACGTTTTATACGCTATCAAATTTTTCAATTTTTAATAGATATACATTCATTCATATTTTAAATTGCTGGAATCTTTATGAAAGGAGGTGTGTGTCGAGTATTTTCAGAAGATCTCTTGCAGATTTACAGTAGATGGATTAGAAGTGCACAAACATGTGCAACTCATGTTACAATTATCCAAAAATCCTTTGCACCCACAAGAAACAGTATCCATACAATGAAGGTATCCATACATGGCCATTTATTGTATGGACAAAAACAGATAAAACATTCAGTGTCTTTTATTGTGTTCTGTAGAAAAAAGAAAGAAAGGAATGACAAGTAAATGATGACAGAAGTTTCATTTTTGGGTGATCTGTCCCTTTAAGAGATGATACTTATTGGATTATGATGTATTCAATTGCAACTACAGTGGTGGTCAAAATTGATGGCACCCCTGATAAATATGATAAAAAATGGCTGTAAAAAATAAATCTGCATTGCTTATCCTTTTGATCTTTCATTCAAAAAATTCACAAAAATCTAACCTTTCATTGAAGTAAAATAATTGAAAGTGGGGGTAAATCACATTATGAAATAAATGTTTTTCTCCAATACACGCTGGCCATAATTGTTGGCACCCTGTTATTAAATACTTTTTGCAACCTCCTTTTGCCAAGATAACAGATCTGAGTTTTCTTCTATAATGCCTGATGAGTTTGGAGAACACCTGACAAGAGATCAGAGACCATTCCTTCATACAGAATCTCTCCAGATCCTTCAGATTCACAAGTTCATGTTGGTGCTTCTTCTCTTCAGTTCAGCCCACTCATCAGGTCAGGGAACTGGGACGGTCATGGCAGAAGCTTCATTTTGTGCTCAGTTACACAATTTTGTGTTGATTTTGATGTTTGTTTTGGACAGTTGTCCTGATGGAAGATCCAACCACGGCCCATTATAAGATTTCTAGCAGAGGCCGTCAGGTTTAGATTTTTTATCTGTTTGTATTTGCTAGAATCCATAATACCATGTATCTGAACAAGATGTCCAGGACCTCCAGCAAATAAATAGGCCCACAACATATAAGATCCAGCAGTGTATTTATTTAACCGTAGGCATGGGGTACTCTTCATCCCTGTTTGCACCAAACACATCTGCTGGGTTTGCTGCCAAAAAGCCCTTTTTTTTAGTTTTATCTGACCATAGAATCCGGTCCCTTTTGAAGATCCAGTCGTGTCTGACCACTGAATATGCTGGAGTTTTTTTTTTTGGAGGAGCGAGGAGGATTTTTCTTAAACCCTCCCAAACAACATGTGGTGATGTAGGGGTTGTTTGATAATTTTTTTTTAGGCTTTCTGACCCCAAGACTCAACTAATCTCTGCAATTCTCCATCTGTGATCCTTGGAGAGTCTTTGGCCACTCAAACCATCCTCCACACTATCCATTAAGACAATATAGACACACGTCCTCTTCCTGGCAGATTCGTAACATCTTTAGTTGATTATAACTTCTTAATTATTGCCCTGATGGTCAAAATGGGGATTTTCAATTCTTTAGATATTTTCTTACAGCCACTTTCTATTTTGTGATGCTCAACAATCTTTTGCTGCACATCAGAACTATATTCTTTGGTTTTATTCATTGTGATGGACGATTAAGGGAATTTGGCCTTTGTGTTTCCTCATATTTAAACTCCTGTGAAACAAGAAGTCATAGCTGGACAATTTCATGTTCCTAGTCCCCCTGATGTGCTAAAAAAGGTAAATATTAATGGGAATATACTTCAGAGATATTTTTCTCATAAAAAATTCTAGGGGTGCCAACAATTATGGCCAGCGTGTTTTGGAGAAAAACATTTATTTCATAATGTGATTTACCCCCAAATTTGAATTCTTTTACTTCAATGAAAGGTTAGATTTTTGCTAATTTTTTGAAGGAAAGATCAAAAGGATAAACAATGCAGATTTATTTTTTACAGCCATTTTTTATCATATTTATCAGGGGTGCCATCAATTTTGACCACCACTGTACAAAATATATTTAAAGTCAACCATGAAATCAAAATGTATTCAATCAATTCGTATTTTTTATGGAATATTGCACTTTTTAATCTACACATCATTATAAAAAAAAAATAAAAAAAAGATGTGCCCTCATAATCTTTATTAAAATAACTTTGTTGCTGTTTACCAGTGCGAGGACGGGACAACCTGTCACTCACATGAGATCACAGCAATAGCAAACGACAACAATCCTATGATCCGATGAATCAATTCCCGATGGACAATAAAAATATAAATAAAAAGACTATTGTGACTTCCTTTTCATGCTGACTTTAAGCATATATTGAAGTAAAGAAACTTTGATTTTGTAATACTGCTGTAGGCTACAGCAGTATTGCAAAATACCTACAGGAGTATTGCAAAATCAATATTACAATGTGAACGCTGTGAGATTTACATCCAGTGCAGTTTCAAAATGGTCTGAATTCTTCTAGCATTAGCAGAGTATAATGTCTTCTTTATTCAATGCACCTGGGCACACACACACACACTACCCTTTAGTAGATGCACTTTTTTAATCAGAATGATTATTACATTTCATTCTCCAATCAGTCTGACTATACAGAATAACATTAACCTTCCCTTTTTTTCCCTCTAGCTAGATAAGCTAGAACCGTTGAGCGTAAACACTGAAATGGAATGATCATTCCCACCGGCAATGTTTGGACTACCTATCAGCTCTCTTATGCGTCCTAACAGGGGGTGATGGTAGCTTTGTGAAAGAGCACATGAGCAATAAGTCTCAGCAAGAGTTACAACTTCTCCAATTTATGGTGTCTGACACGTCGGTTTGAAGAACATTCTTTAAGGAAACGTTGTGTCATTCCTGGTCATGGGAGAACCATGACAGCTGATTTCCTGTTTAATTTTCTTATATCATGTTTGGTTCTATCTTTTTAGGTCAACGTGATCTGTTGTCCTGAAATTGTGTTAGGGTAAGCATGACGACTGGAAACATCTGCGTCTCAGGATAGATAAAAAGGGAAGTATTTCGGTCCTAGACAGACAGAAATGTGGAAAGATGCCAGTGCTCAGAGGGGTAAAAAATGTGTTTTAAGATCACTTCTAGGTGTGAGACGAAAGACAAAGACTTGTTAGTAAAAGAGTGTTGCATCATTTCCTTTGTTCTGCCACTAATATTTTTTTATTTTTTATTAGCAGGAGTTTGAGCAAACAGAAATCCAGCAGAGCGGATAAATGTAAGGTAAATAATGTCATGAGGTTAGTCACCATTCCATACTAGAGTAAATAAACTTCATGTATAACAGTTGGACTAATGAGGCATAGTGAACTTTATAAACTTAAACTGAATGGCATTTATAAACAAACACACATCTTCATACTAATTATGAGTTTATAATTATAATTTCCCTCACTAAGTATTTTACGCACTGCATTTGTCACACAAACTCACAACTACATTACATATTGTGTCATAGTACTTTCTAACCGCTAAGTTCTCAGCTTCTCCGTCTGTTGTAGAAATGTTATGTTCATCCCAAGTACTGACTGGTACTTTGACATTTTACATGAATGACATAATAGCATGAAGAAACTTGACAAAGAAGCCCAGTCTGTCTAAGCAGGCTACATTTCCATTTTCATCCCTTGTAAGAAAAGCTATTCAGTTAGCCGAGCCGAGCAACAAAACCAGGGTTTAGCTGTTGTGTGTTCATCATGCCATCTTAAACTGACAGTTGGTGAAATTTCCACGCAGAGGTGTGTGATAGGCATGTCAAACATCACAAACCACATGTAGGCCTACAGGATATGTGTGTTCTAGCTCATGACTGTTTGATAGTAACATCCTTTTTAAATTAGTTTTCTATTTCCTATTAATACTAATGTTGATTTACACTGGTTAAATTAGATTTTTAGTGACTTTTAAGGGCAATAAATCTGCAGCGTCACTTATACATCACAATATTTCCCAGTGTAGCAAGAAAATAGGTCTATGGCATCCATAAATCTAAAACATTAATAAGTTTAATAATTAATAAGTTGTAATGTTTTTTTGTTTGTTTTTTTTAACCTAAAGAGACAAGTTTGGAGATTTTTAATAATGTAAAATAAAAACTGACATAGAATGAAGAAGAAATAACATTCCACATTTTTTTCTAGGTCAGATTTTTTTTTACACTAATCATGTGGACCTTTGTACAGACGGTCAGATGTTTTTGCTTCAAGTGCAGCACAAAATGCTCTTTGGATCATTCTCAAATCATGCTGGAGAACACCATCATCAGGTTTGTCACAAATGCATGGAGTTCATGGAGCTTTAGTGCTGATATCATTAAAACTAAGGGTGGCCAACGAATACAGGCATTCTGAAATCATTGCTCATGTTTTGCAGTTAAACTTTGCACGCAATGCTAATCATTTAAGCTGTAAAGAAAAAAGTTTATTTAAATAAGAATATAATGCAAAATAGAAGCCTTTTTTTTCGCAGACGTTTGGACTGTACCCTAACTTTCTTTAATAACAATCTATTTATGTTGTCTAAAATTCTTCTGCATCTTTTATTCAGTGCAACCAAGACAAAATCTAATTTATTTAACATTTGTATTACTATTATGCTTGACCTGTGCTTGTGCTAAATATAGAAATGGTCAGAAACGGGTTAAGAAGACGTTGTTGTTTTAAGAAATATACGTTACCATCTAGCCTCACACTCACGCATGATTTAACTGCTGCCGCCTGTGCGTTTAAGCCCCGCCCTCTTTTTTTACTGTCGCCGTTCGATTGGCTATACGTGCTACCACCGACATACTTCGACTGCTAGTGCTAAATAACCTCTCGGAAAATAAGCAGCGACGTTAAAGCAGCATGCTTCTTCTCTCTGCTCTCCTGAACAATACTTCATCCGCTCCCAAATCGTTTGGGTTATACTTTTGGGTGTTTCAGTTGTCATGGATTGGTTGCGGACGGATAGGAATTTCAGTGCACGAGGTGAGTGTTGCTGCATAAACAAAAGTTGGTTTAGGGGTTGTTACAACGTGAACTTGTTGGCGAAGATTGACGAAGTTTTACGAACATTATCAATACACAGATGAATGTTGACAACTGTGTTTGGCTCGGGTGTAAAGTTTGGCATTGGACTTTGAGACCGCTTTTCAGCTTATATGATAAACGCTATCAGAATTATCCGAAGTAAAAAACAGTGTAACGTTAGTATATTAAACACACGGTTTACATTGTTTATTTAAATGTACGTTTAATTACGATGAATCCTTAACATATCGAAGGCTCTTGACGTTTTTTTCGCTTTCGTTTCCCCACAGTTTACAGAAGTGTCTAATGCAAATATTTAGATCAGGTAAATGTTGACGAAAGTTTACCAAAACACCCATAACGTGTCCCAAATGGTGTCTTCTCTTCTCTAAACGCGGATTTGCATGAATGAATTTGCATGTTCACCTCGCGCGCATAATAGAGTCTTGTCTTCAATTTGTCAGGGAGCAATAAGGTTGTGTACGTTACACAGTATAATGTTAATGTATACTTTTTTATTAACATTTGGTAACTGTTTAGAAGTTTCAGTTCATAACACACTTCTTCCTGTGTTACTTTAGCATCATATAGGCACATTAGGCTTATTTGGACATTATGGCCGCGTCCAAATGCGGCACGCGCCTATGATGCTCATAAAAGCTGACTACGAAGGCAACTCACTAGGTTTTGACACACAGCCACAGTATGCTGAAAGATGTTGGGGGTTGTTTCATCACTTTGAAACCTCAGGGTGGCCTCACCTGGGGACTGACTGTCTCCACCACTGATAAACCACTTAAATCCCCCTTCACTGCCAGTGTCAAGCCTTGTGTTACCCTCCTGTGAGCATCATTATGCTCTCTTTGCTCATTAGGGAACATCACTGAAGGGAATGAGTGCATCTCCCCTCTATGTGAACACTGTTCAAATGGTAGCTATTGCGTTTTATAAATATTAAGTTTTAAAAATATTATAAATGTTTCAATTGAAACTTTTACATTATAAAAATATAAAGAAATGTAAAGAAAATCGAAATGTATAAAGATATGTACACGAATATTAAATCTGTATGAGTATGACATGTCAAAATGCATAATTCAATTATTTTTCTAATTTGTTTAATTTACTAGATACAAAAACATAATATTGATTGTAAAAGCACAGGAAGAGCAATTAGAAATGATTGTGTATACATACATGTGTATATATCCTTAATTGTTATATTTTCTATATTAACTGAACTCAAAATGCATGTGACAGAACATTTGTGCATATTCACACATGATTAACTTTGATATACGCGTATTTGCCAAACTGCAATACGCTCTTGCACGCAAAGGAAGGAAGGTGCACCCACTGTTGTGAAGCAGAAAAGTGCCTGTTTTTTTCTTGTTGTGGTTACCGCTCAAACATTTCTTCCTAATGTTTGGAGGAACCTGTCACGTGACATTTATCAAAATAGAATGAAGAACCGTACAGCTAAGCGACCATGTTTTAACAGAAAGGAAGGTATTTCTAAGTAGATAAATAAACCACAGAGGTGAAGCTGGGTGACTTTTAAAAAAAATATCTCACTCTTGTCAGGGTACTTATTCCAATGATTGTACAACATTGATAATGATAATTTAACATATAAACTCAAAATGTGTGTTTTTTTTTCTTCCTATTTTCTTGTATAGATATGATTTAGCTGGGTCAAGTCAGAGCCTGGGAATCCAAGATGAGCAGTAAGCAGGGACGGAGCTGCATCAACCCTCTAGTTCAAAGTAATATGGAAGGTGCAGTGGGCACCGTAGTCCCCGTGGGGCACTCTAAAGCCGAGCGCCTACAACACTATTCCCATGATAAAGCTCTACCAATCAGCAGGGCTTACTTCCCTTACTCTCTCAGTGGACAAGACACTCTTGACTTTCCTTCTCCATGGGGCCCTTCAAAAACCTGTGTGAGAAATGGGCCATCCCCAAGGATTCATTCATCGGCCACGGAGGGGTCAATTACAATTCCAGCTGTTTACAGGCCTGATAAAGTGTCTTTCCCAGTGGATGTTGGTGGTGGCCGGTGTGCTCTACCGCAAGAGTTGGCAGCGAAGCAAAGGTTGGCCTATTATGCCAGCAGTCCCAGACAGCACAGTCCCAGAGCAGCAGGGGTCATCTCACCAGTGGCAGTACCCAAGGGTCACATTGGAGGGTCAGATGCAGAAAGCTGTGTTGGGCTGGCTATTCCAAAACCAGTATACGGTCATAGCCCCTGCTGCACTGAGCGTGGATGCACTACAGGGCATAGCTACAGCATTGAACATGGGCCTCATAGGATGTCCCCTCACATATATGATGGCGAATGGGCTGCTCATTTCAGCCGTCTTGCTTACCTGCATAAAAAGGGCACGGAGGCATTGACGCAACAGAGGGTTTTGCAGTTAGAGCATGGTGTGGAGGCTATAAAGGACGGAAAGACAGAGGGCTACCATGGTATCGGATCAAACGGGCCCAGGAGATCTCTTCCTTTAATGGAACCGAGCTATACTTACAACACTGCACGTCCATTTGTTGGTGCTACACCAGAGTACTGCCAGCGTGCCCCAATTCGTCCACAGATGCACACGGGTCTTCCCTATGCTTATGACCCAAGGACTATGGCACACCGTGGAGTCCCTTCAAAAGTATATCAGAACCATCCTCAGATATCTAAATACACACATATGCCTCCGTGTCCCAATGTCTATTTTCCTCAGAGTCACCCTGAGGCTTACCGAACAGATCCCAGTGCTATTACAGACGAGCATGGTCAACATCATCATATGGATCAGTTCCATTCCCCTCAAGCTGACTTGATGTCACCGTCCTGCTCTGTTGCCCCCCCACACCATCCGTTAATCTCAAAATATCCTACTTATCATCCTTATGGGGTGCATTTAAATAGTAACCAAGCACCCATGCATGAGCAGCCACATCCCCCTTTCCCAATGCATCAATCAGAGCGACCACTTGATTTTTCTATACGAAGAGTGCAGACACCCGACTCCCCTCGAGAGCTTTATAGACAGTCTGGAACTTCTGGGGCTTTCCATCCTACTCCAGCCCACTACAGACGTCTCAGTAACACCACTACCCTTGAACACTCAGAGAAGTCTGAAACTGGTTTTCCTGTTGGTGGCTCCAAAGAATTTCCTATGAAGTCCTCTGAAGAGGTATTTAAGAACAGGCATCATGTTTCAGATTCACCTGATAAAGATGTGTTAGCTAAAAGGCGGCCCAGAGAGGAACTTCAAACAGACATGGCCGGTAAAAAGCAAAAGATTGACTTAACCCATGAGTTGTCAGATGATGAGTCTCAGTCACCGTCCTCCCCACCAATGCCAGTTATTAATAAAGTTTTTAGCTTGGCTCCTTATAAAGTCTATTTTGAAGCTACAGGCATGTTGACTTCCCTAGGAGATTCAAAAAGTCCAAAGCCACAGCTTGAGGCGACCCGGCTTAAACAAGAGCCGGAAATTGAAAACTGTGATCTAGAACCAAATTCAGGTGAAAGGGACGTCAGGTTGAAACAAGAAGCCCAAATGTCACCAGCTAACAGTGACGATCCAGTTGAAATGCCAGATTCTGTAAAGATCAAAAAAGAAAAATTGGATCCAGATGACGTAGCTTATCAGTCGGAAATGAAAGTGAGCATCGCTGAGGAGATGAATCATGAGGCTCATGATCCTGTGGTCAAAGAAGAGCAAAGAGATTCAGACACAAGTATGTCTGGCTCTCTTTCTTGTCATGTTGTAGTAAAAAATGACTTTGAAGAAGAAAGCAACCCACCCTTAGTAGAAAAGTATGAATCTTCAGCCACATGCAAGAATGCTGTGAAAGATGACATGGAGTCTATTTCATTTCCTACGTTGCCCTCAACACCTCCAGTGCCGCCTCCGTTGAATAGATTCTCTCTCACTAAAATCCCACCTCATTGCCTTAAATTGTCAAATTTTAAGATAGTCATCCCTGCGGTCCTAAAAGCTCCACCAACACAACCTGTTGAGGTTCCTCAGTCTCCAGTGGAGGACAAGCCAATTATGAGCAGCAGCAAACATGCCCGTCATCAGTTTATGGAGCTTCACCAGTCCCTCTGTAGACTCATATACTGCTGTGTTACTCGAACCCCGTGTCAGGAGCTCAGGGACTGGTTATGCAAACTGGACCTTCGAGAGTCAGGCAAAGCTCAGAAAGTATCTTGTCTCTTGGGGTTGAAAATGAGGCAATTATGGCTGAAAGGTGAGGAAATGGAGGGGTCTCTTCAAAAGGTGGTCTGTCAGCTTCAAAGCTACGTCGAAAACCGCGACTGTCCCTTTCCTCATGTCATGAGGGCTGGTGCGGTATTCATTCCCATGTTGGTGGTCAAAGAGGTGCTGTTTCCTCAGGTTCAAGGCACATTCATAGACCAGGTCCTGCAAGAGCATCGAGTGGAGCTCAGGCCCACCACCCTCTCAGAGGAGAGGCAGCTGACTCAACTCCACAGAAAGGCTTTCTCTTCGAAACTCCGGCGACTTCTGTCCCTTAAACATCTGCCAGATATATACCCTGATGTCCTCAACCTTCTCTACTATGACAACGTCTCCAAGTTCATTGGTGAGTGCTGGATGGTTGACCACTATAAATAACGTAAGACGTAGGAATGCACAAAATGTTGGTCAGTTAACAGCTGTTATTAAAGTTTTTTTGTTGTTTATCATATCAGTTGATATTGGATATTTAATTGTACATGCTCATTTTCTCTATTTTTGCATTTAGATTATCTTTGTAGTCAAGTAAACGCTCACCTAAATTTAATAAATGTACATTTTAAATATAATTAAATGTAATTTGATCAAATATCAAAATTAATATAAATGTTTCATACTTTGCATTATACTGTTGTGCTATTTATTTGAGCTTTTTAGCTTTTAATTTACATATATATATATATAATGTAAATACACTGCCTTGCAAAAGTATTCATACCCCTTCTTTTTTCAAAAAAATTTTATGTTGCTGCCTTGTGCCTTTAACTACTTTAAATTACTCCTTTTTTCACATCAATCTACACTCCATACACCATAATGACAAAGCAAAAAACAGATTTAATTTGGAAAGGTACACACCTCTCAATAAAAGGTTTAACGGCTGAAAATGCATATCAGAGCAAAAACCAAGCCATGAGGTCAATAGAACTGCATGTGGAGCTCAGAGACAGGTTTGTGTTGAGACTGATCTGGGGAAGACTACAAACAAATCCTGCTGCATTTCACAGAAGCATGAAGCCTCCATAATCCTTATTGGAAGAAGTTTGGAACAACCAGGGCTGTGTTTCTCAAAGGCATGAGCTAAGTTGATCATAGAGACCACTTGTAGCAATGGCTCTATGTTCCACTTAGGCTTATGATTAGGGGTGCACCGAAATGAAAATTCTAGACCGAAAACCAAAACCGAAAATTATTTTTTCTTAATTATTAATTTGTTTTTTTTGTACACTTGTATTAATATTAGACTTTTTTTTATTCTATTTAATAATTTTATTGGATCTGAATTTATAAAATACATGCCAATAAAATAAAATAACCACACTCATTTAAAGTAACACCAAAATTGGACAGAAAATATATTAAAATAATATTAAATATCAATATATTATTCTTCATTCAGTTCTATGCAACAGAATCAGATTTAACAGATTTCTTTTTTGACCAATTATCAAAATAAAATGTAGTCCTAGAAAACTATTATTATCAGAGCAGATAGCGAGCAGCGGATCAGTGAACGAGAGGGTAATGTCATTTTTACCAGCGTTGCCAGGCATTACCACACCATGTTACAGCAAAGTGCTGCTATTGCAAACAAAAATAAGTCTACTACAGAGAAATTTCATGTCAGCAGACTTTCTTGTCGGACTTTGCTTTTCCGGTGAGCATGAGCGGTACATGAGTGGAGCTTTCACTTGGGCCGTGAGCAGCTTGAGCAGAGCAAACTGGGTGCTGGTACAAACTTATAGTCTCTTTGCTTGGCGGCATGTATTTTCAGCTCATATTTTTGGCCTTTTTTCCATTTCGTCCAAAAAAAACGAAAATACCATTTTCGGAAGATAATTTTCCACTGCAAGAATGTTGGTGCATCCATACTTAAGATGCTTTTGGGAAACACAACCCAGGATTCTTCCAAGAGCTGGCCTTCTTGCCACACTGAGCGATCGATGGTGAAGGGCCTTGGTTAGAGTGGTGACCAAGAAGCTGGTCACTCTAGTTGAGCTCCATGATCTCATATGGATATGAGAGAAACTTACAGAAGGACAATCATCACTGCAACACTCCACTTATATGGGCTTTGAGCACCCAGACTCAAGCCTCTCCTCAGTGAAGACGCATGAAAACCCCACTTGTAATTTATAAAAAAAGCACCTAAAGGACTCTATCAGTCTGTGAGAAACAAGATTCTCTGGTCTGGTGGACCTCAGTTCCAAGCATCATGTATGTTCAGCCACAGGGACTGGGAGACTCATCAGGGTAGAAGGAAAGCTCAACGCAGCAAAATATAGAGTTAGCCTTAATGAAAACCTAGTCTGATGTATTCAGAAGCTCAGACAGGGCAGAAGGTTCACCTTCCCACAGGACAATGACCCTAAGCACACAGCTAAGACAATGCAAGAGTGGCTTGAGGCTATAAAGGTGCTTCTGAGTTAAGGGTACAAATACGTGCTTATGTACTTAAGTATGTACTTATTTCAGTTTTTCTTTTTTAATAAGTTTGCAAAGGTATTACAAATCTGTTATTTGATTTGTCATTATGGTGTATGGAGTGTAGATTGGTGTGAAAAAAAAAGAGAAGTAATTTAAAGTATTTTAACATAAGGCAGCAACATAAAATGGGTGGGGTGGGGTGGGGTGGGGGGGGGGGGGGGATGGAGTACAAATACTTTTGCAGGTCGATATTAAAATTCGGTTCTATTTTGTTTAAATAAATTACATTAAAATTAAATATATTTTTTATTTCTATAATTTTTTATAAAAAGTACAGAATTTTAATATCAACCTTGAAACATTCTGTAGTATTGGTCAGAATTTTAATATTGGTGTAACCCTAATAAAACCGTTTTTGCCATTCTTAATAAAATTATATTCATTAAATCATTGTTCATTTTTGGATCTTGCACTATGGTAATGACGGTACTGTTATCTTCATTGCCTGAAACATACTGCAGCATATTCAGTTAAAGGATATGATTTATGGTTCCTTTTTTTTTAGTTTTGCAAAGGTCTCTTAAAATAAAAAGCTGTCACAAGGAGTGAAAACATTGGAAGGATTACTGTGAATACTGAAACTGTTATAATTTTAGTAATATTCAATTTCAGTTCCACATTTAAAAGAATGATCAAATTGTTTTGTCTCTTGATTGTTAGTTTATTGTATTACACATTCTGACTGAATTCTTACTCTTTAGATAGGTTTAACATTACATAATCCCTGATATTAAAGTTTAGTCCTAGATCAAGTCTTTAAACTGCAAAATTATTAGAAATGTTATATTTTTTTATATGTTATACCTTTTTGATTTTGGAAGGTCTGTTATTTGAATTATTTTGATCATTTACATTTACTTTAATTATTTTAATTACATACATGGCGCATACCTGTGGTGACATCACTTTTATTGTTCATGCTTTATGATTTATTTTTAATCATACTTTTGTCATACTTTTTTGATTTGATACACATTTTTTGTTGCAGATTCCACTGCTACAGATGGTGTCCAAAAAATGCCCAGGTACCTTCTTATTACTTTGTCCCCCAAAACTCTCTCCCCAATCACAAACAGATCTCGTTGACAGTTGTAGAGCACACTTTGTAAATCTTTGAACTGCTCATGTTTCTTCCTGGTGCAGTTTTGTTGCAGGTGTTTTCTGATCAGATATAGTCTGGAACGGAACAGTGATATGCTTTAGGATGTCTTTCAGTTTCAGATGCATGCACTTTAGGGAAGGAAGTTAGAATTCTTTTGGAGGAATGCTAAGGCGGATGGGGGATGGAAGTGGTTGCCAGACGCACTAGCTAACATTTCTCACCTGCAGTGCAATTACAGACCACCAGGGGTTGACAGCTGTCTGTTATTAGTTACAGAGTTCAGATGTTTGTTTGTTTTCTTTTCTTTTGTACATTTCAGTTAGCCTGGGAATCCAGACCTAAATCTAAAAGATTAATGGTCTGGCGTCGACTAATGAAAATCGGCCAGCTCGAGGGGCGGCACCAAGCATGCATTTGAAAATCTCACTGCACGCAATTGGATAACACTGCGACCAATCACAACAAGCCCCATACGCTTAGCTACCAGCGGAGCTAACTGGTAGATTATACTCAAAACAGCAAAAACGTCCTTCTTGCAAAGGAACGATTCGAGCGACGTCTTCTGTTCATGTCTAACTCGTTCATTGTAGCGGCCAAAGCCGTTTCAAACAACTGGTGTTTATCCATAGCCATCTTGTAATGTTTACCAATGACTTCGACGTCACAGCGCTGCCGTCATCTGTTTAGCTCGCCTCTGGCCCCGCCTATATCAGATAACCCGATGTGATTGGTGCAGCTCAGATCGAGGGGCATATTTAATGGGCATCATTACTTAACACCAGAGTAACTCGCTGAGCATATTCAACTTGGGCTACGTCTACATTAATCAGGATAGATTTCCAAAAGTTTCTCATCTACACTGAAACGTCGGAAGATGCTAAATTCACCTTACAGTGCATGCGTAAACCCTCATAAAAGCTCACTGAGATGATACAGTCAGAACAAGACATAATCAACTTATCACGCAATTCTTCTGGCAGGATCATTTTATTGAGCAAAATATCTCACCATTCACTGATGCGTTCCAGGTCGCACTCACTCAACATTATATGTTTGGTCTAAAACACAACTGCTCTCACGGTTTACCGCAGGACAGTGATATGAAGAGTGTGCAAAGTAACACATTTTAACAAACTGTGAAAGTGAATAGCACATAACGGGCACGATACCAATATGAACATAATATCTATGGGTTCAATATGCGTCACATGACCAAACTTGTGTCATTGTTTTTAAATATCTCAAGGCCTCAAATTCAGAAAAACAGACTTAGTTAAATCTGCCGCCTTTTGGACAATTTATGTAACAGATTTTTTTTTATAGTGACCCATTGATTGGTGGGTGATTTTTTGGGGGGTGAACTCAAGCATTCCACATTGTGGATGTTTATAATGTTGCCACTTCATTTCCAGAATGGGGTGTGGGGAGAACATCCTGACTGGGACACTACAACCAGATATCATTCCAATTTATTTAGTTGTTTGTAGAGCTAGCAAGTGTCGACAAAGTCAAGTCTTATGCCATTTAGATGAAGGGAACTTTTTTTTTTTTTTTTAGCAAAGTTGTTTTTGGGGTTTCCCTAGACCCCAACAGTGCATAAGGGTTAAGAGATCCCTATTTTTTCTTTTTTTGTTTCCATCTTTTTCTGCAGTGTTCTAACAATTTCAGAAACCATTTAATTGCTCTTTCACCTATTCTGTTTCATTAGATGGCTTATTGTTCTTGTTGACATGGTTGGGTAATATAGCTTCTATTAATAGTAACCTGTTCGATTTACATTTTATTTATGCTTCTGTTGTGTTGCTTTAAGAATGCAGGCGGAGAATGCATGACTAAAAGATAATCAGGTATCAGGTGTGTTCATATATAGGTGATATATATAACGTCTTAATTCTGGTGCAAAGCAACAAAGATCTCAAAGTTCAGTCTGACTCATTTACACGTTCACTAACAACATTTCAGACAGAATGCAAGAGCGTGTTCTGTGTAATTGCCCTTTAACACTTCAAAATACTAGTTCACCAAAAAAAAAAAAAAAAAAAATTATTTCATCTACTCACATTCATGTCATTCCAAAACTGTATGATTTCTACGGTCTATAAGTGGTCTGAAGCCATAGGATATTCAATATTCGCTGAAATTATTCTTATGCTTTCATACATTCAAAAAGGCTCTGTCAAGTTGTTTGGATTTTTTTTTTTTTTTTTAGAGAAGAGAAGAGAACTACTGTGTTATCTGACATGCATTTTCTATTTAGAAAGAAGAAAACTATTCAAAGAATTTCTATTGTGTTCTACAGAAGAAGGAAAGACATACCATTTGGAATGACGTGGCTAATTAGATGATGACAATTGGGGTGAACAGTCCCTTAGTTCAACATGAGTCTGATTCTAAGTCTGGTTGTTCACATATTATTAATATAATTATTATTATTATTTAATTGCAATCTAGCTTCAATAGTGGTCATTTAACAAATGCTGAAACTAAATCCCAGTTTGTTTTCTTTCTACAGGAGCAGAAACCAGCTTAACCTTCAGGAGAGAGAGCACGGACAGCTCAGATAAATCGTCCGGCCGTGTGAATGGCACTGAAGGATTCTACCTGGAGTCCTCCAGACCACTCACTTCGGAAACCACATGTGTGGACAAATATTGCCTGAACACCGAGAAAAAGAAAGGGAGAGTAAAGATTTCCTCCAAGAGGACATTTTTAGATGAGACCAGTTCATCACAAGAGGATGAGTTTACTGAGGAACCGGTGAGGTGGAGCGTGGTCAATTCCATAGAGAGAGATGAATGGGAAGTGTCTCTTGTGACTCGCAATGACCGGGGACCACATGTGGAGGTAAACATTGAAGATGAAACCCAGGAAGAGCCTGAGTACTCCTCCTGGGCGCGACCTTTGACCTCTGATGACCTCACCTCTGATAGCTCCGAAGAGACTGAAAGCACGTCATCAATGTCCTTTCAGATCCGCAGATCCGGCTCAGCGGGGTCTGCTCAAGGCTTGTCCAAAGGGCCCTCCAGCATGGTCCTCAAGCTGAGGAAGGTCTTCTACAGTGAGGGTCACAGGGGCAGAGTCCCCCACTACCAGAAGGTCACAGATTCTTCCAAAACTCCAGGGTTCAGACACACAGACAGTGACCATTACAGGAAAAAGAAACACAAATCATCCCAGCGCAAAAGACGCCACGCGGACGGGGAGTTTTCTTTCAGTTCGCACTCTCAAAACCATCCCTACCTCTCAAAAAAACATGGTTCCAAGCACCGGCGCAGATGGGTCCTGCGCTCCACTGTGCAGTCTGCCCAGCAGGCCATGGACAACAGATATCCTGAACTGGTGGGGAAGAGGATATGGCACTTGTATGAGGAAAACGACAAAACAGAAGTGTGGTACAGGGGAGTAGTGCTGCGTATCCATGAGCCACATACCAACCCACTGAAAACTGTGTTTGAGGTCAAATACGATAGCGAGCCCGAGTGGCAGTACTATCTTGAGCTGCTGTTAGACTATAAGAAAGGATGGTTGAAAGTTGAGAACTAAGACTTCTTGACGGTATTATCGTTTTTATTTTGCACCTGAGAACTAAATTAATTCTAAACTGTGAAAATAAGTCGAATTGATTACCAATGAAGCAGTCAAACGATTATTGACTAAGTTTTGAATTAATTTTTGCAACAAAAAACCTGACACGTTTTAAGTTACAGTGTTTTCAGTTTCAACTCATCTTTGTTTCTGGTGTCAGCAATGTTTCAGTTCTTGCTGTAAAGTTGTTGGCAAACATTCCCAGCAGTTGACATTTTGATAACTGTGTTTAAGCATTCCATGTGATCGGGATGAAAGGAATTGCTGTAAAGCAAGATGTTTAACTGTTTACAGAATAATTATTTTTTTATATTGGCTGTTGTCATGTACCTGATTTTTAACCCTTTTTAAAATTCATTTTTAAATTGACATTTGAGATTTCATTGTGACGTTTTTAAAGAGCTCTTTAGTGAATATTCTCATGTTTTTTTATTGAAATCTTTATGGAAACATTCCTACCTTAAGAGTTAATAAAGATAATTGTAACTTTGTACACTAACATACAAATGATTGGGATCGGTACGATTTTTTAAATGTTTTTGAAGTTATTCTCACCAATGCTGCATTAATTTGATACAAAAATACAGTAAAAACTGGTAATATTGTGAAAACTGTTAATGATGAATTTATTCCTGTGATGCAAAGCTGAATGTTCAGCAGTCTTCAGTGTCACATGATCCTTCAGAAATCATTCTAATATGCTGATTTACTGCACAAGCATTTCTTACTATAAAAACGGTTGTGCTTTTTAAAACATTTGTGGAAGCCATAATATCCTTATTTTCCGGATTTTTGATGGTTCGGAAGAACAGTATTTGAAATAAAAAAAATATTGTGTAACATTATAATCTGTCACTTTTTTATCAATTTTAAGCGTCCTTGCTGAATAAAAGTATCCATCTCTTGAAAAAATAACTGACCCCAAACTTTTGAACATTGTGACTCTCACAGTTAGATTGTTTTTTACTTAGGTACCTTAAAGATGAACTTAGAAATCAACATTTGTCCTGCGACAAAACCGTTTTAAGAAACTCTTCAGAGAAATTAGTGACATTTTTCTACATCCCATTTGTCTTGTAGGCTTTCGTTTTAAAAAGGATTTTCACAATACATTCTTCAAGTCTGGTGGTAAATGAGTTTCTCACGGGACATAAAGTTGAAGAGAAGGTAGAACAGATTAATAATTTAATCTCATACCTGAACAATGAGCAATATCCACCCATTTCCGAAGGCCATGCTTTACTACCGTTACAATTCTTCAGTTTAGTCACATCGGTTAATATTGGTCTCCCTCTTGTGGACATTTTCATTGTGAACATTGAAGGCGAAACTACGCTCCCTCTCTCAAATGTCTGTCATCTATGTGGAGTCACGACATCTATGAGCTTTATTTGTGGACTGCAATGCATAATCCTTTGGATGAGTTTTTTTATATAAAGCATAACATGCTTGTGTTAATGACAAACAATCCAAGCCAACCAAAATCCAAGATACGCCAAACTAGCGCTAGCTTGAAATAAACAAAAGCACACAAACTAAAGCAATGTTTGCAACATTTTGCACTTTAATATTTGTTTTCTTCAAAAACAAACAACTAATTTCTTACACATTTGTACACTATGTATACAAGAAATCCAAAAAAAAAAAAAAAATTAAATCGCATAAAGAAAGGATACATGTAGAAAAGTATTAAAAGTTTTTGGATGTCTCAACAAAATGAGAGTAGCTGCTTTTTGTTACCTTGAATGTTAATTTTGGATGCTCAAGAACTACCAGACATGATCAAATAGGCGTAGCTGAGAAGCAAACAGGCCGGAAGGGGACAGTTACACACACACACACACACACACACTGCATACAGAGCCAGTATAACCATTCCATGTTTTTGCAGAACACACCGTGCATTCCTTTGTAATGGAAACTACAGGGACCTGCAAAATAAGTAGCCAAACTTGGAAGATTTTCCCATTTATTATTCTGCAATATGCTTGCATGAAATGTCTAATTCTCATTTAATAGTCAATTGATATATGTTTATACCTGGAAGACCATCTCGGCACTCAAAACTTGAAAACAAACTGCAATCATTCCCAGCACACAAAGCAAAAAAATGATTAATAGGCAAACACAAGAGAATGATATTACTTTAAATGAAAAATGCATTTTAGGACATTTATTTTCATGGCGCACATTTGAAACGTAAAAAAAAAGAAAGAAAGAAAAGCCAATATATGAATCACACTTCCAGCAGAAAGAGAGGGAGGGAAAAAAGAAAGAAAAAAAAAATCACCAGTTTGAGACTGACACTTTGGTGTTGTCTGAATAAGCCAACTTGATCTACAATGACACCGTCCCACCTGTGTCTATCCCGGAACCCCACCCCAGTACCCCTGAAGAGAGGGTCTCAGTGCTTCAATGATAGCCACGGTGTGTCCACACACACACAATGCATGAACAAAGTGTACACAAATGCAACATCACAGTACAAAGGTTACATCACATTCCCTGCAAACTATATCATGACTCAAACGGGCCCTTTGGAAATCCATCCCGGGTGCAAACGTGTGATTATTTTACACTAAATTAATTTAAAGCAGTGTGGAGATAACAGTGGCTTCTGACTACTAGTTCTGCGGTGTGCAAAAAAAGAAAAAAAAGAAAAGAAAAAAAACGGATCATGTGGGAAATGCCTAACCCTGTTTGCCAATGGCTCAGTCAGAACACTTGACAACAGATGTCAAGAAAGCAGCTCAACGAGGCCCATCGGTTCAATTTAATCTACGTGAATGATGGGCGGACAGAGAAAAGAACCTCGAGCCGGGGGTCAGGAACGAAGAATGAACTTCAGAGAGACAAAAAGAAAAAATATAAAAGGTTATATGAGTGAATGTCACTCAGTTTGGCTCTCAGAAATTATTCATATAACTCTTAAAATCATACCATCCTAAATCTACCTAGGAGAAGAATAACAGCAAAGAAGGCAGAGCAGAGGAAACCACTGTTCTGTTGGAAAAACTTGAACTCTTGGAAAAAGCAGCGAACATTAAACTACCCCCATTTCCTCCAACTGTAAAGCCAAGAAGCTCCCACAAAACTTGTAGTCGGCAGAAGCGCACCACCTTGGCATGATCTGCTGGATTTGGCAGAATATAGCCCTGCTCCGTCCCTGAGGAGCAAAGGGGAGGAGCGGAGGGAGACACACGGGCTCCCCGTTTACGTCAAGCATATGTCGAGTCCAAACCTCTTCAGAGGGGCGATCCAAGATAGGAAAGACACTCAAATCTACACAGCAAATATACATTTTTTTTTTTTTTTTATATTTGTAAAGATAAATATCTTTTAAAAATGATGCAAACACATGCCACTCTTACTCTTTAACTTCCATGCATATGCATTATTTACAAATTGAAAAATACCGATTTTTGTCTTGTTTTTTGTTTTTTTTGGGTGTTTTTTTGTGTCCTATTCCACTAACGTCTGTGTGCCAAAAATGTCGTCTCCTTACAATCAACCAATCAACATTCAGCAAACCCTAACACGGATCTCGCCAGACATGGTCAGAATTAAAGCCATTTTGAAAACAAAGTCCATTTTCAACACGCAAAAAGATTATATAAAATAAAGTCAAACGGAACACGTCCACGAACATAACCGGTAAGAAGGAAAAAGACTTCCGAGGGCAAGAGCGTTTTGTTGGATTTCTCAGGTCTTGCGCTTCACGCTGCTAACAATACTGTTGAACATGTAATATTTGTATTTTTAATATTCTCTAACTTTTTTCAATTAAATATAATTTACTCTTATGCTTTTCATGGAACAAAAATCTGGAAAAAAATTCTGCAACGCAGGGCGGTTTGCCAGGGAGGAGGCAGCAGAGCTCTTGTCGTTGCATCAGCGCTCTAGTGGGTGGAGTTTCTCTCAGAGAGTCTGTGGTGTGGTGTGGAGGTGTAGCCTCAATCCTCGATGTACTCCCACAGGTCCTTGTCGTAGCCTTCATGAACGTGTTGCAGCAGCACTCTCCGTCTGCTCTCACAGTATCTGCGCACAGGAGCATCAAAACGTGGATTGTTATAAAGGAAGAGCACGGCAAAACAACAAGGCCAGAGAACCAGAAAGTTGCCTTAGATCAGTGGTTTGCAAACTGGGGTCTAGGGAGCAGACAGAAAATTTGAGTGAATGTTTTTTTTTTTTTTTTCAAAATGCATTTTTAGGGATGTCAAAGTTAACTTAAAGGTGGGGTAGGCAGGTTTTTTCAAAAAAACTTTTTCCCAAATTTGTTTAAACTGGAATAATTAAAATGTAAGTAGTCTGAAAAAGAGAGTATAAAAATCGAGTGTCTCTAGTCCTCTCAGGGCTGCAATAAACACAGCTACTTATTTCCATTCGGAACGAATGAAATGATTGGCTGGGCGACTGTCACTCTCCCTCACTACCATGGCTACCACCCCTGCCGCTACAGGAGCTGCCCACATGCGCGCACCCGTTTGAGTCGAGGAGGCGAAGAGGCACGGAGAGAGGCACGGCAGATAGGAAGAATCACAATTATGACAGAGAAAGAGCGGTCAAAATTCCCAGTACCTGCATATACAGTCAGCGAAGGTAATGGGAAAACGTGTATCAGTGCAACCTGTTTTTAGCTTTGCCATATGTTACTAGCTCGTTACTATGGAAGCTTGTTTCCGCCAATGAATAATAAATAAATAATAATAATAGCGACTTTTTATCTCACAATTCTGACTATTTTTCTCACAATTGCGAGATATGAAGTCAGAATTGTGAGAAATAAAGTCGCAATTGCGTGATATAAAGTCGCAATTCTGAGAAATAAAGTCGCAATTGCGAGATATAAAGTCGCAATTCTGAGAAACAAAGTCGCAATTGGGAGATATAAAGTCAGAATTGCACGATATAAAGTCGCAATTGCGTGATATAAAGTCGCAATTCTGAGAAATAAAGTCGCAATTGCGAGATATAAAGTCGCAATTCTGAGAAACAAAGTCGCAATTTGGAGATACAAAGTCAGAATTGCACGATATAAAGTCGCAATTGCGTGACTTTTGCACAATTGCATAGACTATCAAAATCAGCTGAATGATTGCTTCTATGACGGTTTTAACTTCATAATTAAAAATATATTATTTATTATTTTTTAGCATCTAATTTTTTCTATATGACTAATCATTAATCTCATAACATTATTTATGGTGTTGTAATTGCAGTTTAAATGCATGGTTAGAAAAATAAATGGTTAGAACATAGTTTGAAAAGAATGCCCCTGGAAATCAATTTAAGGGGTCAAATATTGGCTCTTAATGGGAAAGTTAATGTCTGCCGATGATATTCCATAAAAAAAATATATACGGTAAGCAAAGTTAAACATATGACATTTACTATGAAACCAATATAATTAATGCATCACACTTGTGAATTTACCTTCAAATGTTTTATCTTCAAAACATTTTGTATCATTGTTATTATAATAATAATAATTCCAAATTTTGATAATCATAAATACATGCTAATAAATTATATGAATATTACGATATAAATGTATAAGAAAGGTAATCATTTTTGAGGGAAAAATAAATAAGTTTGAGGCCAATATAAACAACTTTTTTTCTGTTTGGTATTGTAACTTGACTTCGACTTGACCCTTAGCAGGACTCGACTTGACTTGCTTGAAGTGAACCACTGAATTGACTTGACTTGGATGTGTGTACTGCGACTTTAGACTTGCTTGTGACTTGAACATGTGTGACTTACTCCCACCTCTGGTACTAACAGCCATGTTAGTTGTTTATATTCATAATGATAAAGTAGGGTATTTTATTACATGTTCTGACATGATGTCACTACATGCACTGCGCTTCGCTCGGCACTGGCAAACGCGTCTGTGGCAAGGGGGGCGTTATCTAGCGAAGTCTGTGACGGGAGAGAGGATAGGGAGACAGGTGCGGCGTAAGTGGGTCAAGTGCAAATGACAAACACCTGTGTCTTGTTTCAGTGATTGGCGTGGAGAGATCGCACATAAGGGACGGGGAAAACCTCATTCATGGAGACAGACACGCGGAGATCTGTGGGCTGATAGTGAGAGTGCGGGAAGCGCGAGGACGCGATCGCTGATTACATTGGACTTTGCTCTTTGCTGCTACAGCGCTGTGTGCGCTACTTTTTTTATTTATTTATTTTTATAAATAAACACGCCCACAGCTCCGCAAGCCGACCCTGTCCTCTTCCTTCCTTGAATTTTGTTACAGCGTCCTCCAGCTGAGCGGTCGGCATCGCGCGTTCATGTGTTTTGGGGGCGTGGCTTTGGAAGGAGCCCGGAAGGAGCCCAGAAGGGAGGGGGTGGGAGTGAATGGAAATAAGTAGCTGTGTTTATTGCAGCCCTGAGAGGACTACAGACACTCGATTTTTATACTCTCTTTTTCAGAGTACTTACATTTTAATTATGTATTGGTATATAAAGACCTACCTACCCTGCCTTTAAGTATTGCATTTAAAAATAAATGTAACAAATATTTAAATACAAAAAATATGGAGAGCAGAGCATTCGAGTCGTGCGTAGAACACAAAACTGATGGATCTAAAACCCTTATATATCCGTCGCTGCGAGTTACTGAAAGCACACATGAAAACCTGCAAAACGCGGTAGAAGCATTTGTGCAGCTCTCTTGCACTGTATGACGTGATATAGATATATATACATTAGATGGGTTTATTATAAGTGAAACGTTTGAGTTTGCCCTATACAGAGTGTTAGCTGCTCAATTGCTTACTCTCATGACGCGTAGCAACACAGCTAAAAGTATTCTTAATATATTGGACCTTTTCTTGAAAGTAGCCTACATTCACCTGTTGACACATGGCTTCACAAGCACCCTAAGAGCGGGCGTCTTTTCAGTTTCGAGTCAACTAGTAGCCTAGTTGTATCATTTCTTCCGATACTGCCCTCTGTAACCGGTAGGCGTAGCTTGGGAGTGGCCTCGTAGGGCAGCGAAGCAAGTGCATTCTGGGAGTTGTTGGTCTTTCATCCACAAGAGCCAAAAATACATTTTCTGGCTTTTCTCAGTCTAGAAGGCACCAACTTCTAAAATAATTTCACATTTCTATTACATAAATGACCCAATTTAAATACACATTCATCTTTCCAGCGGTGAAATATCCCTTTAACAAACGCACAGACTATTGATTAACAACCTCGGATAGTGACAGTAGGTCAACTTACAGTAGGTTTGTCTTTAATGGTTTATTCGTTTTAGTAAAAAAAAAAAGAAGATATATTTAGTCTATTTAGTTTTGGATCAAATACAATGTGAATTTCATTGAACGAGATCTGGCAGCAACAGCACATTTTTTGTCTTGGGCGAGTGATTTGTGGACAGCTTTCCCTGATCATGAAATCCCCCATATGCCAGCAAACCAATGAGAACGCAGGACAATGATGACGATACATAACAACAGAGCGTAGGCATCAAAGCTGTTGTGGATCCGCTTATCCGAAGCCCTCTGTAACTGGTAGATTTGAAGAAAATTACAGTCGTTTGGCAAACAAATAATGACAGAAAGTTACATACGCAATACCAAAATTGTATCATGTAAGCTTTATGGTACACCTCATACAAGGGAATTTAAATTAATTTACAGTATTAGTATTAATTAGCGAGTCCACGAATGGCTTATGTTGACTGCACGCCCTCCATTTATTTTTTTTAAAATGCTGTACATTTGGCATTGCCTTATGTGAATATTTTTGCTGCAAAAACTGCAGGCAAACATTTTGTTTTTTTATGTTACATTAGACTTGTTGTGAATGGGTCTTAAATCCATGCTTGTCATAGTCAGACAAATGTTAGTGTTAAACAAAATTTCTATTTGTACACTTACCTATATTTATCTTGTACTTTCTGCTTAATGTCCTGCAGAGAATCTTGGGAAATGTCTCGTTCCAGATATCCAGACAGAACCTCTGTGGCATTCTCCAGATCTGCCTGGTTATTCTGGGTGCAAACACACAAACCATCAAACATTTAAAATGACAGATTTTCCATTTTTTTTGACAGCACAATTCAATAAATCACATTACAAACGACCATCTCCGGTTTACCTCGAAGATGATAGACTGGTTGTTCTTCTTGAGGTAGAATGCAAAGACGTAGGTGAACATGAGCGTGGAGCGGCACTGGCACAGCACGTCCACGGCCTTCTTCAGAAACTGCACCTCGATCCACGACATGTTGTGCTGCTGCATCTCCTCCATCTTCTGTTTGACCTGGGCGTACAGCTTGTGCTCGAAGCGCAGGCTCTGCATGTGGTTCATGTAGCGGTTGCAGTAGAACAGGTACCTCTGCAGGGCTGCTCTGGAACGCTGCGCAACACAGATCAAACACGGGATTAGATAAACGTTTAAGATTAAGAACTAAATTTGCATATTCAAACACCAGCACAAAAGGACTGACATTATTTACCTCTTGAGCATCCCGCGCTGCCTTGGCATCATCCTCGTTGTAGCGATTGCAGTTATACCTATGGGTAAAAAAAACAAAAAAACACACATTCCAAGAATTAGTTCTATTAGCCAATAATTTTGGCTACATACCATCAATAAAGAAATGTAAATTTCAACAAATTCTGTTTACTAACACATTAAACTCTGATTTTCAGTGGTTGTCAGCTGAATGAGTCACTTTTCCTAAGTGATGTTTGCAAGTGATTTGTAAACGGATGACTGCATGGAACAAGGAGGAGGGGAAAGCTCGTCTTTGAGGTCTCAGGTTTAAGATGGACCTACTGATCCCAGACGTGCATATGTAAACGTTGCCTTGGGAAAAGGTAGAACAGTAGATTGAAAGTTGTACTTTTTAGTGTTGATTTTTTGTTTAAATCTTGAGACAAGAATTTCATAACATTAAAAAGCAAACATAATGAAAGACCTTTGCAGTGGATCACCAAGAGTGAGCAACATTTTTGGGGAATCCGGTTACTTTCACCAGTGCATAGTGAAACATGGAAAACACGGAGTGGAGCGTTTACTGAACACTTTGAATTAAAGTCACTCCACTGTTCTCATATGCTCTCATTGGGGCATTGCATTCACAGGCTAAGAAGATAATTGCGCAAAGTACTGAAGTCCAGTGAAGATGAATGAGAAATGACTGCAATATATCACAGCTTTGAATCACAATGCACAAACTTTTGTCCTTGAAGCCCCGTTGAATATAAGAAAACCTATGGAAAAAGTGGAAGGAGAAGAGCACACGTATGCAGACTGAAGAGCAACTACTGTTATTGCCAATTGGTTAGGCTTGAGTTACACACACCTTGTAGATGCTGAGCTTCGCCATACCTTAATTCACATAATTAAAATGTGATCGGCAAGTTGAGATACTGCGCATCGAATCAATAAAAGTGATTATTAGCTGTTTGCGATCAGTAGCCGATTGTTTGAAGCATTCAAAGAAACATAAGGGTTATGCATCCATATTTAACCGCAAAGCATATAAGTTTCAAGTTGGGAACAACTGCAATCCTTGCGGATAAATACTAACAGCCCAGAAGGTATGAATATTGTGATGTCTTTACAGCCTTAAACAACCCAACAAATAAAAAAAAAATCATCACAATAAATTCTACATTTCTAAAAAAAATACATATATCTGAACCTACCATGCAGAGCCATGTGGCTCCCAGGGCCCCAGACAAACCCAGCAGAATTCTGCTTTGCAGTTCTGGTTTCGGCACACCATGTGGTTGCAGCCACCATCTTTCTCTATGGTGACGTGGCATTTCGGACATTCCTGCAACACAACAGCAAGATGGCTGTTGGTCATCAGATGCCAGAGAGAAAAATTCAGCACAAAGTGAGTCTAACCACTGACCTTTGTATTTGCTGCGATCCAGTTTGATGTCTCACTGTCATCGTCACATTTTTTAATCCATTTCCTTAACCACTGGGAACGAGAGGTAAAATAACATCAGAGGACATACAAGAATAAAAAAAGTGAGGTATTCATGACACAGAACATTACATAAAAACATGTACAAGAGCAGGGAGTTGCGGCAGTACTATGAAGGGTTAAATGTTCTCTCTCAATGGAAGATGATTGTAATCCCCATATGAGAAGCACAAGGGACTAGAAGATTCCTTTGTTTTTGCCAAGACTACCCCCACAATAACAAGACAAGTCTCTGAAGAGCCTCTTAATGCTGAGAGTAGGAGAGGTGGCAGTCTGCTAGCTTTCTTTGTTCAGATAGAAAAACTTGCCATACCAAATCAACACTTTCTACACAGTAAATGTGCATTACTTCATTCAGTGCTGTCCTTTCAGAATGGAAAAAGGGTATTTTCATTACTTTCAGTCTATTCAAGGTAGGGTAGGCAATGTTTTTCATAAACAGTTGTTGTTATACTGGTTGGAACACTCTTCACATCCTGATAGCAATCAATAATAGAAGTGGTCTAAATAATAAGAAATGTGCATATATCTTCTGTGGAAGTCTCAAGACCAAAACATTTTCGTCCAATCATTGCAGTGTTCCAATGTTCAAACATTTTTGCATAATAATAAATGCGAAATAAATCTGCAGCAGTCAGGTGGGTACAAGCCACGTTACGTTCATTGTTATTGTAATGTTATGTGTATTGTGGCATGAGGTAATTTAACGCCGTCTCTCGTGACGCTTCGGATACACTGCTCTGGCTGTGCGCGTTCATGTGTTTTGGAGGAGGCTTGGCTTTGGAGACACTCTGAAAGGAGGGGGTGGGATCTTATGATTTCAGAGCTAGCTTGCTATTGCTAGCCTCTCCAAAATTACCAACCCTACCTTTAATGGCAATGGAACTGTGCATTCTACTAATAAAAAAATATCTACTCATTTTGCCTCAGAATTTAGACACAGTGGGTGTTTTGCACATACATTTTTTACACATCAAATGTAAAAAATAAATAAATCAGTGTATTTATAGAAAAGTAGGATCCAGGTTTTTCTGCCAGAAATAACAGTAACTGCTGAACTGTGAAAAACACAGAAGCCATTGTTGACAATAAAAAAGCTTCAAAAAAAGTACAAGACACAAAACCATGACTCGATATATTTATATATAAACACTGATAGCATTGTTGTGCAATTCTAGTTGATCTTAAAAGGGTAGTTCATAGAGGAAAGAAATTCATACAGGTTTGGAACAGCGTGAGGGTGAGTAAATGATGACAGAATTTTCATTGTTGGGTGAACTAACCCTTTAAGGATTTTTAAAAATACAATGAGTCCTCAACATACCTTACACTTCACTGGATCGTGCCAATTTTCTCCACAGTTGAAGCTGCAAATGAATTGAGAGCACATAAGCATTCTCTGATCGAGCACAAACATAACAAAAACAAAATCTCTTTTAAAAGTGTGAGTGTATACATGTATGCACATTTTCTAATGGCTCTAATGACTCTTTGCTTGGTAAAATTAACAGGTAGCTTTGATGGCTGGATAAGATTACCAGTGCCATCCTCTAGAGTTCTAGTGTCACTGGCTTGATCAGGTCTGCCCTGAGCTGTTGGAAGCCCTAAACCTGATCTGAGGCCACGTACTAAAAGTATTTGATCTCATTATCAGTTCAGTGTCTTACCAAAACTGCCGACCACATTTGCACCGTACAGGTTTGGCATCTGGGTACTGTACTTTGACAACGTGATGACAGTCAGGTGCTGGACACCATTTTAACAGTCGGTTACACTGCAGATAAAGAGACCAGAATAAGCCAGATTTACAAATCACAAGTGAAGCAACTTAATGCTTCCATATATGATGATTCGTGTTATCCAGCATTATTTGAGAAAAGTCTTGTTTCAATAAAAGCAAAGAAACCTGACCTTTAGTACAAATTGTTCACATGGTCAATGACACAGATTTGCTTACATTTGATGACCAAGAAAACATTTCTTCACAGTATTTCACAACTTTATTTTAAATTAGCCAAAATCTTAAAGCTTTTATTTAGGTTTTTAAAAAAAATCCCAGATTACACTATATAATAGAATGGAATGAAATCCCACCTCTACAAAACTATTGGTTATTAAATGCTGGTACTTCAACTTCACTTTCGAATCTGTAATCAGTCGCCTGTTGAAAGAATTGAGACATATTTAGATCAGACAAAAACAGACATGCATGCTTCTACATAATATATTTATTATCCACCAGAGGCCACAACGAGCATATAAAAAGGATCAGACCCTGTACCTGTGTCTTAAAAGCAGCAGGGAGATCATATGTAGGTTAAGACAACTGTGCGGATCCAAAATAATCTAACTGAATCGACAGGAGGTGCTGTGTTGTGACTCACACTTCCAGCAAGACAGAGTAACAGAGTGTCCTACTTCTGAATAAACTATCAGCTCATCTAGGGTAGCCATAATATACTTCAGAACACACCATTAAGAAGAATTAATCTTATGAGGCTTTTATATATCATGAGCAACGGTGACATGAGACAAAGGGAGAGGAGACCGACTACTCTTAGAAAAATACATTTTAATGGCATGATTTTTGATGTGATTCTCAAACCAATTCTAATACTGAGATTAAGATAATTACCTTTACTGAAACAACTGCTACATAAAAAAACGTTTGGAGGATGTTAACACGATGGCCACAGAGAGAGGGATAAAAAAAATATATTAAAAAATGATTTATTTCTCAAACACTTACATGACTGTGTTGTCATCCACCAGAATATCACAGCTATGAGCAGGACAAGAAATGGTCTAGAATGGAAACAAAGAAGCTTGTGTTACAATAGGTCAGAGAAACAGAAAAAATGTCAGTTGACACAGAAAAAAAAATCTGCTATGGCAAGTGTGAATAGCTTAACAGCTAAAAACACAGGCGCTGCAGTATTTACATCAGCCTGTCAGAGTGATTGGCTGCTTTCTCATGTGTATTTGTGTAAGAGCGAGTGCTCTCAGAAGAGAGACAGCGTCTAATAGTAATGCATCAACTGTCAAATGCACTTCTTGGTCAAAATGCTATAAATATAGTCTGTTACATTTACATGAGACAAACAGTCAGTGTCAAAACATTTGGTTTGTGCATTAGACCTTGCAGTGTAAATGCAGCGACTGCCAGTTATGTCTATAATATTAAGCAAGCAACATCTACATATGAAATGTGTGTGTGTGGGGGGGAATCACTGCTCTTCATTTTACTTAAAGCAATGTTTACTTAATTGAGAAGTACTTGATGGCTACACTACAGTTCAAAAGTTTGGGATTAGTACGATTTAAAAATATTTTTTCATTTTATTCAGCGAGGATTCATAAAATTGATTAAAACTAAAGACATTAATGTCTAAAATATTCAAGCAAATGCTGTTTTTTTTAAGTATCTGTTCTTCAAATAATCCTGCAAAAATGTATTGTGGTTTTCATAAAAATATTAAGCAGCACAACTGTTTTCAACATTGATATTAATAAGAAATGTTTCATGAGAACCAAATATTACTGTTTAAACTGTTTGATGAAATATCCACATGTATTTATGCATCCGCAATGAGACTTCTTTCAAAAACTTATACAAAATCCTACCGACCCGAGACTTTTGAACTGTAGTGTATATTATTCATCTTCAAATGTTTAAATAAAGGTGTTCATATTAGTTTTGCTGTGACATTAAGAGCCATGAAAATCCACTGGTATTGGTATCAACTACTGACATTTTGGTATAACAACAACCCAATCTAAAGGCTATGTGTACTGAGAGCTGGAATATGTACCTGTCCCATTCCTTCCTCTATGATTTTGGTGGTTAAGTAATCGCCCCAGCACTGCATGCAGAACTTGTGCCCACATTCCAGACCAGTGAAGTACTGCAAAAAGAACAGCCAACACCAAATCCACATTTAAAATCAGAAGTTACAAATTAATAACACAAGCTCTGAGAACAGTGTAAATGTTTAAATACAATTTCATTAGGGCTGGGTTAAATATATACATTTCTCGATTTTAATCGATTCTCATTTTGATGAATATTGAAATCCCAAGGATCAATCTTTCAGTCAATGCTGTTTTCAGTTGATGAATGAACAAAACATTGTAGCATGTCTCCCATCCAAAATATCACAATAAGCTTAGTTACTTTTGATATGAAACAAAGTCTCTGCTTTCAAATTCTGTCAATTTTATTATGAAATTCAAATAAATGACGTTTCTGCGCTCTTTAATGTGGCGCGACAGATTGCTGTAGGTGCATCAGTTTAAGCACCACGTGAACTGATCATCTCTTTACTACTAGTTAAAGCACAAAATAAACATGAATGAACATCAGAAGGTATGTTGAAAGATATAGAACGACTTACTGAAACGTATCATGTCTGATGTAATCAATTAATCAGTGTTTTAACAGCGTAAAGACATCAATAAAACAGCTGGTACACAATATTTCAGGTAACGTTACATTTACCTCAGAATTGCCAATCAGTGACCATAAACTCGTTGGTTCGCAAGAAAAATATTGTAAAAATTTATTAAAATAAATATTTTTATAGATATATGAACTATATTGCATATCATTGTATTTTAACCTATTTATTTGAATAAATCTGTCATGTTTTTTACTGGCCACCATTTAAATGTTTTCAAAAAACAAATAGAAACATAATTATCATAAAAATATTATTATAACATTATTATTATTATTATAAAGACTTCCTATTGTAATTTAAATGCAAATAGCCTATACAAATTTTAACCTTTAATATTATATTAATGAACCAACTGGGGTTCCCTGTATAGTTTACAACATTAGTTGAGAGATATATATTTTCCTCTAGTAATTTGTACCCGAAACGTACCCCAATTATTGAATCGAAACTGGAACTGGATCGAAACGCGAGCTTGTGAATCGAAATCAAACTGAAACGTGACATTTTTGTCAATACCCAGCCCCAGAAATACAAATGTCAAATAGCCTACTGCAAAACATTAAACCTAAAAAAGCAATGAAAAAAAATCTAGCAAACAGCTATCCAGTGTTGTGTGCCCATGAAATACAATGAGCCTTGTTCTCTTCAACAGATCGATAAAACCAACAACACTGTTGTTTTGGCTCAGATAGTGATCTTATGAAGCCGTTCTGAACAGGTGACAGAAGAGTCAGCCATAGTGATTATCTACTGCTCCAGCAAAGTATCCCTTTGTCATGCGTTTTATATTATCATGTAGGGGTGGGCGATAAGACCAAATTCTTATTTCATGATATGAGAAATTGTATTTCATGATAACGATACATATTACAATATAGTTATTTTGTGTTAATTTTGTCTCATTTCTGTTATAAAAAATTTGAAAAAGAAGCAAATTACAAACAACAGGTCAAATACAATAACAAAAATATGATTTAGCCTAAACAAATTACATTTTTCAGGTACATTAGGTTTATTTAACATGTGGCAAACTAGATTTAAAAAAATAATTGTACAAAGAAAGTTTATAAAACATTTCAGAAACTGTCAAGGATAATATACACAAAAAAGCCATTGATTGTGGTCCTCTTTTTAGTTAGTACTAGTTAGAATTAGCACAGAAATTTAACCAAATTTAATATTGCATAGTAGGCACTGTTTTAGTTACATCTAAATGTATTCTTATTAAAGCTGGAAAAAAAAGGTTATTTAGTCAAGAGCAGTAAGTTATTTTCTCTTTTGTTTGATTCACATTAATGTCACAGAGCACCAGGTAGGTATATTAGGCTGCTGTCACTTTAAGACCAAAGCACGGATCCAATTTACTGATACACATCCGATTTACACCCAACCGTTTACTTTACTGGCTGTGTTTACATGAATACTCCACACAATAGGCATTTTGACATAATTGCGTGTGTATTTGACCATTCAAGCACTACTCAACATCGAGTACGACCCAAATTCACGATCGCCTTCTGAGAGAGGCAGCTTTCTGTGCGCACACTTTGGGAGGGTGCCAGTCAGCACGAGCAGGATATACTGCACTTATAAGTCTTTTTAACATCAAGCACGTCCCGCTCTTTATATTCTCATTCGTGCCTTTCATCACTCTGAAGTGTCGACAGTGCTATATATTTATATACACGTTATAGCAAAATCTATAGATAGACATTTTATACCGTGGTAACCAGGGTTTGAAATTAACAACCGCCAACCTGCCAAATGCGGGTAAAAATCAATTGTTGCGGGTAACGCTGTCAAATCACTAGTTATTATGTTTACTCACTTTGCTGGGGAAGCGTACGCCAAATCTGCACAGATTTAACGCAAATACTCAACTCATGAATCATCATGATATATCAAATACAGCGTATTGTGCAGAACCTGCGCAAATCTGGCTTACTTGAGCATGCACGTCACTACGCAACAAATAACGCAGCGCTTATTCATTTGCAATGAAGCAATAGCGAAGATTAAAAAGCATTTGTTTACAGAAAGGACACTGTTATTTTCCAACATTCTACCATTTTTATGTTAATTATGCTTATGTTTTTTAAGATGTGACATAGTTAATCTGGTTCATTTCTTCTTTTTTTGGCTAGCATGAAGTTCTCAATAGCAGGTAACTTAAAAATGTAGAAGCTACATTGGCCGGTGAGTGAAAAAGTTAATTTCAAACTCTGGTGGTAATGATATATATCGTCATATAGCCCAGCTCTAGTCTCAGGCCCCCTGGTAGTAAATGCCTGGTTCTCTCTCTTGGGACAGCAGACAACACAGGCAAGAACAAATCAGCTTAATATTTGTGGTAGGACTGACGCAAGCAGAGTATTGCTTACAACAACATCACAAGTACTTTAACAACACTGTGCAGACGGCACTAATGGTATTTAGGGAACATCTCTTGGGAACAGAGTGGTGGTCAGCTTTATGAAGCAACACATAAACACTGAAATCTGAATTAGACATTGGGTTAAATTAATCATCCTAATAAACTGATATACTGCATACACCCGTAATCAAATTTTTGGCTCAGTTAAGCAGAACTCTCAACGTCAAACTGATGTTAGTTACATTTGCCAAAGATGAAGTTAGCTGTATCATGTGACCACCAGCTGACCCTTTACTTCGAGCTGACAAGCAGTGAGAAAGGAACTTTCACCGGTTGCTATTCCAGTTAAATAGTTCAGTCACAATTCAAAGCAATAAATAGAACAGTTTCCAAATCCCTGATGCTTAATCCAGAGTTTTATTTCATACAGTCACATGACAAAGCTGATCAAAACAATACATGCATGCCACAATTAATCTATCCTTTCACTGACATACACACAACATTTCTCAAGGTTCCCTGCAAATCCAAAGACCCGCCTGTTCCTCTCCTCAGCTGCTTTGTATACAATTTGAGTAATCCAGTGAAGAGATTACTGACGAAAAGAGCTCATTAGAAATCCTTCCTGACGGCTGAGACACTGCAGTGTGTAGCACAGAGTGGCAAACACGAAAACACAAGATATATCCAAATAATACTGCATAACACCTTAACATACCCCACAATGCAACAGCATCCAATCCATGTGGTACACAATCTGTTCACACTGCTAAGCGATTCAACAGATCCACTGAAATAAACAGCCACAGATGGAATCTTCATACGTTGCATTTTATCAAATGATTTTGGGAGGAAATCTATGGAATTCTGTAAAATGGATTTAAATATAGCAAATACACAACTGTGCAAAAGTTTGGGGTCCAATGTTTTTTTTTTTTTTTTATGAAAGTAATTAATACTTTTATTTAGCAAAGACACATTAAATTGATCAAAAGTGACAGTAAAGAGACTCTTACAAAAAATATATATTTCAAATAAATACGGTTCTTTTGAACTTTCTATTCATCAATTCCAAACAATTTTCAACTAATAGTAATGAGAAAATAATATCCGTTAAAATTATATCAAAAAGACGTATATAATTATATTAATTATCATCGAATTATCAATAAGAAATGTTTCTTAAGCACCAAATTGGCATAATAGAATGTGACACTGAAGACTGGAGGAATTTAGCTTTGCCATTATATTAATAAATTACATTTTAAAATATATTAAAACAGAAAACTATTATTTTAAGTTGTACAAATATTTCACCATTTTGATCAAATAAATGCAGCCTTGGTGAGCATAAGAGACTTCTTTCAAACATATATAAAAAAACAATCTTTCCAAAACCAAATTTTTGAACAGTAGTGTATATTAAATGGAGCGGAGAGTACCACACTTCTTTTTATTGACTATAATTATTAATCAAATTAGCCAAACCGTCTAACATAGAACATTCCAGGGATAGAGGATGTGCAGAACTGTGTGAACGATGGCAGCTGTATTTCCAGTGATTCTGCTTATAAAATATCAGCACAGCAGCCGTGGAAATAGATTAATCAGAGGCAACGAAAGCGACTGCGCTGAGGGCACTGACCGAGTTAGGATAGTTGAGATAGCAGATCTGACATGGCATGTCCTGTGCCGACGATCTTGTGTTCATGAGGCGTGTCCGAGACTTCTTGCTGGGGTTTATAACATGACACTCTGAGAACAGCTTGTCCAGGTTACCATCAAAGTACCTGCAAAGAGATAAACGTTACATTATTCTCAAACTTTGCTGGTTCAGTATTGAACAGAGACAGGTGTGAGCTGACTAATAATCTGGTGGGAGGGAGTAGACCACAGAGAACAATTACCTTTCCATCAGCTTTTCTTTGTCCCAGTTGAAATGACTAAGTAATATTCTAGTGATTGTAGCAGGATTCTGTAACAAGAGACAAAGGCATACATCATTTTATATACAGCAAGTGTGTGTCTGTGTGTACTAGACAGATATATACTATAGTTTTCAGATCAGTTATACTTTTGACTACCATACTGACACAGAAGACAAAAATATTAATAAATTAGCCTACACACATTGAGTTAATGGTCACAAACACCTAATTTTCTGCTGAAAATCATTGCTAAATTAATAATTTGTCAGGAAAACAACTGATATTGATTATTGCCATTATTATTACTTGACAAAAATACTAATTAAAGCCCAAATAACTAGGGGTGTAACAATATATCGTGTCACAATATATCGCAATACAAAAATGCAACAATATGTATCGTGAAAAATTACTACGTGAGAAAAAATTAAAGTTTTCAGAGTTTTAGTGTCAGGACTACATTAAAATATTATATATAATGTTGAATATAATGTATAATAATGCAATGGGGGAACATCTGTGTAAAAAAGTGGCCTACATTATTTTAAATGTATCTAGTCGGTGACAGAGAAACGTATTCGTCTAAAATAACTCTGTATTTTCAGCTTCAGAATCATGAATATTTTTATTCTGGTGTCTCTATTGTCCTGTGCTTTGGGTTTCCAGCACCAAGTCCAAGAATATTTATTTATACACACAATGTAATATCAAAACTTAACCTTTTATCATATGTCTTGGAGTAGCGCAATAATATTGTATCGTGAGTTCAGTATTGTGATACGTATCGAATCGTGACATGAGGGTATCGTTACACCCCTACAAATAACTGCTAGTTATTTGAATGTCTAATATATTTTTGTAATATATGTGTAAATATTTCACTGCTAATGTCAATCACAGTGCTGATTGCCTACACAATGCTACAACAAATGCTAACCCCTTGTAGGGGGGGAATGACATGTCCACTACATGCATTGGATTTAATCCAGTACGTCATCGCGATACAGTCTGCGAGGACATCTTGGGGTTTGTGGCATGAAGGACAATGCTTCAAAGAGCAGTAATGACATGTTTTTTTTATTTTTTATTAAGACAACAGAGTGCATTCTTGCTTGTCAGGGAGACAAAGCATGTACCGCAATACTCCAAAAAGTTTATCAAAGTGCATATTGGCAGGCAGTGCAGAGGGATACGAGGAGCCCAGCATAACCTTCTGAATTTCACAACCACCCCAATTTGACATTCCTGAACTAAACCAGGGTCTTCATTGGGTTCAGTTGAAAATGTCAGGCGTGTTGAGAAAGCTTGCACTGCACTGGGACAAACAGACAGATTAAACTCCAACACAGAAATGGGTGTACTCATTGTAATAGGTATATTATAAAGTGAGGCACAGCATCACTCAGCTCACACAATAACAGCATGCACACATAAAAAGGCGTTTGCTGACTGCATAGAAGGTGCCAATCTGACAAGTAAAACGCAAAATCTGTGACTTAACCAGCATAAACTAAGCAAAACAATCAAACCGCTGTTGGCAGAGTGAAATGTCGAGCTTCACGAGACTCTAAACAGCCTGTGGCTATGACTCCGCAGCAGAAAGCTAACATTAATCATGACTCAAATTCACTTTGATGAGCTATTTTTGTGATGTTTAATCAAACATAACCAGCCATGATGAAGCATCGGTTCCGCCATGTTGTTGTCGGGAGCAACTATAAAAGACTAGGTAACTCACACATGCTAACGCGACCTAACCCATATCCCAGCTAAACAGATGATGAAGAGGACACCTTCTTCGTCGGACTATCAACAACCAGCCCTGAAGACATATGAAACATATGAACACATCGCAATATAGCTTTTTTAATGCACTTAAACCGGGGCTGTTTGCTCGTGGTTAGCTTACTAAGCTAGTGTGACCAGGAACAAGGGGACTCAAATAAAATGGGAGAGATTTACAATATCATTATTTTACTTTATGTGACTTGGTTTATTATAAGTTCTGACGCAAACGTTTTGGCAATAGAAATGTACTTTTGTTTAAATTAAGCACACTGAAGGGAGACATGTCAGCATGATTTTACATGCAGGTGAACTAGAAGCTAGTTAAGCATCTTATGTCATTACTGGATGAGCCAAGGACGGGGAGAAGACAGGGTTGACGCAAACATGCTCCTTCATAACCATATATGTATCCTGTTGACGTATTAACACTGTCTTTTCATTCACTTTGGTTTAAAGGACAACTGGTGGCTTTTTCACGTCTCGTGTGTTGCCAACGTCGGGGCAAAGTTTCCCAGAACGATGTAAAAATTTTCTCTTTTGTTATAACGGGTATTCCAGGGCGATCTGAGCCCAGGGGGTTCCCTGAAAACACTTACCTGGATGACCTCGTTGACCTCCCTTATACACTCCACCATATGCTGCAGGATCTGTTCGGCAGTGAGAACTTCAAAGCGGTAGTCTTCCTCATCCTGCCCGGGCCCGAGGCCGCTGCCCCCGGTCTCCCCGCAGTCGTCTCGCTCTCCGCCGGCCACAACGGGATCAACCAACTCCACCTCGCCGAGCTCCAGGGTGTCGTCCGCGGTCTCATCTTCGCCGCTGTCTTCGCTGCATTCCTCTTCCTCGTCGTCGAATTCGTAATTGTAACCCTCGTCTGAGTCCATGACTGGGTTGCGTTTAGTGTAGCGACACGCCAAGTGAGATAAGTTCGATGTGTATTATTTGGCAGACAGAGCAAAAACAAAACGAGAATACTTCTTTAGCTGCTAGCATTCCAGTTTTTCCAGCAGCAGAGAAAACAACAACAGAGGAGCGACGCTGCTGCTGGCCCAACAAAGAGACGCAGCGTCACGGGCCGACGCCGAGTGACGTCATGCGCGTGACACAAAACAAGGAAAGTTGTTAGGCAGCTGCGTTAAAATGTAATAATATAATGAATTTGAAACTACAACAAAATATAAAACACATTTTGAAGAACTACAATAAGTGTTTTTGTAGATTTTACATTATTTACTGAAACAGTTCTTCATTTGTTTTACCTTTGTTTCTATTGAATATTGTTCCCAGAAGAAATTGAAATATATATTCTATATACTTTACGGGTTAGTGTATCTAATGTGGTATTTTATTTTAAAGATGACATTTTGCATTGAAAATAAATATATAGTAGGGATACAACTAATAATTATATTCGGTAAACATCAGATACATACGAAATGTTCCAAATTCCGTACATTTTAGAAATGTGAATCTAATAATTGCATTGCAGGGTGGCTTTGCCTTTGTATAAAGTGTTGTTGTGGAATTGCATTGTCTCCTTTGTTGTCCTGTACGTTTTTACATTTACATCTTCAATAAAAAAAAGTAAAAAAAAAAAAAAAAAAAAAGATAGATATGGATAGATTTTTGTTCAGTGTGTCGAAATAAGACAAAATGGCTATATTTCATGATGCCGGTTATATGGCATGATAGCATCTAAATAAGCATGATTTCTTGTCCCTCCACAATAAGTAGGTCATTATTAAAATGATTTGACCTATTTTCTGAGTGCTGCCTCTTGTTATGATCTTGTCAATTTCGTCCAACTTTAAACGCGTATCACCTGACTTACCAAAGGCTCATTACTTAGAAAAGGCCAAACGCAACATCTAAAAGCCTGTGTAATGGTCCGGAAATAGCGTACCTTATTTTTCTGGTGTTGGGTTGTCCTGTGACTCAAATAGGCGGAACTAAATGAAAGGAAAGTTGTTTCTACCGGAAACATTTCGAACAAGTACGCGTTCTCCCGTTGCCGTGGCAGCAGCGACTTCAGGAAGAACGTTAGGGCGATTTATGATGGATTCTCAAGAGACAGGTGATTAATTGTTTCAAAATATTCATAAACGTGCGAATTGAAAATATTCGACTGTATCTCCCGTTTGATTGTGCGCTGGCGTCTTGAAAGCTTCAGTGCGTCAGCCACGCACCTGCTCCACAACCAGCTAGCTTATTGAAATCTGTCAGACTAATTTCATGATTGCCATCATATCGGTCGCGACTGTTCGCCGGATATTTAAAATTCTAGCTGTGGTTTTTGTAACGTTATTTACACTTCTATATCTCAACTTTCTTTGAAACCCTGAAGATCTGCTGAGTGGCATCGAGAACATAGTTGACATGCAGAATTTGGAAGAAGAGGACTTTGCTGTTTCAAAGTGAGTTATAAAGATTGTTTTCTGTGAAAATGCAAGTAGCTTTATCAAATTTACACATCCATAATATTTTGTCTCTCCAGATCAACCGATGCTGATGCAGAATTTGACATGGTAATTGGGAACATCGAGGACATTATTATGGGTATTCATCTATTATTTTATTAAATCATTTATGGCCATAACTTTAAATCATTAATATAATCTAGTACAATTCATCTTTAACAAGAATGATTCTTACATATCTGTCAAGAACATGTCCCAGTCAATTTATGTGAAAAAATTTGCTTTTTTTTTTTTTAAATGTCATTTCTTTTCCCTCCTTTATTCTTATGGTTTTGGGTGAAATATGACATAGTTATAATGAAATTCCCCAAGTTGTAACTAACACATTTTCTCCACAGAGGATGAATTCCAATATCTTCAGCAGTCTTTCATGGAGAAATATTACCTTGAGTTTGATGAGTCTGAGGAGAATAAGCTCAGCTATACACCTATATTTAATGAATATGTACGTGATACTTTGAGTTTTATACCACGCATTTGTGACCCTTCTTGAGATGGAAATATTAAACCGTCATTTATGATTTTTTTTGCCGCGATTTCAGATTGAAATTCTAGAAAAGCATCTGGAACAGCAGTTGGTAGAGCGAATTCCTGGATTCAACATGGATTCCTTCACCCATTCACTTAAGTATGGCGAATTCACCAGCTGTTCTAAACCCAAATATAATCCTCAGGCTTAACAGTGCCTGTCAATACATGTATGTGTATAAATACAGTACCAGTCAAAAGTTTGGATTGTTTATTTTATATATATATATATATATTAAAATAAACCATACAGACCAGAGCAACCCAGTCTAAGTCAGATGGGGGTTTCAGTCTTTTAGATGCCATGTGCCCCTAAATATGATAATGTAATGTGAGGGACCCCCATCCTAAAATGTATAGGGCAGCTATATATTTTCAAGTATAAAGACCCAGTTTGAACTATAAAAAATTAGATTACAAATATCTTTTTTTTTTACACTGTTTTTGCGGCCCCCTGGACCCCCGTTTAAAAAAAAACCTTGTCTAAAATGTCTTATTGTAATACACATAATATACCACTAGATGGAGGCGTTTACATTGAAAATGATTCCTTAATGGTGACTTTTACCTGTTGATTTGTAATCCTTCTCTCTTTTTTTTCCAATTAGACAACACAAAGATGAAGTGTCAGGTGACATACTTGACATGCTGCTGACTTTCACTGACTTTATGGCCTTTAAAGAGATGTTCATTGATTACAGAGCAGTAAGTAAAAAAATCTGTTCTTTTCTTAAAACTTCAAAATCTAGGATTTATAATGTAAAATAATGTGTATTCAGATTCTTCTAGAGTTTAGAGAAAAGCTGTTCTGCTTAGTTCACTTTGGCCTACTTTTCTACTACCATGAACAAAAGCTATAAATGTGCCAGTAGTCTGTGGCAGAAACTCATTTTCCCAATCTTCTTTTTATAGGAAAAGGAGGGTAGAGGATTGGACCTTAGTACTGGACTAGTAGTGAAGTCATTAAATTCTGCTTCAGCTTCACCTCTGACCTCCAGCATGGCCTCACAATCGAGCTGAACCATTGAAAATGGGGATTTCATGGAAATGAACTTAATCAGCGATTATTTCTCCCCTTTAAAAAGATGAATACCCATTGAAAATTCCTTTCCGACTCCTCCCAAAACAAACACTCGTTGTTAAACTAAACTGACAGAAGGCAGTCTTTGTTTAATTTAGGTTAATGTTTAAACATAAAATTCAGGCTAACCATCAGCTCATTTAGTGAGACTCCTCTAACAGTATTCCCATGATCTGTCACTAAATCCACTCGGTCTGGATCAGCTCATATCTTGTTTTGGCCTACAGTGCAGCAAAACACTATCTCCGTTCCTGAGCAAGTTAATGTAGAAAGTTTTAATGAGCCTCAACATCTCAAAGCTGCCATTGCATACTTTCACGCAATAACCCCTCCATTTTATATACCGTTAGACACCAAAATAATTCCTTTCACTTGACAATCAAAAAGGGCTTTTCATTAAAAAAGTATTATACAATGTGCCTGATATGACAACAGTTCTGAAAACCCCTTTTTAACATTCACAAGGCTTGAAGTTTCCCCAGGTGAAATATTACATTGTAAAAAAAAAAAAAAATGTTTATACAATTCCCAGAAACAATGCAAATAATCTCATAGTTTTCCATGCTTTTTAATGTGATGTTGAGTCCATGTTTTGGATTTCTCCCATATATTGTGAAAGTGAGTTTTTTTAATAATACGTTTTGTTGATGTATAGTGCAAATTTCTGCTTTTTTGCTCCCTTCTTTACATAGAATGTGTTGTTCCTACTAGATGAATGTTGCGCAATTGTGTATATTTGTTTATTATTTGTATATATAGAAATATTTGAACCTGTGTATGGAAGAAATAAATACAATTTTTCTTTAATCATATTTTATCAAAACATTTTTATTCTCAAAACAATGAATCAATTATGTTCTCAAGCATAACTGTACAATAATGCCAGAACCTCACCACTTAAATACATATTTGCTCAAGTCAGCTTGTTTATCTTACAAAAACAGTGCACTATCATTCAAAAGGTTGGGGTTGGTCAGATTTTTTTAAGTTTTTGAAGGAATCTCCAATGCTCAACTAAGGAAGCATTTATTTGATCAAAAATACAATAAAAAAAGTAATATCGTGAATTATTTTTTATTTATTTTTAAAACAACTTTTCTATTTGAATTTTCTATTTGAATATTAAAACAGGATGTATTCCTGTGATGGCAAAGCTTTTTTTTTTCGGGATTCCTTAATGAACAGAAAATTCAAAAGAACAGCATTTATTTGAAATAGAATTGTTTGTAACATTATAAATGTCGTCACTTTAATAAATACCTCCGTGTTGAATAAAAGTATTCATTTATTTCAACAAAAAAAAAAAATCGTACTGACTCCAAAGGAAGTGAAGGCTGATGACTCTCAGTACACACAATGTCCAAGTTACAAACCATCTAGCAATTATGCTGGGCACCGTTATTCAGAAGGGTTGTCGGACGTTCCTGAAGAGGATTTTCAGCGATACCAAATCATCTGAGTATTATCCTCTTGGAAGTGTCCTCACATGGAGTATGACAGTGTTAATCGGAGGATGGTCTACACAGGCACTGTACTCCCCGCTGCGTTTTGCCCTTCACCTCTCCAGCCCAAATAGGCAAAGTAGCTGCTAGCTGCATATAACAGGGTCACCACTATGGCAAAGAACTGCAAGAAGAAATATATGAATAAAAAATGATGAAGATCTTACAAATTCATAAGTACAAGATGTATGTAGTTCACAAAAGAATATATATAAAAAAAATATATATATGTTCCTCCATACAATGTTGTTTTGGACCCCATTGACCTTTATTGTATGAGTTCAAAATATAGTTTGTGTTTCACAGTAGAAAGAAAGACATACAAGCTGGAAACAACATCAGTATGAGTAAATATAACAGAATTTTCATTTTTGGGTCAACTAACCTTTTAAGAACATTGGGTAAGCCCTTTAATACAAGCTAAACCCCAGATAAGTGATTTCAGGGCACATATCTGTTTTTACATATATAAGCATTCATTGAGCAGATATGTAGTTTTAAAAATGCTGTAATAATTTAGAAACTTAAGCTGTTAACCTTTACACATGGAGGAGGTATAAATTGTGATGACACTTCTCCACTGTAGAGCAGTATGGGGTTGTCATGTGCTTGCTGCACATTTTAATCTGGACTCTGGCCCATGTGTCTTTTAAAGCCCAATAAAACACATACTACTCTACTGAACCGTGCTTTTGAACTCATCTGACAGTTTCACATTTTTACCATCTCTTAAAAGCCTTTTATTTGACCTATAATACTGTATTGTGTATTCCATTGAGTAATGAAACATGCTTTATACGGTTAAAGTGAAGGCCTTGCTTCAGATTAGATGCTTTGGCGTAGCAACTTATTTTTGAAATCAATATTTTCTAAGGCTCTATCCAGTCAACTTCCATTCAAACATTTATATACGATTTCTTAATGTTTTTGAAAGGAGTCTCCAAGGCTGCATTTATCTGATCAAAAATATTATAAAATATTGTTAAAATTCTTCTTCTTTTTTTTTATAAATGTTTTTTATTTTAATATATTTTAAAATGTAAATTATTCATGTGATAGCAAAGCTGAATTTTCAGCATCATTACGCCAGTCTTCAGTCACATGATCCTTCAGAAATCATTCTAATATGCTGATTTGCTGCTCAAGAAACATTTCTTATTATCAGTGGTGAAAAATGCTGTGCCGTTTAATTTTTTTGTGGAAACCACGATAACACTCTTATCATTCATTTCTTTAAAAATATATACATAAAAAAATCTTACTAACCCATACTTTTAAACGGTAGTACTTTGTTAGGTCTTGACATCTGCTGACATCTGAATCACCTGACCTGTTATCAGTGGGTGCTTTACAGATACACCTTACTTTACTTTAGAAATGAGGTATGAAGTGTACAGTCAGACACACCTCTAAAAGCTCATAGTGTGTGAACGTGTGGAGAGTGCGTTCAAGAGATGTTTTCACTCACTGCAGAAGTTCCCAGATGACCACGGTAAAGAAAAGGAACGGATGCAGCATTAGCCAAAAAGGCAGTTAGGTATAGAACAGCTGCGACTGAGTAAAACACCATGAGCTACAAAGAAGAAAGGGAGACAGGATTACAAACTTGATTTGATCAACAAAGTCTTGATTAAAATATGCTATCTCCTCCATGAGACGAGTGAGAGTCTCACCACCAAAGGCCAGGGTATTAAGGGTAGACTCTGATGAAAACTCAGCAATAGCACAACCAACAGGGCGATGCTCAAAATCCACAGCATCACGCTGACAATCATGACCCAGACATAAGCAGATGCAGTGGAGTGAGTACTGGCGATCAGCGCCCAAACCAGTAGTCCAACAACCTGAACAGAGGATGATCATGTTAAACATCAATGACAAATACGCTCACTTAAAGGGATAGTCCTCCCAAAAAAGGATTTTTTATTTGTATTTTTAAATTGTTCGTACAACAAAGTCAGTGGAGTCTAAAAACAGCATTGGACCCTGTTGACTTTCTTCGTATGGGCCAAGTTTCACAGAAGAAAGAAAGCCATACATGTTTCAAAAAGGACATAAGGGTGACTAAATGATTGCAGAATTTTCATTTTGGGGGAAATTAATCCTTTGAGTCAAGAAAACCTTTAGTTATCATTTTAGGGTATTTTCACTAAGGCTTTTCTAAACGTAAGGGTGTTGTAATTAATTTAGATGACATACACGCTCTGAAACACGTGAGCTTTAAAATGAGAGTGACGTGAGTGTGAATCATCCTGCTGATGGTCATTAGATATCTTATATTATATGATATTATTATATCATGTTTAGAATTGGAAGTATTGATGTATGTCCTCAGGCATGTTTTCACAATCACAGTTATACATTTAAAAAAAGAAATACAAGCACAGAAAATGCAAATACAGAAATATATATCTTTTTTATGAGCAGATGGTGTCAATGACATTCATTTGTACAATGAATATCAAAAGTTCATGATGTATTATTCATCTGATAAAGGTCTCAGATTCCAGGCTGTGTCTGACACAAGATACCAACAAACAACAACTGTGACTTGCTCCACAAAATAAAGACTAAAAACAGACACATCTCAGGTCAAATAAACACTAAAGCTCAATATTATTGCATTCATATTTACTGATTCAACAATGATTACATATGTTATGTATTTGTATTGAGGGAAGCATTTTATTAGGGTTATTGACCCAATAATCAATGATACGATAGATAAGATGATCATCTTCTTAAATACTGATATTCAGAAATGTTTATTGTACAACTTAATTAGTCATTTATGTTTGCTCATAGTCAGATAAATATTTTTCTGTATGCTTTGTCTTGATAGTTACATGTCCATATGTACAGCTGAACCTAGTTTTAATGTTTCTAAATAACACAGCGACATAGATCAGTGAAACACACCTAATACAAGTACCACAATGTAAACATTACATCTACCTCTACGCAAACTCTGTGTAAGCATGCAGGACTGTGTGTGGTAATAAATCGAACACCGGCACAATATCCTAGTTGTATGAAACATTATGACCATAATCCAAAGAAAATGGGCCTGGTTAAGTTTGTTTTATCAACCAACACCTAGAACGTCTCAATATTTCTCATACTGGAAATCCCGCATTACTTTTAAAGAATGAAGAAACAGCGTAGAAAAGTGGGTGTGAGTGTATGAAGGAAGAAAGAAATAGTTTTCAAAAGCAAAAACAGAGTAAAAAACACATATGATAAAGCATGGAAAATGTGGTTGACAGTTTTTCCAACTTACAATCTCAGCCAAAAGTAGAATACCAGGAATGCTCTTAATGAAGTTCATGTCAACACTCGATAGGATTCCATAACTTCTTTGAGGTTCTTGAGAGCTGGTCTGAGTGCTGACCTTACCAGGAAAATCTGCCATTTCTCCTCAGTATAAAAGAGTTGATTATATGAAAATGTCACTTTAGAAAAAAAAGAAAGCCTGAACCTGAGTGGAGACACACCAGAACAGGTAATGTAGGTGTTGTCACTACCTAGTTTTCTCTCTTTCACACCCTCTTTCACACCCTCTCTCTCTCTCTCTCTCTCTCTCTGTCTCTTTCTCTCTCTCTCTCTCTCCATACACCTTTGCACACTTAAAATGTATTTAATATGATCATGCAGGTTAGGCGGATAAATCTGTTTGAACAAAGTAATAAATAACTTCAGTAAGCATAATAAAAGTGAGAACCCTCTCCCTTCCTCTTGTAAAAAAGGAAACAGCAGAATAGCAAACAACAGAAGTTACAATTAAGGGTTAAAAACCTTAAATGGTCAGAATCATTGACAGAAGAGGATATGTTGCATGTACACAAGCATTACAAGTAAAACAAATTAACACAATTTTACACACACACACACACACACACACGTATATATATATATATATACACGCGCACACACACACACACACACACACACACATACCGTGTGTGTACAACACAGTATATATATGGTCATCATGTTGGTGGACTTTGAATGTTAAAGCTACCCAACAGCAATGCACACAAAATGCAAATCTTATCATTTTATCAAACAGAAACAAGCGAAAAAACAGTATCACTGTAGATAATGGCTACTTTTAACACTCATAACATTCGTCATTCAAATATGAAACTGTTTATTATGTAGAATACTCTTTCCTATATACAAAATGCATTGCACTCCTTCCTTTGAAACACTCACATTATATAAAAATAGTAAAAAACAATTCTTTAACATATCATCCACACTAACCTGCAACAGTCATTTCTGTACTGTGCTCGTTGACTCAGTTCATTTTTAGCCACTTTTCTGCGGCAGACAGATGTAAAACTTTGCTGTTGTCGTTTATTTTTGCTGGTATCTACTCTCTGTGAGGTATGAAACAGACTTTGGTCCCTGGAGAACCATCCAGTTAACCTTTTCAGCAAAAAAAAAAAAAAAAAAGATTCTTGTCAGAAGTGGGATTCGAACCCACGCCTCCAGAGGAGACTGCGACCTGAACGCAGCGCCTTAGACCGCTCGGCCATCCTGACACTCTGAACTGTGGGTAATTTTTGGCCCTCTAGTGGTGGTGACTTTATTTTTCTCATTTTTATCTTGTTTCTTTAATGTAACCGTTAAACAGAGCCATACAATTTATATTATATCCAGCAATGTATATTGTTTAGATTATATACTATATTATAGTGTTTTAGAGAGGTTTTTTTTGTGTCCTGTGACATCTAGGGTGGCCATTTCTATAACGCCAAAATTAAGGACATTTTGCAGGATTCAGTGAAGCCAGGATAAAAACTGCAAAATAATCCTCTAAGCAGTGACAGAAATAAACTTTTCTATTTAGATATTTTTTTACAGCTTATATTAGATAGTTTCCCCCTAAATTGATTTCAAGAGGTATTTTTTACGTGTATACATGCACATTTTCTAACCTTATTAAATGTAGGAATGTAGAAATTTGTCATGCTTTCTTATGCGATGAGAATAATAAGACACTATAGGGCTGATAACAAATCACCTAAATTTCAGTATCCACAATATCCATCTTTGCAATGTATTAGTAAATGCTGAAATTAACAGTAGCCTATTGTTCTTTAACTCATTTAGTTAACTTGTGAAAACAAATGACACCCTAAAAAGTGTCACCAATATATTTTAAACAATAATCTCAAAATGATTATGCAATTGTAACTGCAGTGTAAATGCATCTAAATGCCACTTCAGATGTTGTGCCGTTTCTGCAGCGCAAAGATGGATTTTGTGGATACTGAAATGTAGCCTATTGTAATTTGGTTTCAGCCCTTTGGTGTCTTATTATTCTTATTGCATGAAAGAGCATTTTTAGCACCTTAATTTTGGCGTTATAGAAATGGCCACCCTAGATGTCACAGGACACAAAAAAAAAACTCTCTAAAACACTATAATATAGTATATAATCTAAACAATATACATTGCTGGATATAATATAAATTGTATGGCTGTGTTTAACAGTTACATTAAAGAAACAAGATAAAAATGAGAAAAATAAAGTCACCACCACTAGAGGGCCAAAAAATACCCACAATTCAGAGTGTCAGGATGGCCGAGCGGTCTAAGGCGCTGCGTTCAGGTCGCAGTCTCCTCTGGAGGCGTGGGTTCGAATCCCACTTCTGACAAGAATCTTTTTTTTTTTGGTGAAAAGGTTAACTGGATGGTTCTCCAGGAACCAAAGTCTGTTTCATACCTCACAGAGAGTAGATACCAGCAAAAATAAACGACAACAGCAAAGTTTTACATCTGTCTGCCGCAGAAAAGTGGCTAAAAATTAACTGTGTCAATGAGCGCAGTACAGAAATGACTGTTGCAGGTTAGTGGATGATATGTTAAAGAATTGTTTTTTAACTGTTTGCTCACGACTGGCGACGGAATCTTCCCTATTAGCTTTAGCTCCTTCCTTCAGTAAACTCAGTCCGCCGTTTTTATCTCCTTGCCAGAGCATTTAACAGCAGCATTCAAGTAAGAAATGTATTCTTATTGAAGCTAACTATAGGTATTCAATCAAAAGCAGTGAGTGAATTACTGTTTTTCTTTTGTTTGATTCATATTAGCAGCATATACAGCAGTAGGTACTGTATATGACGCTGCTGTCACTTTAATATACAGATCTAATATTCACATGCATTTCTTTACTTGCTTACGTTTATGTTTACTTTAAAAACACAACAGAAACTTCACAGACACATTCTGGGGACACCTGAGACTTAAATTACATCTTGTAAGAAGGGGAATAATAGGTCCCCTTTAATACTTTATGAGTTTGTACTTAAAGGGATTCTTCACCTCTGGAAAGATGAATGTGTATTTAAAATGGGTCATTTATGTAGAAGAAATGTGAAATTATTTTTGAATTTGGAGCTTTCTAGACCAGGGTTTCTGCAGGTTTCAGTAAGTCAAATTTAAGACCTTTTTAAGACATTTTAAGACCATAAAGATTGAAATTTAAGACCTACACGACGCATTATCCAAGTTAGATAGATAGTTACCTCGGGATCATTAGAGTATCTATCTATCTATCTATCCATCTATTTATCTAGGATTATCTGATGTGTGTGTGAGAGAGAGGGAGAGGTAGATTTTAGAGAGGAAATGATGAGATGATTAAAGTGACCAAAATTATCACGGTTCTCACAGAATCCTGTTCAAAAAGTACTAATACTACAGAATGAAGTCAATTCAACAAGTTTTATGTCGAAAAACAGCAAATAACAAATTGATTAGCATCAATATGCACTTTTTGTTTACGTAAACATTAAAATACCATTAAAAATGATGGCCAGATTTTAAAAGAGTGTCTTGCAACATGTTATCTACTAACATGTACAAGTTCAAATAAAGTTGACAAAAAAAGGTTTTATACAAAGATAAACCTCATATTTCAGCCTTTAAATAATTTTTTATAAAAAGAAAAATTACTGATTAGCTTATATTTATTAGTAGTGTTTGGGTGCACCCCCATCCTTCATGTTGACTGAGCTTTCAATGTTTGTTTTGGAAAGGGGTGATTGGTTGGTTCCTGTCACATGACCTGCGGTGCGTTTGCGGCATTCTGAAAAGTTTAGATTTTTTTCATCTCGTTGCGCCTGGTAAAAAAATTAGCGCGTCGCTTCAATTATGAGCGCGCTTGCTGCGCGATATAAAAGATGCGATATGTGAACGGCCTCTGGCGAGCTAGCTCATATCAAGCCACGAGCTATTAGTAGCACGCGAGCGACGTGTTGGAGACCCCTGCTCTAGGTTCTACAACTCGATACTTTTTTGCTACTTTGCAATAACTTTCTGCGGCCAGCGTTTCTGGAAATGAAGGAGGGTAAACACTTTTTTAGACCTGACTAAATTAAATTTAAGACCTAGGATGAAAATCTGGCCGTTTTTAAGACTTTTTAAGGCCTTAAATTTAAAGGTCAGAATTTTAGACTTTTTAAGACTTTTTAAGACCCCACGGAAACCCTGTAGACTGAGAAAAGCAAGAAAATTTATTTTTGACTTATGTGGATGAAAGACAACAACTCCCAGAATGCACTTGCTTCGCTGCCCTAGGAGGCCACTCCCAAGCCAAGCCTACCAGTAAGAAAGCGCAGTTAAACAACAAGACTAGGCTACTAGTGAGTCTCCGTGACGAGTCTGCCCGGGATTTGTTTAACTGCGCTTTCTTACTGGTAGGCTTTTGCGTTCTACAGTCGCCATTCATTATGTTTACTGTGGCGAGCAGGACGAGATGAGGGCCGTGGGAGAACGATGAGAGGCCGGTGGCGTGGTTACTGATGAGCGACACCTGTGAGACGCACCAGTCTCGTATCTCTCATGGAGGAGCGGGACTTTTCTTAGCAATGTTAAAACGCACATCAACCGATCACTTGTTTAGCGTTCATGTAAACACTACATTCAGATTCACCAATCGGAATGAATTCAATTAGATTGAAACAAAAGATGTGCATGTAAACAATGAATGGCAACTGCAGAAAGCAAAAGCCAAATCCCGGACATTTTGGACGATCTTGACGGCCGGACATGTCCGGGAAAAAGAGGATGGTAACCCCTACTACTCAGCTTTCTCCACAGAACAAGAGCCTGCTAGCTTAGCTTCCAAAAAAAGATGGCTGACACTGTGTACATTCTGTGAGTGAGGTCCCACCCTCTATGGGCGGGTTGAAAACATGCGGGACAGCCCCTACTACTGGCTGTAGTCTTTAGCCTCTGGCCAAAAAATCCTCCGATGACGCAAAATTATGATTTTTGCATCATTGGAGGATTTTTTCCAGACAAAAAAAATACAGAAATCTCTCGTCTCAGGGGGATATGAGGGTGGAAAGCATGGTAATTCAAAAATACTACAGGTTTTCTACTAATACAAAGCTTAATGCTAAATCCTGAAGTATCCCTTTAATAGATGAAGAGTTATGCTTAAATATAATATCCATTTAGAATTGAAAACTTCAATTCAAATAGGAAAACTACAAAAAATATTTATAGGACTAAAAGGAAATTCTGTCAGTGGCAAAATAGTCATGACGTTTACTGTAAGCATGTGGAACTTTAAGGGGAGGTAAATAATATTTTTTAAACAAGGTTTTAGCAATTATTTTTACATATTTTTTTACTTATATCTCCATTTATATTTCTCACTGTCTCACCCACTTACAGTAAAATGGTTTCCGTACACTAGAGGTTTGACAGATAACAGCAGACTATGTGAGTTGAACCTCTGATTCATTTAGCAGACGCTTATATCCAAAGAGTTACTAGTATGTTCCTCACTTGTATGACGATAACTCTTTGATGATTCATCAGTTAGAGCGTAATGTGAAATTCAACAAAAATCTGTGTTCATAATCTTTGTGCTTGCTTTGTGGAAGAGGTGGTGTGGGTCTTTTTCCTGAAAACTACCCTTTCGGGCATTCCTCATCTCAATGACACACACATGCACAAATAATGTTTTTTCTATGTGTAGGTGTGGTGTTGTTGCTTCCCATCATATAAGCAAGACAGAGACCCTTCTGTGTGCCTGTGTAATCAAAAAGCACTGTAGTAATGTCACAGCATGGTGAGAATCCACTGCCGGAGAGGTCATTGTTCTTCCAGACAATACAGCAGACAGATGACTTTATTTTGGGAAAGAGAATTCTAATGATCTATGTGACTCCCAGTTGTTAAAAGTTTAATGCTGTCATAACATCAGTGAGGGAGCTTAATGGAATTTAATTAACTCCACAAATAGTAGGGAAATTTCTCACAAAATTATGTCAGAAGTTTTAGTTGTTTCCGCAATATGATTCTTTGACCCTTTATCTGACAGGTCAGGTATTTCATGCCAGTGCATTACACTTTACACATTATATATAATATATGTTAAACCGCTATATCGTGCGTGTAACTCAATGCATGTTTTACATTCATTTGTACAGAGAAAGTTTGTGGAGGAAAAGTTTTATTTAGTCTCTGCAAATATTTGATGACCCATCTGCCTTCATGCTGTTGAACTTTGAAATAAAACAAATAAACTAAAGTCAAATGCCTGATTTTAACTTTTTATGCCAGGAAAAAGTGTAGCCTTATTAAATCCAACATTTGAGGCCTTGACGTTACCCGGAACATGTGTTGATTCAGTTTTAAGTATCTGACTATGAGTCAGAAAAATAGAGGTTGAGTAAATCAATGGAATACTATGGACGTGTTACCCAACCATCAGAACTTCTCTTTTGAACAAAGTCCCCTGTGTGTGACCCTGGCCCTTATGTAAAAGAGAGTGTTTCCAGTAATGACGTGATTCGAGAAATGACGCCGGTTGTAGTAAATTCCCTTGCCTTGATCCTTTTTCCACAGCGGCAGAGGTAGAGCTATGTCTGTACACACATAGCACTTCTGGCTGCTTGAGGATCTTGTATGTGTGTGTGATGTCAGAGGTCATAAAGGCCACGGGGAGGATGTGTGAGTCAGGGTGTGTCTTTTGCAGAAAGAAGAACAGTCAACTATTGAGACGGTGGGGCGTCAGGGGGCGTGGATGCTCTTTCATTATAAAACGGATCCTAAAAAAGCAAACGTGTTACAGGGAAGACGGCTGACTTGGACTGGACTACGTAAATTTACGAAAAAACGCCAAGAGCAGGATTTTACAAAGCCTCACCGATCACTTACAAGAAGTGTTAGACTTAATCCATCAATGGCCAGGCATAATGGTAAGAAAATCACTTTAATATCACTTAATATATTTGTATTATTAAGCTCAAAGTCAGAATTAAGTATATTCATGATTCAGAGCAATAATAGTGTGCTATTTAGCATAAACACCTGTTACACACACACGTGCATTATAAATAGAATATTTTTTGTTTACTAATTAATTACTGTAAAGATTGTTTTTTATGGTATTGTGATGTTTATAAAAACAGTGTTTTAAGTAGGGATGGGTACCGAAACCCGGTATTAAACGGGCCCCGGTGCTGAATTATGAAAGCCCGCTGGATCGATAAGCTCGGACGTTATCGGTTCTGCTGTCGGTACTGGAGAAATTAAGAAAGTACACGTGCTATTTATTATTGCTATTAAGAAATTATTATCTTGCAAATTTAATCTCGCCAGCCACTTCTATATATAATAATATTGAACCATTTGTCTGTGATGCATTTTTGCTAAAGAGAGAGAGTATGTGTGTGTGTGTGTGAGAGAGAGAGAGAGAGCGATCTTTCACGCGGAGCCACGGCGGGCACAACACAACAGCCCTGCTTAATGAGTGACGATGAGGACAGAACTAAACATTCAAACGGTTACACTTTAGATCTTTGATATTAAACTAATTTTATTTTAGATCTAGATTTTGGCTTTCAATGATTATAAAAAAGAAGCTATTTGAGGTATAACCATTAAAAACTAAAGTCGCATTCTGTCTCAACTTCCAACCCAAACGTAACGTCAGAATCTACACTATTGGTGACTGTTGTAAAATGTAGTCTATACTGTTGCTAAACTGCGGGACGCGTTTGATAATAAAAGGCTATTAAAAGTACCAAAATTGACGCAATAGACGCTGTTCCAAACGCGGCGCGCGCTCCGAAACACACCGCAACGAGACAAGCAACGTATATTTTGGGCTTCATGTGCGCATCTAAACGATCAAATATACACAAAAATATGTCAAAATGGCCGTCTTTTGGAGATTCACTTAAACAGTTTATTCACTTAAATACAGTTTATATCTTAAATGGACGTAAATAGTTGGGAGAAAATATGATGCGTAATAATGATTAGATCTACATTTGGTCTTAAAGAGGCAGCAGTCTAATAAACCTGCTGACGATTGCTCCATTAATGTGAATCAAACAACAAAAGGCAAAGAGAAAATCAGTCGCAGCTCTTGAATGAATAATTTTGGCTTTTATAAGCTTTAATCTACAGCGGGGGAAAAAGTATTGAACACGTCACCATTTTTCTCAGTAAATATATTTCCAAAGGTGCTATTGACTTGAAATTTTCACATAGGAATCAGTACATACAAAGAAACCAAAACAAATAAGCTCAGAAATTAAGTTATGTGTAATAATGTGAAATGACACAGGGAAAAAGTATTGAACACATGAAGAAAGGGAGGTGCAAAAAGGCATGGAAAGCCAAGACAACAGCTTAAAACTATTAGTAATTAAAAAGCAATCCAGCCCCCTGTCCGTGCAAATTAATAACAGCTGGTTCAGTCCCAACGGATGGCCTACAAAAAGATCTCATTGCCAAGGTGTCACACAAGACACATCTCATGATGGGTAAAAGCAAAGAGCTGTCTCCAGACCTTCGCAACCTAATTGTTCCAACACATAATGATGGCATTGGTTATAGGCGCCATTCTAAGCTTCTGAATGCTCTCATGCTCTTCTTTTGCTCTCATGTGACCACACTAAATTCTCCCAGTATTTCCCTGGCTTTTCCAAATGTTGTGCAGCAAACATTAAACGAGCTTCAACATGCTTTTTTTCTTCAGTAATGGAGTCTTGCGTGGTGAGCGTGCATACAGGCCATGGAGGTGGAGTGCATTACTTACTGTTTTCTTTGAGAACACAGTACTTGCTATCTGCAGGTCTTTTTGAAGCTCTCCACAAGTGGTCCTTGGCTCTTGGACAACTCTTCTGATTATTCTTTTCACTCCTCTGTCAGAAATCTTGCGAGGAGCACCTGGTCGAGGCAAATTTATGGTGAAATGATTGTCTTTCCACTTCCGTATTATGGCCCCAACAGTGCTCACTGGAACATTCAGAAGCTTAGAATGGCGCCTATAACCAACGCCATCATTATGTGTTGGAACAATTAGGTTGCGAAGGTCTGGAGACAGCTCTTTGCTTTTACCCATCATGAGATGTGTCTTGTGTGACACCTTGGCAATGAGACCTTTTTGTAGGCCATCCGTTGGGACTGAACCAGCTGTTATTAATTTGCACGGACAGGGGGCTGGATTGCTTTTTAATGACTAATAGTTTTAAGCTGTTGTCTTGGCTTTCCATGCCTTTTTGCACCTCCCTTTCTTCATGTGTTCAATACTTTTTCCCTGTGTCATTTCACATTATTACACATAACTTAATTTCTGAGCTTATTTGTTTTGGTTTCTTTGTATGTACTGATTCCTTGGGTTGTTATCAACATCTGGTGAAAATTTCAAGTCAATAGCACCTTTGGAAATATATTTACTGAGAAAAATGGTGACGTGTTCAATACTTATTTCCCCCGCTGTATCTATGATAAACTATGCAGTGTTATTTTACATCTGACTTTATTAGATGTCTTTTTAGCCCATATTACTCCTGAACAGTAATGTCAGTAGACATTACTGAAATGAAAGCACTGGGTATATAATTTGTATATTTGTTTTATTGTATACTTTTTTTTTGTTTTGTCATGAATGATACTTTTCCATTAGTGGAGGAAACTGCAGGTTTTAATTTATATTCCACTAATGTGGTCTTTCTACCCTGGTTCAAATAAAAAATGTATTACACCATTTCAATAAATTATATTATTTCTCAAACAGCAAAATAAGATGCTCTAAGGTCCAAGTGAAATATTCGTGGTGGCAATACTGTTGGCTATGTTTCATGTTGGGCAGGTGGGTTAGAAATGCTCTGCATTGTTAAAATAAATATGGAAACGGACCACTGACTTGTTGGCAGACTGATATTTTATTCGGTCCAGTATCCGATCTCTTTGTGAGGTCTGAGCTTTATAGCCTCATCTTGGAAAGCGAAAAAGAAAGTTGCATGCTAGTAACAATAAAAGTAAATGTAGCATCAAGTAGCAATAAGGAGAATCCAAACTGATCAGGGCTGCATTTACCAAATGTTTTGTAAAAAAAAAAAAAGAAAAAAAAAAGGTTTTAGTTTGGTCTTCAAGTTACACACCCTTGCCACCACAAACTGAAACTTCACACACATCATCAGCAGTTTATTATATTATCTTCCTTCCCCAAAAGGAATGTGTTATTTGGCCCCAACTCATATGCAGACTAAACATGTTGAGAATAAGAATTTTTGATGACGTCCCAAAGACCATCGTGTTCTTCAGTGGAAGCAAGAACATTTGACTTTTTGTGGAAGTTAACAATTTGCTTACATCTGACTAGTGCCTATGAGAGCCTTAGATCTTAAAAATGTATTATTCATTTTATTTTGTCATAACTTTTCTGTCTCAGACTTTTAGACCCCAATATACATACAAAGATAATGTATGCAAATGTAATGCAAGTCAATACTGCAGTTCGTAAGATGATGATTAAAAAAAAATACTTCACCCAGAAGACAAATGAAACACTTCTTGTGAGTGAAATCTCCAGTGCATATCTCAAACTTGTCAGCAAGGCTGGAAAACAAAAGTTGCTATCACTAATCTATCCCATAATTAAAATCAATTTAGCCACCCAAAAATATTGCATGCACCATTCAGTAACAGAGGATTTTAGAGGCTCACTACAAAGAAATTAATATTTAGAATATTGGATATAGTATATTTATTGATTTCTTTTGTGTCCAGCCATACTGAGTGACTTGGATCTGCAGTGTTATGAGAATAACCATGCTCACCGCACAGAGGAGATGGACGTGGAGCGTCTGCTGGTGCGCAGAGGTCAGCCCTTCTCTTTAGTCCTGCAGTGTACTGAGCACATCCCACAGATCCCAGACCACCACCTCAACCTCATACTACACCTGGGTGAGTAATCTGGCGGAGAGAGTAACAGATTAAGCAGCGAGAAAACAGATGGCTTACAGGATTTGGACTGCGGCTTGAACCTGTAATAATCTTATATTGATCTGTATTTTTGCCCCTGGTTTCACAGACAAGGCTTAAGCTAGTCCTAGACTAAAATGAATGTTTGAGCTGTTTTAACTGAAAGCAACTTGCACTGACATATCTTAAAATAGGGCATGAATATCGAAAAAAAAATTCTAGGGCATGTTTATAAAAGCTACTTAAATGCCCTAATTGAACTAACCCCCAATTTCCACCAGCTGCATTACGGCTCCGGCACGGCGGCGGAGTCAATAGGTTTCCATTAAAGTCAATGAGTGTATTTCCACTGAATGCGGTACAGCTGCGTTCCGACTCCGGCGATCTGCAGCCCTCCGGAGCAGATACGCAGAGCTTCTATTTTTGCCGGATGCCGGAGAGCTCCGCAGCAATTCAGCACTTATATCGCGCGATCATACGTGAATTTGCGAGATCTCGTGGGTCCTTGTGACTTCAGCTGTCAGTCATGACCGCAGCCGTTCCGCAACAAATCCGGACCTGGTGGGTAGGGGTGCACGATTCAGAAAATTTCACGATTCGATTCGATACCGATTTTTAGTCTCAAGATTCGATTCAAAATCGATTTTCGATTCAAAAAACGATTCACAGTAGGCCTATGTAAATGTAGTTGACTTTTTCCTGTGTGATTGCAGTAGACATACAATTTAAAAGAAAAGAAATAACAAATTAAATGAAGTTTTATATTACTTTGTCTTCATAAAAACTTTTGCAACTAAACAGTGCAAAGTGCCAAGCTTTGGCCAGCTTTCAAATACATTTAATTCAAGTTTAAATTAAAACTTAAATATATATTTTTTTACATTTAGCTTTAAAGTGCTGTAGTCAGATCAAACAAACAATACTGCTAAATGTAGTTTAAGGAGTAGGCTATTGGCGGCAAAATAGGCTACAGAATATTTCGTTCTGTATTGACAGGTGCAATTTTTGAAAATCGATAAAAAAAAAATACAATAAGCCTACATTATATCTGCATTTATGTCAAAACCTAGACTTTCAAACATCAAAATGTAATTTATTAATATGAATATTCGTGTCAAAATGACATATATAAACATTCTATTTTGCCTGGAAACGCTTCCAACACGCTTGCGTGTCGCGAGAAAAATAGGCGTCGGTTCTATTTCATGCACTCGTTTTCCGCACGACTCGGGCCACACCTGAGACGCGCGTGTCACGCAGGCTGTGTGCAAGCTCTAACCTGCTAATGGGAGCCGAAATAAAAACAGACACGCCACACAGCCAGCCTTCCTTCTGCTCCGCTTCTGCTGCACTTCTTCTTTTGGCTATGACAAGAGTGTGCAGGCGTAGTGCAAGTGTGAATTCGATGCTGCGCCATCTATGGGAATGGCAAGCTAGACTCATTTCAGGACAATACCAAAAAATATATATTTAAAAAAAAAAAAAAAAAAAAACAAGAATCGATTTTTGGAATTCTATGAATCGATTTTGAATCGGTAAAGTTTGAATCGCGATTCATATGTGAATCGATTTTTTTGCCCACCCCTACTGGTGGGTATTGACGGACGACGGAACACGGAGCTGTCACGCAGCGGAGCCGTTCCGCAGCCGTTACGCATCTGGTGGAAATTGGGGGTAAGGCCTAATCCTGGCTTAATCTAAGCCTTGTCTGTTAAACCAGGCCTTGGAGTTTAAGACAAGTCACTAGGTTAGCTAAGTTTAGTGGTCTTTAAACCACAGGTCTTTATCAAGTAAAAAAAAAAAAAAAAACTCAACCACAAGAAATTTGCCTATTCATAGATCCACATACTAAATTAAGCAAGGGTGTAAATTTACATTCAAGCAATTTTAAGGAATGAAGCTATTTCACAGGGGAAAAAAGTTTAAACATGTCGTTTCGATGATCAAAGATGAGTTTGAAGGGATAAAATGATTGACTACAGCCAGGGGGACTTTAATATATTCAGGATGATTCTTCTGCTTAACAGGATGTCTTAAAGGGATACTCCACTTTTTTTTGGAAATAGGCTCATTTTACAACTCCCCCAGAGTTAAAGGGACACTAAGTAGAAATTTCCCCCATCTAGTGGTGAAACTGTATTTTGCATTCAAATGAATAATGCTCTCCAGCGCCTCACTTTTTCAAATGCACGTTGCATCTACGGTAGACGTTATGTACCAAAAAGCTATGACAGGATGTCTTATAATAGCACTTCGAGTTTTTCTTCGGGTGAACAGGTTTGTTATTTAAAACAAACTGAAACTTGAATCAACGAAAAAAAAGAATGTTACAGTATAAATTACTGACTGTGAAAAACATTAACTATGGTAGTTAGTAGTAATGCCGCCTTTATTCGTTATATTTTTGAAGTACGTACATTGCATAGACAGTAAAAGAAATGGACACAGCGACCCCATTGGATTCAACGGAGACAAAGTGAAGCCCATTAGAAACTTTTACTTCCTGGGGGTCCAGCGTACTGCGCAGACTCAAACTGAGCTCGACGACGTAGATGTGACGTGAGCAAACCGTCTGTCTTCTAGTGGCTGTGCCAAGATCAATCTGAATCATTACCTTCCGAAACTCGCAGAGACGGAGAGCGTGAGTAGGAGCTGTCCATGATCTTGGAGCAGGAGAAACTTTTTGTAGGTGTTCTGATTAATTAATTTGTCATTTTGCCTCGACGTCCTCCCGATTGCCCGCGAGCTTCTCTTCCTGTCCATACGGTAATTTCCTACTGTGCGACAGAGAGTCGCGTGGCTGTGACGCAATCGTTAGCCTACTTTTACAAAAACTGCTTCTACAGGGCCATAACGTAAGCTACAAGGTAATGGAGCCTTTTATACATTTTCGTGTTTCTTTAGAAATAAGGCCATCCTTAAAAATATTTTGGTTTGCAGTAACAGCAAAAAAAAAAGAAAAAAAGGGTCGGTAGGTCGGTCTATATTTTTATATATATATAAAAAATTATATTAAAAAGTATATATTTTTTCATAAAAAAAAAAAAATCAGGGTCGGGTGACATTAGGTGACATTTTTCACCTATGTCTAAGGGCTGTTTACACCAGGCCACTTCATGCGTTTTCTCAGATCGGATTGCAATCTGATTTATCAAAACGATTCCATTTACACCTGGTTACATAGGCTAAATGTGTGTTGTTGTTTTTTTGCGGATATAAATCCGATCTTCAATTACCGCTCTATGTAGATTTAATGGAGTGCACGTCACCGAAAGCAACAGTTATGACTACATTATTTTATTTATCATCAGCTAAAATTTCTGAATCAAAGCCCGCAATAAGAGAAAGCGGAAACAGCCCTGGTAAGATCATTTCGTTTCTTTACATTTAATGATGATGATTGTGTGTTAAGCGTCAGCGACTTACTTTCACTTTGATTTGCGATCGTTTGCACGTTGATGCTCAGCTTCTCATCTGCGGCAATGCGTGTTGCAGTAGCGTCGTCATATCTGACTAAAACATGACATATAGCCTATAACACGCTCTCGCATGTTTATTTTTTAATAAACCATATTCAACAACATATAAAAATGAAATAATCTTTAGAGTAAAGCCGCAGCCATCATTACCAAGCGCGAACCATTGACAGTGAATGAAACGAAGCAAACTTAGCTTGCAGCCAGTAGTGTGACATGCGTTAACGGTTAACCAATGGTGTAAACATAATCATAGATGACGCGCCACGGGTTTTTATTTAAAGAAAGAACGTAGCTTATGTTTGTATGTAGGTCTAGGCAATTTATATTCACAATACTTAACTAATATTATTTTATTGCATTTGTATTAGTTGTTTGAAGAGTTAAAAAAAAATCGGTCGGTCTTAACGCAAGTTTACAACCGGCAAGTCGGTCGGACTGAAAGGGAAAAAAAATAAATAATTGGGTCGGTACTAAATTGACAGGGTCGGTCGGGTTACGGCAAACAAGAATATTTTTAAGGATGGCCTAAATAATGGACAAATGGAGTCTTTAAACGCCTCAGATGTGAAGTTATTCGCTGTCAAAGTGACGCCAAAATGAATGGGAGTCAATTGGATGCTAACTGCAGGTGGGGTTCCGTTAGCCAATGGCGGCGTCCGGGGGTGCTTCAAAATAATACAAATCGCTGCACCCTTGGTACATTGTTAGATATCATCATCATCCGTGCCTTCTCTAACGTTACTTTACTCAATAGCTGCTATTCATCAAAGAGCCTGTTTAACTTACTATGAATAGAATAGATAAATAGATATAACTATAAATGTTCTACTATCTATATAATAAAGTTCATTACCAAGCAATGAAAAATAAGCTTGTAATTAAGACCGTAACATTGACTTACCTGTCGAGAAGTAAGCAGACAACTTCAGCATCTCTTGTTTTGAAAGCTTTCTCCTGCATTAGCAATCCCGACATTAACCCTTGTTTTTGTAATCTCCGGTCACGTTTCCTTTTACGGTCTATTTTGGATTTTATCGATGACGAGGACTCCTTATCCTGTGACTCATATGTACGGTATGTATGAATGAACAGTGTATAAATAACCGTGCAGTGCAGCCTTTTAAACTTGCCGCGGCAGTGACAAGCGCCTCTCAACTGCTCTGCTCCTCCGCTTCTGCTGGCTTCAGTCACGTGACGCTGGCTCTGAACGAAACGCGTTGTGGAAACGCGTTGGCCTAGTACTTTTTGTCCCTCTCTGCTATTATAGTTTTTCAAGATGGCGGAACTACATGGAAGCCTCCGTGGACCTACCCGTCCCATGTATATAAAGATAATAAATTCTTTGTTTACGAGGATTAGTCTGATCATTGGCATAGGTATTTGTAAACCATTGAGGGCATATTTATGAATAAAAATATTGATTTTAGATAATAAAATACCTAAAAAGCTACTTATTGTCCCTTTAAACAGTTGAGTTTTACCGTTTTCTAATCCATTTCAGCCGATCTCCGGGTCTGGCGGTACCACTTTTAGCATAGCTTAGCATAGATCATTGAATCGGACAAGACCATTAGCATCTCTCTCAAAAAAAATGACCAAAGAGTTTCGATATTTTTCCTATTTAAAACTTGACTCTACAGTAGTTACATCGTGTACTAAGACAGACGGAAAATGTAAAGTTGCGATTTTCTAGGCTGATATGACTAGGAACTATAGAGAGAGATGCTAATGGTCTTGTCCAATTCAATGATCTATGCTAAGCTATGCTAAAAGTGGTACCGCCAGACCCGGAGATCGGCTGAATGGATTCGAAAACGGTAAAACTCAACTGTTTAACTCTGGGGGAGTTGTAAAATGAGCCTATTTCCAAAAAAAAGTGGAGTATCCCTTTAACATTAATGACAAAGTTCCCCTGGATAACATCTGGCAAGTGACAGAACAGAAGTTAATTTAATGAGGATGAGACTTGTGTTAGTCAATGTAGATTTTGCTTTATCGTTTATTTCGTGGTATGTACATATATACAGCTTTTCAGGACTGCTTAAAGTTACTGACACGAGCAATAGATGAGCGATAAAAAAGAACTGATGAATCAGAAAATCAGCTTGATGTGTAAAAGCCCCAGAAGAGGCCGACACCAACTGAAATCTAACTACACTGTTTTCAGCGGTATCATGGCCCACATATCATTCAAATTTATTACATAATATACTATGTCGATCAAAAAGTATTTTAGACATATATGACATGAGGAAAATGTAACTATTGTCTAGTACGTTATACCGTAAGATAACTTTGTGGTCACCGGTAAAACACGATCATGAAACCAATTCGCATGAACTTTGCCTCTACAAAATGCCTTTTAAACTTTATAAAGCAAACCTTTGGAGAATAATTTCAGTGCTCAATACTAACCATAACGTCTTGAAACTTGTGACGATGAAAATCTTCTGTATTCTCTTGGGAATGTTCGTTAAGGTACGCACGCTCACTCTCTCCCGCGCATCCCCATTTGAATTCTCCAATCTCCATAGATACCATTACCAACGGTTTTCATGAGGCACATTTTGATTTTGCGCATGCGTAAACCTTTTATTTTTTTAACCAACAGTTTTTTCACTTCGACTTGATAGATTGACTTAGAATAATTAAATATAACGTATTTGTCATCTGCTTTTATCCACTAATACAATATTGTATAATACAAATTAATACAAGCCTGTTGAAGCTTACCCCGTCCGAATGATGGCCAAGAATATACTGATGAATTTAATTAAGTGTATTACATCACACAAAAGATGAAGCGTCAGTTTTACTCCAGAAAATCACGGCAAGGGCTGGATAAACACAGTATAAGAAGTGCGCATTAAAGTCGTATCCATAAACTCTCTCTCTCTCCCTTTCAATATCATCAACATACACAGCGAAGTACATAAAACACTCCTGACAACTAACGTTAACAGTAAAAAAAATATATACACACCTTTTCAGTGGGTGCTTAATAAACTGGTAAACTGTATATCCGTTAAACGACTCGATGAGCTGTCATGAAGTGCGCGCTCTCACTTTCATTTCTGCCGTGATAAAAAACGTTAATGTTAGGCCTATCGCTCCGGAGACTGTGAGCTGGATCACGAACTGTTGGTACAGATCCATCGAGAGTAACAACGAGAGTAAATGAAGAGACTGCTATGTTCATTCTTAAATCTTATAACAAAACACCTAAATCGCGAAGGAGACATTATTATCTACAGATGCTACAATGGCGGACTGTGTTTAACGTTAGCTCACTCAGGGCTGGACTACGCTAAAACTGCAGTGTCCGTCAACAGTCGTGGGCGGGGCTTGTGCAAAAGTATGTCACATTGCCCCTAAACTGAAAACGGCTTGTTCTGAGACACTGCTTATGAATTATGGGGATTAAAAAATGGGTGGATTTTTATCATTATAGGGTGCACTTATGTTCAAATGTCATGTAAAAGTGAATTTTGGATAACAGGTGCCCTTTTAAGCTAGATTAGTACAATGCATCTTTTTACATGGGGATACTTATTTGGAAGTCATTTATTGATCCAATATATGTAATTGTCAGTTTCCACAATTTTCCTAAATTAAATTTGTTTTACAGTGATGCAAAGCCATATTTATCATCTAATTTCTGTGCATATGTTTGTGTGTTACAGGTAAGAATAATGAAGTGGTCTTGAAGGTTTCAGACTCAGAGCAGGATCATGGGAAATGGTGGTTCAGTCAGCGTAATGCTCAGGGTGAGGTGATGCTGACCCTCCACAGCCCTGCTGATGCTCCTGTGGGTCTGTACAGCATGACTGTGGTTTTGCTCTCAGCTGATGGGCAGATCCTGGAGCAAACCAAGCCTCAGACCTTCTACCTGCTTTTCAATCCGTGGTGCAAAGGTGAGTATTTAAAGGGATTGCTCACCTGAAAAATCTAAATTCATGACTTTGTTTCTTCCATAAAAACGTTTCATTTGATTTCTTTCATTTAAAGCGGAAGATGATATTTTAACGCTGTGTGTTGTGGACTTCCCTATTCTCATAGGATTAGAACAATTATTAAAACTTATTTAGTTCTCATTTTAATAATCACCCTTGATGTGATCATGTGAACAGGCCTTAAAATTCACCAGTTCTTTAAAGCCTTGTGGATTAGCTGTCGAGGTTTTACTTACAACGATTATTAAAACTTTATAGTAGGCTATAGTTAATGTCCTTGCTATTAAGTTAAATCTTTTTTTCGCTTAGATTCTTTATAGCTGCGCAAATTGGGATTAAAAATTGTAGTCTGCATGTTATCAAATGTTTTGGCAAGCCAAGAATATTCAAATGATATTTAAAAACATATCACACAGAAAGAACGCTGTTATACCAAATTCAAAATAATTGTTACATATGTGATCATTATGGGCTTACACACAAAGCTCAATTATATTTCTTCCTGTAGATGACTCAGTGTACCTTCCCAGTGAGGAACTGCTGGTTGAGTACATTTTAAATGAAAACGGGATCTTGTACCAGGGCTCATGGGATGATATCACCACTGTGCCCTGGAACTTTGGGCAGGTAACCTACAAATGCATTCACACGTGCTCACCAAAGATATAAAATCCAAATTTATACAGTCCCTATCTGTTTAGTCAGTCTTGTGGTCAGTGCCCTCTCTGAGAAAGTGCCATGGCCTGAGATGACTGACACACAGTCAGGATTTATGGGCGATGTTGCATGGTGGTGGAATTCAGATGAGGCAGAGTGTGAATTGTGACAGATCGGTGGCAGGAGAACCGCATGTCTGCTGTGTAATCACTCTCTGTAGATGTAAAACATTTTAGCAACAATATCTGTCTCACAAACAAGTGACTATCCCCTTTCAGTCAGACAGTACACCCAGGTCTGGGGGATCAAGAAAAACTCAATTCACAACATTAGTATGGGTTTTGTGCTAAGCTTTCTCTGTAAAATGCAAGTTTGGCACTACGGACAGCATTTACCACAATAATCTCAATCATATAAACAAAATATGTGCTGTTATGCACATACAGGCAGATACAGCTTCTGTGATTCTTTTCTGTGGTAACCAACAGCATGTCACTGCTTACTTTAACTGTATTTAATTCAGAATATTCCTTTAAGAAAACCTCTATACCCCTCAGTAGGCCTACTTTTTAACACTGATGCAAGTAAAACAAGATATTCATATCCTTGCATTTTCTTTTCAAACAGTTTGAGAAAGATGTGGTGGATATTTGCTTTGAAGTGCTGGACAATTCGCCTGCTGCCATGAAAAACTCAGAGATGGACATTGTCAACAGAGCAAGCCCTGTTTATGTTAGCAGGACTATTACTGCCATGGTAAGGCATCTATTAGCATGGCCATGCGTTGTCTCCACCTCTTCTTATAATCATTATTTGCTCAGGCATAAATTACTTTTTCACTGAATTAAACTACACTATAAAAAGTGGTTTACATGCATACATAATCGTGAATAGGTGAATGCTAATGATGACCGCGGGGTGGTATCTGGGCGCTGGGATGGAGAGTACAGTGATGGAGTGGCACCCACACGTTGGAATGGCAGTGTGCCCATCCTGAGGCGCTGGAGTGAGGGTGGAGGACAGAAAGTACGTTATGGGCAGTGCTGGGTGTTCACAGGAGTGGCATGCACAGGTGAGAAAAATAGAATCAGTGTCATTGTATCCTGCACCACTTTTCTCGCCTGCTGCTGAATCTTTAGCGGCATAACAAAAGAAATCATATTTTACCTGAGTTCCGGGTTTGCAGTGATGCAATGAAAAGACCACGCACCGCGAAATAGTGGGGGGAAATGTACAGCGCGATCAGGGCAGCCTTATTCACAAACAAATGACACGGTTCTTCTTAGTCAACTAAACCAATTTATGAGCAAATAACTATGAGCAGGTTCTTTATAGTGAATCAAAATATACAGTACCAGTTGGATTCATGATTGTTATGAGACGGTTCTTTTTAGTGAATTAAAACATACACGACCAGTCCAGCAGTCCGATTCATGAACAAGTGACTCTTATGAGTCCTTTTAATGAGTCAAAAACATACAGTGCAAGCACTGAAGTCTGATTCCCGAATGAATGAGGCGGTTCATTTAGTGAATAGTAAAATTCTTCTCTGAACTGAACTATCAGAGAGGTTTCTGAATCATTTGCTAAATTCAGAATAGCGTACTACTGTTATTATTTGTGTCTGTGTCTTACACGTGATCTGTAACTTCACCTTTCCTCAGTCCTCCGCTGTCTTGGCATTCCAACCAGATGCATCACTAATTACTCATCTGCTCATGACACTGATGCAAACATTTCTGTGGATTATGTCTTCGATGATCAACTTGAAAGTGTGTCTGAAGGAAGGAAGGACAGCATCTGGTAAGTTATGAGATCCACATAAAATGTATAGCTCTAAACCCTTTCTGTATGACCACAGTTGTTTCATTTCTGTCTGTTTTTTATTTCTCCTAAGCAATTGCAGGAGAAAGATCTGAGACAAAGTTGATACTTAAGGCATAAGTTAGAGCATAAGTTTCATAAGTTATGAAAGAATGAGCAAAAAACATTCTCTTCTGTAGTCCCTGATCTGTTAGCTTCATCCTTTTTTTTCAGGAATTACCACTGTTGGGTTGAGTCCTGGATGAAACGCGATGACCTCCCAGAAGGTTACGATGGATGGCAGGTGCTAGATCCAACGCCTCAAGAAAGGAGTGATGGTAATCTCTCTTATAAGTAAGCTTTACTCCTTAAAGTATAAAAAACTGGAATATTAGTTTGACTACATCCTCTGCTTCTATGTTCTTATAGGAGTTTTCTGCTGTGGGCCTTGCCCAGTCCATGCAGTCAAGGAAGGAGAGGTGGGGTTGAAGTACGACACCCCATTTGTGTTTTCTGAGGTGAACGCAGATCTGATTGTCTGGATTGTTCATCCTGATGGGGAACGCTCTCAGGTGTCCCAAAACAGTAAAATTATTGGACGGAACATTAGCACTAAGAGTGTGTATGGAGACTTCAGAGAGGACATTACTGCTAATTACAAATATCCTGAAGGTAATGTTCAACAAGTCGAATCTACTCATTTGTTTCAACTTTATTGAAACACTCTATAATGAACTAAACAAATCTCTTCTGAAATTAAATTCTGCATGAAACGGAAGTTGCAATAGTCATTTCTTCCCTATTGTGGCGTAACAAGAAAAAATATAGGGGGACACTTGATTTTGTCCATCGTTGGATCATTGTGGTTGGCTGTTGCTGTGAAATCATGTGAGTGACAGGTTGTCTCGCCCTCGCAACCGTAAAGACGTCATCAGAGATGTCATTGCATGTTGGAGGGGAAGTTATTTTGATTAAAGATTATGAGGGCACATTAATAAAAAAAACAATGATGTGTATGGATAAATCATAATAAATCCTGTAATATTCAATTTAAAAAAAACAAGAATTATCCATTTCGATTTCATGGTGACTTGAAGTTCATTGTCTAATATTCTATTGTACCGGAAACATTTATTTCTTTTTTTAATTATATTATAAATATTATTAAATTGTTCCTAAAATCTTGAAATATCTCGCTGATGCTGGCATAAAAAAGAAAGACATTTCACCTGCAAATTATTCACAATAAGACATATTGTTAAGAAAATCATTTTATTTATATTTGTCCATGCCAACTGATTCTGACATTTTTGACACTTGATATTAATGCTTTGTCCCACCACAGGCTCAATGAAGGAGCGACAGGTTTATAAAAAGGCAGGAAGACAAGTGGGCCAAAAGAAGGAAGTCCCAGGACAGCTTGAGCTTTTCATCAAGCACGCTCCAGCTATACACGGGACAGACTTTGATGTGTTCATAGAGGTGTATAATGCTGGCAGGGAGGACACAGATGCACAACTCACAGTCACGTCGAACGCGATAACCTACAATAGTATCCACCGCGGAGAGTGCCAGAGAAAGACATCCTCTCTTACATTACCAGCTCACAAAGGTAAGACTAGCAAAATGATGTTGCACATATGGCATCTGTAAACAAATTTTGCCCTTGACAATAATTCCTCAAATATCTTTGCATTATTATTTAGCTCATAAAGAAGTATTGCGACTTCAGTATGACCATTATGGGGCGTGTGTATCTGAACATCACATGATAAGGGTCACAGCCCTCCTTCAACCCACTGATCAAGACAACATCATCCTGCAAGAAATCAACATCCCCTTGAAAATGCCAGCACTTCATATCAAGGTAATTAAAGGCATAGTTTACCCAAAAATAATAAGTTCTCTAATCATTTACACTGACTCATGCCATCCCCAATGTATAAGACTTTCTTTCTTCATCTTTAGATAAACACAAACAAAGATTTTTAGGAAACTAATCCATATCTGTGAGTCAATATAATGCCAGTAAATGGGTGCCGCTCGATTTACATTTGAAAAACCACACACTGCGATCATGATGGTAATCCATACGACCACAGTGGATAAATCCATGTCTTCTGAAACTATAAAGCTTAGCTTCCGGCCAACTGTCAAAGGCATGTTCACAAGTTCAGCTTGACATAAACGTGCATTGTAAAGTTTGTGCGAGAAGTAACCTGGAAGCATCCGGACAGTCTCACAACGTCCCTCTCATGAACATATGACAGTAGAGCAGAGCAATGATTTATAGATAAAACTTTTTTTTAATATATATTTTAAAATACTAAATACAAAATTTAGTCGTTTTAGTCGATATTTAAAATCGTAGGGTCACTGTGTGTGGTTTTTCAAGCGTCAACTGAACATCACCCGTTCAATGACATTATATGGATTCAGAGATGGATTATTTTCCTAAATAAATAAATTTGTGCTTATCTGAAGAAAGAACGTTATTTACATCAGGGATGGCATGAGGGTGAGTAAATGATGAGTGAGGCTTTACTGACCACTTTTACTAATAACCAACGTTTGCTCTACATTTCAGATTATTGGAAATGCGATTGTATCACGCAAATTGACAGCACACATCGCCTTCACCAATCCTTTGCCTGTCAGTCTTCAAGGAGGCGTGTTTACCGTGGAGGGAGCAGGACTAACAGAGGCCAGAGAAATAAAAACACAGTATGTACTAGTTTTAGAAATTACATAAGTAAGAATTCTAGGATCCAGTATACATTTCCTAAAGTGCATCAGACATGATCCAAGACATCCAAGTTATGGTTGACTGTTAATATCTGTCTTTCTCTAGTGGTAAGATTGAACCTGGTCAGGATGTGACAGTTAAATTCTCCTTCAAACCCACCCGTGCTGGCCTGAGGAAACTGCTTGTCGACTTTGACTCAGACAGACTGAGAGATGTCAAGGGAGAAGCCTCTATCATTGTTCGAAAAAAAATGCGAAATATGAATGCTGTCACAGAAATCTAGACAAGCATGTACAATTTAGAGAACCATAAATCATTTTGTGTGTTTGTAAATAATACCGTTAATGCACTATACTTGGCTTGCTTACAGCTTTTTTGCTTGTTACATTTTGTTTGCTATTTGTTTATATAAAGAACATTTACATATATTTATAAATGTTATATATATGCAACATTTCCTTTATAATTACTTATAATTATGATCATAAATGATATCTTTGCATGCTTTCATACAGACATTGAATATAAAAACCACAAAAGCTATTTTTCTACATGTAAAATGTCCAGAAACAATTGTTTACTTTTTACTTTCTGGATAATGTTGTTGTTGTGTTTGAAATAAATGTTATGTAATAAATAAATAAAAATACATGCATGTAAATATGACTGTCAGATATATATTTTATATTTCTCCAAGTGTTTATCACTGTTTATCAATGTTATTTTAGGTTTGGCTATATTATAATCAGAGGTGGACAAAGTACACAACTTCCTTACTTGAGTGAAAGTACAGATACTACTGGTAAAATATTACTCCGTTACAAGTAAAAGTTGAAAAGACCGATTTTTACTTAAGTAAAAGTACAGAAGTACTCGTTTTTAAAAGTACTTAAGTATCAAAAGTAATAAGTAAATGTCAATGCATTGTTTTATTATTGTTGCATTGTTGTATGTATACTTACAGTACCTTATGCCTCTTAATCAATGCCTGCCTACCCACATATCAATATCCAATTTATTTCTAGAACACAGTTCCAGTAGTGGGATTGAATGTGAGAAGTGCACTCAATAACATCCACAATGGTTTCGGACACCCAAATGGCTGTTCCCTCAAATAGTGCCCTATTTAAAGTTTTTTGGCTTTTAGTATGAATATGTTAGCCTTACTGTTATCTATAAGCTAGTGTGCTCCAAAACAATGACACATTTTGCATTTAGAAGACCAAACCCAACACTGAAAATGAAAATCAGGTTGATGTCAGAAACCAACAGGTTCTGACGTCAAGCCGACTTTCATTTCCAAGCTAAATCCAACGTCGATGTTGACGTCGGGTTCTGACGTCAAACCGATGTTGGATGTTGACGTCAAACCGAAGTTGGGTTCTGACGTCAAACATCAAACATTTGGCGTCAGGTTCTGACATCAAACCGACGTCGGGTTCTGACGTTAACCCGACTTTATTTTCCAACCAAAATCCAACGTCTGTCCGACGTTGGATGTTGACGTCAATCTGACATCGGGTTCTGATGTCAATCCGATTTACGTTATTACTTTTAAGGACCTGGACAGAAATGTAGTGGAGTAAAAAGTACCATATTTGTCCTTCAGTGAAGTTAAAGTAAAAAGTTTCCAGGAAATATTATACTAAAGGCTACAGTAGGCTACTTAGTAAATGTAGGCTACTCCTCAGTAAATGTAGGCCTGCTTTGTTAGCCTACTGTCCACCTCTGAACATTACCAGCGAGCAGGTGACATTTATTACAGGTACATTTCTGAGTAAACAGTATGTCATGTAAATGATCAACTCTCTCATATGGTTTAAAACCATAGTTTAAAACTCATATCTATTTACTAATCCTGCTGGTCACTTGAAAGAAGAATGTGGGGTTGTTAAAGTTTGTGCATAAACAAGATCTTGATCGCCACCTGCTGTGAGGAAATGCTTACTGTCCCTCTCAAATACACAATATATAGTGCTTTTTATTTTATTTCATCGTTTTAAACGTTTACCCTTGCAAAAAATTTACAAAATATTTCATCCTTTTATTATATCATAGTTTGAATATACTACCGCTGCATGGATTTGAATGCTTGTATGATACCAATAAGAAGAAGAAGAAGAAGAAGAAGAAGAAAAGAAAAGTTACAAATGACCACGCATAATGACCTATGTAAGCATATAACATCTTAATAAATAAATAAAATTATTATAAACTAGAAGAAAACAAGCAGATTGTAAATCACGATGTATGACAAAATAAAGATAATAAATAAGAACATAAATATCACTGCACTGTTACTTTATCATTGCATCATCCAGTTCCGTCCTTTGCACAGTTGTCATATCCAGTCCCGTCTTTGTCTTGATCGACAGCATCCTAAACCAATAGAAACTACGTACACTGAAACATCACTCTTCCTGAACCAATCATCTAAGTTGTGGGCGGCACTTTGTCGTCTCACCTTCTTTTGGTTTCAACCGGCGTGGGAAGTAGTGTGATTGGCTTCTGAAGCGGCTATAAGATTATTATTCGTAAGTTTCATTAGCTTTATATTTGTTTCATGACGGTATATGTCATTTGTTTTTACTATATATCTTTATGGTCCGTATTATGAGACTGTATTAATCCAGTTACATGGTATTTTAGTGAATGACTGGATTGTCAGCTTAGCCTTGTCTCGTGCTTAGAGGAAGCATGCTATTGTAATATAAATCTGAAAGACTTCTATTCAACGCTTTATGTAAGTTACTTTGACATAATGACTGGGTTACTTGTCTAATACAGAATCCAGATAATGCAAATCATGATGTTGATGTGCACTAGTCAGCACTAACTTGCATCATACTGTAGTCTAGGGGTTTGGCCTATGTCAGTGCACTGGTTAATGCAGTGCAGCAAAAAACGAATTAGTTTTATTTATACATGTGTAAAACTATCATGTAGTTTGCGTTATATGGTTCTGTATTCATGGAAATGGGGATTTGTAGGTATTCGTATTGTAGTAAATCGTGTTATACCTCCTCTAGGATCATAGAGCATCATTATCTATGGCTCTTCATCTCACATTTTTATGTGCCAAAGCTTTCTTCTATTGTCAGGTGAACCTCACTGTGTGCAGTTGACTTGTTTTGCTCACTAATGTTGCATCATGTTAAGTGCCCGTTTCTCATGTCCTTCACAAAGCATTGTCAGATAATAATAAATAATATAATAATACATTTATATTATGTATTTATATTAAGATGCATTTTACACTGTATCGTTTAACATTTATATCCAGGATTCAACAAAAAGAATGTACCACAGGGCCAGTCATTTTGAATTTGAAGGTTTTTTGTTTTTTTGCTGCAGTCTTTGCCAGGTCTTTCCTTTAAAATAGATTTAATATCAGTAAGGTTTTTAAACCTAAATCTATGAAATAAGTTCCTCTTCACGGTCCTGTCCTGCCTGCGTCGTCATTACATTTACATTTATTAATTTAGCAGATGCTCCTATTCAGACTGACTTCATGGAATATAATAAAAGTGATTTATGTATTTACAGTATATGAATCTATAGCTGTTATTGAGTTTTATTATTATTATTATGGTTGTTATTATTATTATAGATTACATTTAATCGTTTAGCAGAAGCTTTTATTCACACTGGCTTCAAATTGGAAAATATAACGATTAAGCGATCCTATTCGTAACATGAGCATCACTCTATCTTACGTTTGTTGATTGTCCATGTGTGGCTTTATTTTTGTAATGGTTGTCAAATTTGTATGGTTTAATTATGGTATTCAGGGAAATGTTAGGCTATAAATTGTGATATTCTTCTTGGAAGCATAATTTAGAGAAGGCTGAAAATGATAAATATCAGTATTTCCCAGTATATTATTATTATTTTGCAAAGAAAACTTAAAAACACATAAAAACATGATGGGTCTTGGGTCCAGTAAAACCATTGACTGGACAAGTGAAAATGTGTTCCATATTGTTGAGCACGTATTGATTGTAAATCAAGTTCAGCTTTATTTTAAAATAATAGGCTAACTATTTTTAAGTCCACGTCATCATAGCAAGGAAATTCTGGTTCTCAGCATGCAGATGTTGAAGCAGTTTAGTTAATTATTTCACAATGGATGTGGTTTCTGGCATGTATGGCTGGAGTGGTTATGTAATTGTCATTTGGAAAAAGCCGTTTTTGTTTTGAATGAGTTGTAATGGGAGTGGTGCTGTAACTACTTCAGGGATGTCTATTGTTTGCTGCATACTGACTGCACCTGCTGAGGAGCTTCCTTTTATATTCCTGTGAGGAAGATTCAAGCATACAATTTTTTGCATTTTGCCCGTAGTGGTAGGTAGTTGGTAAAATAAATGATTTGAATGAAAATTTATGTATTAATATATCCACAAATGACCCCATACATCTGAAAGAAAAACATTAAGTAATTATAAAATATTATTTGTTTCGTGGACATATTTGGGGACATATTTGGGGGCAGTTGTGGGCATGGCCTGATGGTTAGAGAGTCAGACTGGTAACCTAAGGTTGCGGGTTTGATTCTCACTGCTGCCCACTGCTCCGGGTGTGTGTCCATGGTTTGCAGTGTTCACTACTCACTGCTACTAATGTGTGTGCGCTAACTTGGATGGGTTAAATGCAGAGGACAAATTAAGAGTGTAGGTTACCATACTTGGCCATCACAATTTCTCACTGCCTAGCAGTGAGAATTTTGTCTGTTTTGTGGGTTTTCAAGCTTTACTTCCTCACTAAACGGGTTCGTCTCTTGAATGTCCTGGTATACAGATCATGTAGTGATCCTGAGGTGTGCAGATTTCCATTACACATTCTTGATTGTTGATTATTAATAGCATAACAAGCTGCAGCTGCATGCTTACTCCAGCCGCTGTTTTTGTAAAACCGGTTTCTGACTCACTGTGTGTTTGTATATATCCCTAGTCCCCTGAGAAAAACACAACCAGCATGGACTCTTCGCTGACTGCTGCACAGATCCGTGAGAAGTTCATTGACTTCTTCCGTCGCTATGAGCACCAGTACGTCCACTCGTCAGCCACCATTCCGCTAGATGACCCCACTCTGCTCTTTGCCAATGCCGGGATGAACCAGGTTAGGAGATTTGAACCTAGTTACATAAATGGGTGTCTAATTTGTTATAGAATAATAACTGTTATCTTCATCTTCTCAATAGTTCAAGCCCATCTTCCTGAACACCATCGACCCGTCCCACCCGATGGCCAGACTTCGCCGTGCTGCAAACACACAGAAGTGCATTCGTGCCGGTGGCAAGCACAATGATCTTGATGATGTGGGCAAAGACGTGTACCATCACACTTTCTTTGAGATGTTAGGCTCTTGGTCCTTTGGAGATTATTTCAAAGTAAGAGATAGAGAGAGAGGTGTTGTATATTGTAAAATCATGGCGTATCTCTTTATAGTACTGATTTTCTTTTTCTTTTTTTATATGTGCTGTAAAAATTATAAATGAAAAACTAATTTTGGTCTTTTCTCTTTGCATCCCTTCATTTCTTTTTTTGTTCATTCTATATCTAGCACCTGGCCTGCAAGATGGCACTGGAGCTGCTGACGCAGGAGTTTGGCATACCTATCGAACGCCTCTATGTGACTTATTTTGGTGGTCATGCTGATGCAGGCCTGGAGCCTGACCTGGAGTGCAAGCAGATCTGGCTGGACTTGGGGTGAGTACAAAATATGTACAAGGTGTATTGAGTTATTGATGTGTAATAGTAAGATATTTCTCGTTTGTCTCGACTCGGTCCCAGAATGGAGGAGAGCCGTATTCTGCCCGGCAGTATGAAAGATAATTTCTGGGAGATGGGTGACACTGGTCCATGTGGACCGTGCAGCGAGATCCACTTTGATCGCATTGGAGGCAGAGATGCCGCACACTTGGTCAACATGGATGACCCGAATGTCCTTGAAATCTGGAACCTGGTGTTCATCCAGTTTAACAGGTAAACTACTGCTCCTTGTTAACTACAACTAACAATGGTAAACACTTTATTAAAAGTTCACACATACTTAGAGATATTATTTTTAGAGACACTTCTTATGTAATGTATTGTTCATATGAATGCACAATATATTAGTTATTGACTGAAATTAGAGATGTTTTTTAATTGATGTCAGCCTATATTGGATATTTAATATTAAGTAGATTAATTAATATTTAAAACAATTATTTGAATGTTTGATCCGTTCAATGGATGGATGTTTTTTTTAGCCATTTATTGGTTATCACTTAAAGTTATATATAAATACAATTTATTTAAAATAGCCTATATAATAATTGAATTGCATGAAATTGATCAAAAATGACAGTAATGATATTTATAATGTTACAAAGCATTTCTCTTTAACTTTATTTTCATCAAAGAATCCTGAAAAAACACCGTTTCCACAAAAATATCAAACAGCAACTGATTTCAACATGGATAATAATAAATGTTTCTTGAGCTCCAAATCAGCATATTAAAATGATTTCTGAAGGATCATGTGACACTGAAGACTGGAGTAATGATGCTGAAAATTCAGCTTTGCTATCATAGGAATAAATTACAATTTAATATCTCTTATGCTTTTGATTAAATAAATTTAACCTTGGTGATCATAAGAGACTTTCAAAACTTTAAAAAAATCTACCGACCGTAGTATAATTTCATTATTGAATTTTAACATTGGATCCTTATTGAAACCTGTAATTCTTTACACAAAGATACTGTAAGTATTCACATATTGTTCTAAACGCATATGGCTTGGCCTCTTCATGCAGGGAGTCGGAGACAGTGCTAAAGCCTCTGCCCAAGAAGAGCATTGACACAGGGATGGGACTGGAGCGCTTGGTCTCTGTACTGCAAAACAAGATGTCCAACTACGACACTGACCTGTTCATCCCTTATTTTGAAGCCATTCAGAAGGTACAATCATAAAAAAAACACACGAGACATGACCAAACTCTTTTGCATGCAATTAAAAAAATTGTCTTGGTTCTCAGGGCACAGGTGCCAGGGCATACACAGGAAAGGTTGGTTCAGAAGACACAGATGGTATCGACATGGCATACCGTGTCCTGGCTGATCACGCCCGAACCATTACTATCGCCTTGTCTGATGGCGGGAGACCTGACAACACAGGCAGAGGGTGAGGTGATGGTGTAATAGTTTGCCGTGTTCTTGATATATACCCAATGTATGTATATGTGACCCTGTTTTTGTGTTCGCAGCTATGTGCTGAGGAGAATTCTACGTCGTGCAGTGCGATACTCTCACGAGAAGCTGGGTGCACAGAGGGGTTTTTTCGCCTCCTTAGTAGATGTAGTGGTTGAGTCCCTGGTAAGGCCTCTACCTCTACAATGTTTTTCTCTCATAACTTTATGTCTCTCATACTTAAGGAACCTCCTGTCTGCTGCTTTGACAGTTATTCAAAGTGGCAGCCAATGCACTATTGAAATGCGCTTTCATTAAATACAGTTTCAGTTTTATCTCTGATGGCCATTTAATGGTTCTCTCTACAGGGTGATGCTTTCCCAGAGTTGCGGAAAGATCCTGATATGGTGAAGGATATCATCAATGAGGAAGAGACACAGTTCCTCAAAACCCTTAGCAGGGGACGCCGTATCCTGGACCGCAAGATCCAGAGTCTTGGAGACAGCAAGACAATTCCAGGTAAAGCACATACTACCACACATATGTTATTTTAAGGCGTCTTCAGATCTATAAATCGTTTGATTGTATATCAGTACAGTATAGGGTTGTCAGAAGTACTTCAATACCAAGTTGGTACTGAAATGTAGAAAATTTGACGAGACCACCATTTCTGTAGTACCGAGTACCGGGTATATTCGGTACCCACTAATAGGCAGCTGCTTTCAGTCGTTTCCATGTTCATCTAAGCGCAGAGCTCCAGACTAACTTTTTGACTAGGATCACTGAAGCCAATGTATACCACGATATATACTAGTGTCAGTGAATATTAAACTGCAAGCTTGTACTTCTAGTACTCAGAGGTACTTCATCTCAAGAGCCACTCTGAGAGTCACTTCACGAGCATTTTACCGTTTCATTTGAGAAAAACTATCGTCATATCATCCACACACAGAAACTCAAGGTCTTCACGGCAACCCGTCAAAATAAAAGTTCGGTTTAACTTGAAGAAATTGACACAAATAATTATATTAGGCTACTGCATGTATAGCAATGTAATACTACTACTACTACTAATAATAATAATGTGTGCATTTAAGGTTACTTATTTTTCACTTGATATTTTTATAAACAGTGTTTACTTTTAAACGGCATGTAACCTTCATTGTTTATGTATATTATTTACTTAAGATAACCATTTAATTTAATATTTCTTTCAAATAGAAAAATAGATCCAACAGATTTTGCTGTGGTATCAAAATTGGTACCAAGTATCGTAAAATTTTAATGATACCAACTACTGGAATTATGGTATCGTAACAATATATATCTCTTTTTAAATCATTTCAATTTATAATGCAGTTAGAGCTGGAATCAAGGCTTCGTCGGTACAGCATTCTTGCAATGCACGTAGAAGGGCAATTGCACAACATTTTAAGAAGAGGTGCTATTTGGTTTTCAACTGCGATAACTAATGTGCTCACTCACAGAATTAGACACTGCTGCTTTTTATAAAGCAAATTCACGGTTATGAATTATGATACCGCTTGGTTCATTGGTCTGTTGGGTCGCATTGATTTCTCACCTCAACCGAACCACCACAGAATTCGTTTTCAGTCGGGCCAAGACCACCTCATTCAAGCGATCTTGGTGTGATTGTTTTGGTACGGATCCGAGAGCGATTGCCGTGTTCATATATGCTTAAACGAACCGAACTAAGGGTGAAAACACACCCGGTTGGGTTCTGAAACAAATGCTCTAAACGAGCCAGGTGCTGAGCCAAACGCCCTTAGATGAGGTGCAGGGATGCAAACTTGTCACCTTTTGGCATAAAACAGTTTTGAATCTTAATTTGAGTTTTTTAAATTGGAGGGGAAGGAGTTTGGGTTACTTGTAATGCGTATTTATAAAACGCAACACTCGCCAACCATCTTCCCAAAATTGTTTTGAGAATTATTTATAAATGTGTTGTCAACAGAAGAGAGGCTTTAAGGTTTCTCTGTGGTGTGTTTCTGCCAAAATAAAAGCTCTATGGTTTAACATTTGGAAGGAAAGAAATTAAGACTAATTTTGTAGTATTGTATTGTGTATATATAACTGTCATTGTTTTGTGTAGGTGACACAGCCTGGCTGCTGTACGATACATATGGTTTTCCTCTGGACCTCACTGCCCTGATCGCTGAAGAAAGGGGAATGGGGGTGGACAGGCAGGCCTTTGAGGAGGAGAAGAAAGCTGCTCAGGTGGAAATCAGTTCATTATTTTATGCAGTGCAATTTCCATTAAGCACAGAATAATTTCATAGTTATAAAACACATCGAGGACTGAAAATCCATCATACTTTTAACTGTAATGTTTTGGTGCCAAATTTCACATGTAACATGTTTTATTTATAATGACAGCAAAGCTAATTTAAATGTAAAAATAGACAAAAAAGAGCATGCACAATTAAAAATCCTATATCAGCTGACATATATCCAATATTAACTGATAACAATAAGTGTTTTGTTATTGTAAATGGGTCTAAATAAAAACGTGTACACAGTTAAAGTCTCAAGGCAAAGGCTCTGGGGACGAGGACCACATCATGCTGGACATCTACGCCATTGAAGAGCTCAGAAACAAAGATGTTGCTGCCACTGACGACAGCCCCAAGTACAAGTACACTTCAGATGATAATGGCAACTATGGTGCGAGTTACACCTTCGCTATTCCTGTTGGGTTTTACGGTCGATTATGCGTAGGTGTTCATGCGTGTGACATTGTGTGTCTCTCTCAGAGTTTGAACAGACAGTGGGCACAGTGTTGGCTCTCAGGAGGGAGCGTGCATTTGTTGATGAAGTGACCACAGGTCAAGAGTGCGGAGTGCTGCTCGACAAGACCTCTTTCTACGCCGAGCAGGGTGGGCAGAGCTTTGATGAAGGCTACATGCTCCGAGAAAACGACTCTGCTGAGGATGTAAGAAACTGAGAGTGGTTGTGGAAAGAAGCTGAGATGCTTAGTTTAGTTTTGCTGTCATGTCATGTTTTGTTTTGCTGCTTCAGAGGATGGAGTTCACTGTGAAGAACACTCAGGTGCGTGGAGGATACGTGCTGCATATTGGTACAGTATACGGCACACTGAAGGTTGGAGACCGCCTAACTCTGCATGTGGATGAGGTATGTAACCAAGTGACTTCTAAAAATGTTTGGTTCAGACAAAAAAGAGAGATGGATAGGATGTTATTATGTACATTTATAGGCAAAGATGGAACATAATGTGGATTGAGAGAGCACAGAATGCAATATGATTCCCCTCTCTCTTTTTCTCTCCTTCTCAGGCTCGTCGTAGGCCCATCATGAGTAACCATACCGCCACACACATCCTTAACTTTGCTTTGCGTTCAGTCTTGGGAGAGGCAGATCAGCGGGGCTCTTTGGTTGCTCCAGACAGACTGCGCTTTGACTTCACCGCTAAAGGTGCAATGAGCACAGATGAAGTGCACCGCACAGAAGAGATCGCCTCCAACATGATTCGCGACGCTAAGGTCAGGACCATTCAACAGGCTTTCAAAGACACTTTTCAATGAAGCGTTCATATTCATACCGCTTGAAACTTTCTTCACATGTTGTATTCACAGTACGAAAACAAAACGATAACCTATTGTAAGTTATCCTGTCGAAAGCAGAAATTTAGTTTTCTTGAGATCACTTTTGTATTCTTTCATATTTTCTCTCACAATTTGAAATGCTCTCTCTTTCTTCAGCCGGTCTATGCTCTGGATGCTCCCCTTGCAGCAGCTAAAGCCATCCAAGGTCTGCGGGCAGTGTTTGATGAGACGTACCCTGATCCTGTTAGAGTGGTGTCTGTTGGCGTCTCAGTGGAGGAGCTGCTGGCCGATCCGAACAGCCCTGCAGGCTCACTTACCTCCATCGAGTTCTGCGGTGGAACGTATGAGCTTTAATATTATAAACTTCAACTATTGCAGTAGTAGGCTTACTCAGCTCCTCGCTTTCATTCATGTGCAGCACATGTAGATTTCTGTGGAAATGAACAAAAATGATCAACTTTATATGTAATATTCTGAATTTGGTCCTGTCTATGCTTCATGAAAATTACTAGTAATAAAATAAAAAAAATATTGTTTTTTGTTTTCATTAATGCAATTAAAATGTTTATGAAAGTGTTGTTAAATAATATTTTCCTTAGCCCTAATGAATTAACTGTTTTTGGAGTATGGCTACTCGTAGTTTTCTTATTGATCATTTTTACCCATAGGCACCTGCAGAACTCTGGTCATGCTGCTCCATTTGTGATTGTATCAGAGGAGGCCATTGCTAAAGGAATCAGGAGGATTGTGGCAGTGACTGGAGCAGAGGCTCAGAAGGTTGGAGAAAGAGAAGGCCAACATGAATATGCGCACACGCTTTTATTTTTGACTGATACTTTGTAGTATGTGATGTAGGGTGGGGAATCTAGAACCGGTTCTTGCTGTCTGATTTGAATGTGCTTTGAAAGGAAGACCTGAATAATACAAGGATTAAATGTGTCAATTGCCTTTGGTGTTTGCACGCACAGTGTGGCTAGTGTAGTCTGATTCACAAATGTATCTTTTGAGCCAGTTCTGTTAATTCAGTGAATCAGTCATGAAGACATGTACTTAAGACTTGTGAGAGTTAAATCAATATTATTACTGACTGATAATTCATATAGCATATACATTTTTTACATTTAAATACTTTTTAGTACAGTATATTTTTAGGACCAATTATTGAATCATTTAGGAAGCAGAATAAAGAAGTTCCTTATGATTCCCATTCCTAATAGTTCGTGACAGGTGGATGTTTGTGTTGTCAGGCCCAGAGGAAAGCTGATGCCCTGAAGTTGGGTTTAGATGCCATGGCAGAGAAAGTGAAGGCTCAGACCTCCCCGAATAAAGACGTTCAGAAGGAGATTGCTGATATGACAGAGGTGAGTTCAACTCAAACATGTTCTGCTCTTGCTTGTATGGTATAAACCTTTTTTTTTTTTAAGTGTACTGAATCTGTGTATGCATATATTCAGTCCCTGGGCACTGCAGTGATCTCTCAGTGGCAGAAGGATGAGATGAGGGATTCCCTGAAGGGTCTTAAAAAGATCATGGATGACCTGGACCGTGCCAGCAAGGCTGATGTACAGAAGAGGGTAAGAAAAAAACATGTTTCAGATGTTTGATGGTTAGTCACAGAGATTATTGGAAAGTCTAAGACCAGCTGTGAACGCATGGTTCATTTTTAGGTCCTGGAAAAGACGAAGGAGATCATCGACAGCAAACCTAACCAACCTCTAATTGTGATGGAGATGGAGAGTGGAGCATCTGCAAAGGTAAATGGCTCACTGTCCTTTCAAAATTGGGATCTATTGTTGAAATGAATGCAGTTTTTAAATAGTCTTCAGTGAAAGTCTAAATGATTCCTCTGTGCTTCCACAGGCTTTGAATGAGTCTTTGAAGTTACTGAAGACAAATTCACCACAGACTGCTGCTATGCTTTTTGCTGTGGACAACGATGCAGGAAAAATCATCTGCTTGTGCCAAGTTCCTCAGGTAAAGCTGGCTTAGGGGTCTCTTTAAATATTGATCAAGATCTACTTTAAAGCTCAGGATTTCTTTTTGTTTTGAAAGAAATTAATATATTTATTCAGCTAGGACGCAATAAATTGAACATAAGTTACAATAACTTCTACGTACTTACAAAAGTTTTCTATTTCCAAAAAATTTTGTTCTTTTGAACTTTTTTGACGAGTCCTGAAAGAGTTATAATAATAATAATAATAATATTTTTGAGCTCCAAATCAGCATTGGAATGATTTCTGAAGGATCATGTGACACTGAAGACTGGAGTAATGGTGCTGAAAATTAAGCTTTGCCATCACAAAAAATAAATTACATTTTACAATATATTAAAATGGAAAACATTTATTTGAAATTGTAATAATATTTCAGAATATTACTGCTTTTATTGTTATTTTATCAATTGTTTGTTTTCATCAAATAAATACATCCTTGATGTGCATAAAGAGACTTTCAAAAACATGAAAAACTTTTGAACGGTAGTGTATTTTCTTAATATACATTCCTAGTCGTATTGTGAATGATTCATCAGTGCGTACATTATTATGTTAAGAGAAATGTAACAGCTGGCTTTTTAGCTCACCTCAGAAGTAAAATGGGTTTCAAATGCCATTTTGTGTTCACTTTGACATTTAATGCTGGTTAAGTATTACGTTGACTTGCATTGGTACTAGAGTAACACATTAATGCATGTGTAAAGTATCAATTTAAAATCACCAATTTGCTCTTTGTGTGTTTCCAGGATGTTGCAAACCGGGGCCTTAAGGCCAACGAGTGGGTTCAGGAAGTGTGCCCTCTGCTGGATGGAAAAGGAGGCGGTAAAGACATGTCTGCCCAGGCCACGGGTAGAAACACGCACTGCATACAGGAGGCTCTGCAGCTGGCCAATGAGTTTGCCCAACTCAAACTGGGTGAAAATTAAGGACAAATGGATAGAGTTGTGTAGGTAGAGTTTAATCTGAAAAGAGGTCCTTAGTTTGGTCTTAACCCTCCTCCTGTCCTGTTCCAGCTATGCCTGCTGAATTTACAAACTGGACATTCCCGGCTGGTAAATGTAAAAACTGTACAGAAATGTGTCATTTGTCAATTATGGATAGGAAGGGAAATAACTAGCGCCCTCTCTCAGTTAACTAGGTCACTGCAGGACCACATGCATATATCAACTGATCTATCAAACCGTCCTGACTCTATGATGCAAAGCACATGGGGCTGTGCATGTTTTCTGATTGGATAATTACATTTAGATTAACAGTTTAATGTTGCTAGCTAAAATCATCCTCATGGCCATTGTTATCGTTCTGAACATACAAGGACGAAAATCATTGTCTTTATTCTATTAGAAGGTGTCTTTTTATCTCTTAAGATTTTCATTACATTTGTGGAATTGTTGGTCTGTCTCTTTAACAGGATGGATGTCGTAATATTTCAGATGAATTCATGCCAACACTGTTAACCTTTCAGTAGGTCTTATAGCATCTGTTTTGGGGAAATGAGTCATTTATCACCAGTCACATAAAATGTATCATTTGGGAACGGTAATAAAAAAAGCAATGATTTCAAATGCATAAATGACTTTTCATTGTCCTGTGGAGTGATGTTTATTTGAATGTGATTAATTCAGCACACTTACTTACTGTCCTGAGTGAGACACAAGTCATCAACTATTGGCCTTCACTTGGCTTGATCGTTTGCGGCGTACTGCACCCTGCCCCATGTCAGACCCATCTCCTCAAGTTCTGCCATCGCTTTGCGTCTCCTTGATGTTTTAGGTCGCCCTTGTTTTCTTCTGACAGGTGGTGTCCATCTCAGGGCAGTCTGGGATTTGGGCCTGGTACCAAGCCATCGGATGCGAGAACGCTTGATCTCGGTGACCACTTGACTCATTGACTTGAGTTCATTGGGGATTTTCATAGGCCAGAATATACAATATATGACAAAGCTGTTGTACAAACGTAGCTGTATTGCCTAGATTTTCAGACCGTCTTTAATCTAGCGAATGCATCTCTATCTTTTCCAAACTTTGCTTTTACGTCTTTTTGTGCCACGTTATCCTTGCTGATGAAGCTTCCTAGATATGTGAAATTGTTGACATATTCCAGTGGTTCATTATTGACTTTGATTGGTGCATTAGGGATGGAATTAATGCACTTAACTTTGGTCTTGGAAGGATTAATGTTCAGGCCCACCTGCACAACGAATAGTTGGGGGCCTTAAGCACATAAATAGGTAATTTCGCGCAAATTCATCTAAAAGCGCCAAATTTGGCACAGATGTAGCTCAGGTCATACCGAAATGATTTAGCTAGGGCGCCGGAGCCAGCGACCCTCGGGGCCAAGATGGCGGCCAAATCCAATATGGCCGCTGCCCAAAAAGGGTTCTGGCTTTAACTTTTGAACCACATGAGTTACAAATACAAACTTGATATGTTTTTCGAACATTTTTTTGAATTTGCGCGAAAATGTCCTTAAGGCCCCCAACTAGAAGCCATTCAGCCTTTCGCTCTTTTCTTTGAGATGTTTGATTTTTGTGGAGACTACAGCAAGGTCATCGGAAAAGTCAAGGTCTTCAAGCTGTGTGAAGGGGGTCTACTGGATGCCTGTTGTTTTCCACATGATCAACTCAATGGTGACCAGGAAGAGGATACAGTTTGCCTCACATCGGACTTTACAGGAAACCATTCTGACGCTACATTCCATCTTCCTGTAGAACAGCCTCATACAGCGTTTTTGGTGGAACTCCGTAGAATACCAATTTCCATAAAGTATCACTGTCGAATGATTTCTTAGTCTAAAAAATTGATATTGGAGGGCTGTTCCACTTGATGCACTGCTCTGATGTTTCTCAGAGTCTGTGCTACCTCTTCCACTTCTGAATCTGGCTTGTTCTTGTCTGAGTTTAAAGCCTGTCATTCCTGTATAGAAGAACTCTACAGATGGCTTTTAATGGGACTGAGAGCAATTTGATGCCACTCCAGTTGTCTCAACTCTGAAGAACGCCTTTCTTGGGGGAGTTTCACAATAAGGCCTTTCATCCAGTCATCTAAATTTAACTACATTTAGCATTGATTCACCAAATTCATCCCTACTTTTCATTATACCACTCTTGCACAGCTGCTGCTCAACCATGCAAACTTATTTTGAAAACTAGCCGATCATTTTTGTTTTCCCGAACTCTTACATTTTAAACACAGAATATGCTTGTGTTGCAATTTCTATGAATAATTGCACCAGACGTTCAGACATATGCTCCAGTCAAGCTCAGACACATTAACTTTAGCCATTTTCACTATTTTGCCATTGTATAAAGTTAGTCATTGCTTAGTGAGGGATTCAATGTGAAGTTTAACTGTCTTATAAAAGTTTGGTTATGAGAATCAAACATTATATAATCATTAAGTGGTTTTACATTAAGTAATAAGTTACGCAATTTTCACCGTTTTATAAGTTATACAAGATTAGTATTATATATTGAGATCAGTTTAATGTAATTAGTTAATTTTTTACAGTGTTGATCCCACACATCCAAGAATTCCACAAATCCATCATTCATTACTGATGTTTGTGCGGTTTTTAAGCAATATTACAAAAGAATAACGAGATGGACCTTGGTTTTGAGGGCATGAGGAAAACGTTTAACATTTTGACAATAAGATGAAACGCCTGCATGGGACATTTTACATGCAAGCTTTTCCATGTAGGAAGTTTCATAGCACACTGGGACATGGATGAAAAAGGATGAAATTGTAATAGTGAAGAAATAAATAAAAAGAAATCACATATTCTGATAAAAGTACATAAACTTTTATTTCAATCAAATCAAGAGTTTAAAACTGAGATTGTAATAAAAATGTACTGCATCAAAGAATCAAAAAATGGTTTGCTTGTAAATAAATGTCCAAGCACACAAAAATAAACCATTTTTAAATGTGTTTATTTCTTACAGTAGCATAAAGATTAAAAACAGTCCATAATTACACAAAGACTGCGGTTGTGAAAGGAAAGAAAAAGCACTGACCAATAGACACTATATCAACACTAATGATAAGTTAATGAAAGCAAACACAGTGGCACAGTGAGGATATGTACAGTCTGTTGAAGGGTTCCATCAAATGAAGAACTGGATTCAACATTGTGTGGATAATGGAGTTTGTTCTACTCAAATGGACATATCTAAATACTGTAGCCTCATTTTTTTTTTTTTTTTTTTTTGGCTGCCGTTTTAATTATTTCTTCAAATCGAAAGGGGAATTTACCATAAAGCCTTTCAAAAATGTCAAGAAAACAAAATGAAACTGCCTCCCTCACTCAACATCTATCCTGGAGGCACAATCATGTGTTTGATTGTGGAAAACTTAAGTCTCACAGGCTGTGTAATGTTCATAACATTGACAACTTTGCATCCTTTAATTCTATAAACAATTCAGCAAAAGATGATATGAAGTCCTAAAAAGCTCTCTCAGTGTGACAATAAGGATCCACAAATACCAGTAATTTAGTGCTGAGAACATTGGCAAGAGCATAAAGAGAAAAAGCCAATTTCGAATTGATCTCGTCATGCAATTTGGCCACAGACAGAACGTTTCAAATGGAGAGAACAGAGAAATAATGTAGTCTTTCATAAATTGTTTGAGGTTTGCCTGAATATCATTCGGCAGGCTACGATTTGACACAAAAACAAGAAGAGAAACATCCCTCATAGCCCACTAGTACCATAGGATTACTGAATACTGTTAAGAGCAATACATACAAGAACTTCACGAGCCAGCGTTTTTCTTAATCTAAATTTTCTGAACAATACATTTTAAAAAAAAAAATCAGGATAAGTAATTGGTTAAAAGTCTTTGGTGACCAACTGCACATCTCGATATTCTACCAATAAGATTGCAGCCCATCCTACGTGTCCGTGATATTAGAATTTCACTGTAAAACGCCTTATAATAATCCCTCAGAATAGGTCAACTGCAGCACTGTGTATTTAATATTCCCCGGTATATAACCGTCAAAAGACGATTACACTTTATTGGCAATGTATAAAAGCACTTGTGTGCCACAAGTCTAGATTTTCTAAAGGTTCAGGAGACTTTTCCGACGTGAAAGCGAATGCAGGTAGGTAGCGCTTAAAAAAATGAAGAGGGGAGAAAGTTTTCAGGTGAGAGAACTTTTCCCACCCTGATCCCGAAGGCACGGCGCTCAGCTTAGTTTAAAGTAGAACAGACAAGAGGATGAGATGGTGGCGCACAGGAGAAGCCGTGAATCATGTGTGGGTGGAGGACAGCTGGTGGGTAGACGATCCTTGCCCTATTTTAGAGCCCAGATTTGTGCGCGCGCGAATGTGTCAATAAATGCTCTGTAAGAAGACTAAAGGAACAATAACATGTGTTTATGCGTCTTATAATGAGGTTAGCGGTGCTCTGGAGAGAGGATGTGTCCAGAAGCGAGGACAAGGCACCCAAGCATGTAACATATGTGCATTTGCACACTGAAATAGCTGATATGTCTACATTTTGAAAAAGAACTACTGCACCTGAAAGTCAAAACTTGGACTAGGCCAAAACAGAAAGCTACGGACCCCCAAAGGGAAATGGCGATAGGAGAGGGGAAGTAAAATCGATCGTATTTCAGTGCTTTTGCGTTCTCTCTGGAATGTTTTACGTTCCCCCGAAACCTTGCAAAATCTCTCTCGCAAAACTTTTTGCGTTCGCTCGCAGAACCTCTGCATCCCTTTGTGTTTGCTCACAAAGACGTCAAAAGTTTTGAGCGCGAATCCAAAGTTTCTCAGGAGAACGCAAGCGTTGTGCAAACGTGCGCATAATTTCTCTGGGAAGCTAACCCAAAGTTTCTCAGGAGAACGCAAGCGTTGTGCAAACGTGCGCATAATTTCTCTGGGAAGCTAACCCAAAGTTTCTCAGGAGAACGCAAGCGTTGTGCAAACGTGCGCATAATTTCTCTGGGAAGCTAACCCAAAGTTTCTCGGAGGAAAGCAAACATTTTCAAGCTAATGCAAAATGTATAAACTATAACAAAAGATAACTAAAGCATTGGAATAATTATCCTCCCATCTCATTTCCCCCACATCACCATGTCCTTTAGGGCCTCCGTAGAAAACACTTGGCGTTCACATGGATCTTTCTTGTTATCCTTTGTCTTAAAAATGTATAATGTAATAAATTACACAAGAAAAACCTATTTTTGATGGTAAATGACTGAACAGCAGCAAAGGAGTGTCTACTCTACATGCTTTCAAGAAAACATTTATCAATGAGATCCATCAATTTTACCAAGATCTGTCAGCTAGTTTTGAATTGTATCGCAATGCATCAGGCTTCATAAATGAAAGCTTATTTCTCTCAATCTGATGCTTTTTGCAGTTTCTTTCCATCATTTAATACTATTTCAGTAGTTTAGATTTAAGGGAGTATGTGCTGTAGATCAACAACGAAGCGCTACTACTGTTCACAGTGCATCTCTAAAACAATCACCACGGCTGTATTAGCGTTGATTTCTAAATGTACTCCACGTATTTTGAATATATTGCTCATATGTGTTCATATTGGACTGCGTCAGTGGTTTTGAGTATCTGTCCATCCTCCTCAGACCAGAGGAACGATCAGTACTCAAGATGTAATTAGCAAAAACAAAAAACTAACCAAAAAGCAAAGTTGTTCAGACTGATGCAAGCACACAGTGATAGCAAACTGTTAGCAGGATCATTTCAAACACGAACAACTAAACATAAAATATCTTATAAGACAGAGTAAAGCTTGGTTTATGCCCGGTGACGTGAGGAGTAGTGAAACGAGCCGCCATTATGTCCAAGCTTTTAGTTAAAGGGATAGTTCACCTAAAAATGTAAATTCTGTAATTTACTCACCCTCACGTCATTCCAAATCTGCCCAGCTTTTTCCTTCTATAAAACACAAAAGAGGATGTTTCGATAAATGTCTCTGCGGCATTTTTTTTCTTTCTTCGAATTCAATGGTGCAAAACAACTTTGGACCCCATTGACTTTCATTGACAACAGTTTTTTCAAAAACATTCTTCAAAATATCTTCTTTTGTGTTTTGCTGAAGAAAGTACACCATACAGGTTTGGAACAATATGAGGGAGAGTAAATGATGACAGAATTTTCTTTTTTTGAACTGTCCCTTCAATGAATCACAGAGTACAATGATACACTATGGTGATTGTAGGTCTCACTCATCTATCTTACCTCGGCGTGAGCACACATAAGAGATAGGCGGGAAAGAGTTCTCGTATCATCACTACTCAACAAAAGTCATAAATATGAGTTTATTCCATTCCCAGCACATATACCTAACATGCTGTTTAGTGGTGAGATATTAGTGTTCCTTTCCAAGTCAAGTTCCTTGTCCCAGTTGAGGTAGGCTTGCAAGGAAAAGCACATTTACTAGCGTCTCCTCTCAAAACCACCACATTATGGGGGACACTTGTCCAGACTCCTGACCACTCAGGACAGCACAGAATGGTAATAAGATCATGAAACTACTTCTTGATCATGTTTAACAGGCACACTAAGTGTGTCAAGTGGATAATGGGTGGTTTTGTTTATGGTAGTCCATCAGTTGGTCCATTTCTTTGCACCTGGTGCCCAGATTCACTTTCCAGGAAACACTGAGATCTTGCCAGCCTTGGCCAGCTTGTCGATGATCTGGGCCTCGTAGTCTGCATCATGGACACCTGTTTTACGAAACTCTCCAGAATAGCGGTTCTGCTCCCAATAGTGGTGCCAGTTTCCCCGACTGTCCGCCCCAAAACCAAATACATTCACCTATAGAGTCAAGAGGCAGAAATTAATTCACAGTCACTGCTTGGAAATGTAAATAAAACTTAAAATTTTTATGATTTATAATATAATCTTACGTAGTTCACACTACTGTTCATACGATTTTTTCTTTTGTGAAAAAAACTGCTTTTATTTAGCCTGGAAGCATGGAATTGATCATAAGTGACAGTAAAGACATTTCAGTTTCACCATTACAGAAATAAATTACTAATTAAAATAAATTAAAATAGAAAACTTAGTAAAAGAAAAGTTTGAATAATATTTCACAATATTAGTGTATTTTTGTGAGCATAAGAGACTTCTTTCAAAAACATTGTTTCCAAAACTTTTCAATCGTAGTGTACACACACACACACCTGTTCATATGCCCGTTGACAAAAATATCTAATCAGCCAATCACATGGCAGCAACTCACTAGGCATGTAGACATGGTCAAGATGATCTGCTGAAGTTAAAACTGAGCATCAGGGCAACAGTAACTCAAATAACCACTCGTTACAACCGAGGTCTGCGCAAGAGCATCTCTGAACAGTGAACGCGCAACACTTCAAACCTTGAAGCAGATGGGCTACAGCAGCAGAAGAAGAAGATCACACCGGGTGCCAATCCTGTCAGATAAGAACAGGAAACTGAGGCTACAAATCACACAGGCTCACCAATATTGGACAATAGAAGATTGGAAAAATGTTGCCTGGCCTCGACTTCTGCTGCGACATTCAGATGGTAGAGTCAGAATTTGGCATAAACAACATGAAAGCATGGATCCATCCTGCCTTGTATCAACAGTTCAGGCTGCTGGTGGTGTAATGGTGAGAAGGATATTTTCTTGACTCACTTTGGGTCCCTTAGTACCAATTGAGCATCATTTAAACACCACAGTCTACCTGAGTATTGTTACTGTCCATGTCCATCCCTTTATGACCACAGTGTACCCATCTTCTGATGGCTACTTCCAGCTGGATAATGTGACATGTCACAAAGCTCACATCATCTCAAACTGGTTTCTTGAACTTTGCAATGAGTTCACTATACTCAAATGGCCACCGCAGTCACCAGATCTCAATCCAATAGAGCAGCTTTGGGATGCGGTGGAACCGGAGATTCACGTCATGGATGTGCAGCAGAAAAATCTGCAGCAACTGCGTGATGCTCATGTCAATATGGACTAAAATCTCTGAGGAATGTTTCCAGAACCTTGTTGAATCTGTGCCACGAAGAATTAAGGCAGCTCTGAAGACAAAAGGGGGTCCAACCCGGTACTAGAAAGGTGTACCTAATAAAGTTACTGGTGAGTGTGTGTGTGTGTGTGTGTGTGTATCATGCCCTCCTAAGGTCTTACCTCATCACATACATGTAGAGCAAAGAACAGGACGAGCATGCCAGTGGAGGGATAGCGCCCATGATGATGTGTCCAGCGGTCATGGATGTATTTAAAGAAAGCTGGGTTGAAGATCTGAACCTACAGGTTTGATACATATGCAGATTTATAGCAGCACAGAGAAAACAGATAAAGACTCAATGTGAGATTGATAGTGTTCTATTGTTCAGGATCTAAAGAGTGTCTTAATTCAGAGAATATAAATCTTTGAGAGATGGGATAGGAGGATGGGAATATATTACCTTGTCTTTATCCACACGCAGAAACTGCTTCACTGGAGCGTAAGTACTAAGAGAGAGAGAGAGAGAGAGAAAGAGAGGGCGATTTGGAAAGATAAAGTTATAAGTCTTCCCACTGACATCTCTTCATCTTTTCATAAAAACCCGGGAGTTGAACTGCTGCTAACTTTCTAGTGTTTTTCAGTGAAGTAGAGAATATTGTTGATAAAGTGCTACGATGTGTGGCAGTGTGTGTGTGTGTGCTTTGAATGTTGAATTTATGGGTACAGAACACTGCAGTGTGTTCATAGACAGAATATAATCAATGTCTCATTGGCCATGCTGCAGCTACTACGGCATTCTACAACTCATTTTACTCAAAATGCAGGAATTGACAACCAAATTTTTATTAAATCCACATTGCGCCTGTAAACTGAACTGAAATACTAATTTATTGATGAGATGTCACACTCTTAAAAAAAAAAGAAAAAATATTTAAATAAGAATTTGATTTAAAAAAAAAAAACGGTTTAGGCATTGACAACCAAATTTTCATTAAATCCAGTGTCTGAAAACTGAAAAACTCGTTTATCGATGGGATGTCACATTCTTATGACTTTTTTTTTTTTTACCATATTAAAATGACAATATAAATTAAATGAAAAAGGAAAGAAAAAGAAGAAAAGAAAGAATGAAAATGAAATGAAAAATGTTATTGTGCTCACAAGCGGATCTGGCCGGTGGAGAGAGCACTTGTGATCCACAACAAGTCGAGAGTCTTGAAGGGCACCAGCACAAAGCTCACGTTGGCCGCCAGGTTTTTGGCACTCTCTGGGTACATGAAGTGGTGTGTGGTACGGCTGCCGGCATCCTCTTCGTACCCTACAGTGGGGGCCAGGTTCATCCTGGAACACACAGATCCAATTGAATTAGACCGTGAAAACCCTCTCTCTTTTTCACTGAAGCAAGCCATATTACTTTGGCATTTCATTATTTTCCCCATGATAGAGTGAAATGAACAAACAGAAAGAGCATTCAGGTTGAAAAAAGCAGACAGAATGAAACCCTCGCCACTCATTGTAATGGCATAGAAAAGAGTAATCAGGACATTATTCAAAATTCTCCTTTTGTGTTCCACAGAAGAAGAAAAACATGACAGGGTATCTGCAGAGTTGCTAAAATCAAATAAATGTAAGACCTGCATGAATAAAATGAGTAACCACGTATCTCAGCTTATTTTAATTAAACGGGCTGCAGCACATATTCAACTTCAAAAGAGGGAAAGAGCGAGTTTAAAATACACAAGACATGTTTTAATCGATACTGTACATAAGTACTGAAATTGGCTCACGTCATCTCAATACAGATGAATTAGAAATCAATCAATATTTTGCTGATTCTATAATGCATTTAAAAAGCTTTTTGCAGATACTAGTCAAATTTATATACTGAATTTAATGATGAAATTTTAAATGCCAGATCCAGTTTAATGTGTCACTAAAATAACCAAATAATAATAACATCAGAGAAAGTATTTTATGCATAAAGCAAGACTAAAAAATACAAAACAACAAGAATTTTATTTTGAAATGTCTAGGTTTTTAATTGCAAAATTGTCATAATACATCAACGCTAGATAACGGTAGATCATTATTGGCATAAATGAGTGATATTCATTGATTTAGAATTGCTCTAAAACTGCAAACCTGAAGAACATGCAATGGCATGACATTTTCACTTAGACTGTGCAGCGTTCACACATTTATTTAATTAAATCATCACCTTTGAAGTTTAATAATCACATTAGGCCCATCACATCACAGTTCATCCCCAAATTTAAGACCTTGTGATAATTAAGACATTGCTAAACCATTTAGGATATTTAAGACTTTTATGGCCTTAAATTTGATCAAATTGATTTTAAGACATTTTAAGACTTGAGAATGAGGATGAATAAATGACACAATTTTCATTTTTGGGCGAGCTAGTCCTTTAAGAGAGACAGACTGCAAGAGACTAGCAAGATGATGGAGAAAGGGTGGATCAGACGGGAACGCAGACGGGGTCGGTGTCTGTTCGGAGACACGTCTATTGCGCCGATGGATTTCAGAGCTTTATATTTCACAGCTCATGTCCTCTCAACAAAATTCTCCGATTAGAAGAAAAAAAAGAAAAACCCTGCTACCATTTCTCATTCTCTATCTGCATCCTACATGTATTCACTCAAATTCAGAGAACTACCTTACATCACCAGGATTTTGTAACATGTCGAATCTCAAGCTTGTATAGAGCCAGCAGGAAGCTTTAGATGTAATAGTCCTGGAGATTTTAATGCAAAACAACAAATGTACATGTCCGCCTGTTTCTCTCTTTATCTTCTTAAGACTCAAAGCTTGTCTCAAAGCCAGGCAGATGATTTACCAATCAAATCTCAAGTGCTTTTCTTCTTATATCATCAATCTTTAATAAACACAGGCCAAAAAAAACATGGCTTAAACTGGAAACCACAATACTCATTTAAAATGAAGATTTTTTTTTTTTAATGAAACCACAAGGAAGGTTTATTATTCTAGAGCTCGGTTTTGGTGTTTAGTATTATACATTTGGTGATATTTTTTATTTTTTTTACATAGCATTGGTTTTCACACCTGCCCTCAAAAAGTTAAAAATATTTGACATTAAAGGGATAGTTCACCCAAAAATGAAAATTCTATCATTGTTTACTCACCCTCAAGTTGTTCCAAACCTGTATGAGTTTCTTTGTTCTGCTGAACACAAAGAAAGATATTTGGAAGAATGTTTGTGACCAAACAGATCTCGGTCCCCATTGACTACCATAGTATATTTTTTTCCTACTATGGAAGTCAATGGGGACCGAGATCTGTTGATTACAAACGTTCTTCCAAATATCTTCCTTTGTGTTCAGCAGAACAAAGAAACTCATACAGGTTTGGAACAACTTGAGGGTGAGTAAATGATGACAGAATTTTCATTTTTGGGTGAACTATCCCTTTATAAAATCAAGTCACAAATAATTATACAGAAAATCCACACCAGTACGTAATATAGAAGTATATACAGAAAACGTGGGATACATGGATGCTACAAGGATGCTAACTGTACCGTTTAATTACCATTAAAAAACCTTTCAGGACAATGCAAATTTATATGAGCCAATAAACGGCAACAAACACATTCGACTGGGGAAGAAAACTCATACCATCTCTTAAACCATCTCTTAAACAGTGTCGAAATGAGAGCAGACAGCAGTTAAACAAATAAAGAGACGAGGAGACAGCTGAAGAAATAGATGGATTCGTCGGAGGACGGGATTAATTTAAGACTTCACTGAAATAGCACCTCAATTTATACCTCCATCTCTTTCAGCCTCTCCGTCTCTCTGATCTCTACTAAACATACACTGTTCTGTCTCCCGAAGGCCATTATTTTACTCTTTTCTTTAAGCAGCAATACGCACAATCTGCCCTTTTCCATTTTCATTCGACTGAAACCTGAAATTGCAAATGTCAATCCACCATATCTGGCTGTGATCAGTGTCCCAGAAAACAGGACCATTGTTGCATACTAAAACTAAGGTGAATACTCCTGATTCAAAAACATTGCTATAAGCTATAAAATAAATACAACTATAAATATATTGATACGGAAAAAGATATAGACGTGGCTTTCTTTCATCAAAGGTCTTGCTCGAGCAATGTTCTGTTGGTTTCTCATTTTATTCCTTAAAAGGTTATGTAATTGTTTTTAATGTTTAATGCCAGAGGCGAGCTAAACAGATGACGACAGCGCTGTGACGAAGTCGTCATTAGTAAACATTGCAAGATGGCTATGGATGAACACCAGTTGTTTGAAACGGCTTTGGCCGCTACAATGAACGAGTTAGACTTGGCTTTTTCTCTAAAAGAGGAACAGAAGACGGCGCTCGAATCGTTCCTTTGCAAGAAGAGCGTTTTTGCTGTTTTGCCGACCGGATACGGCAAGAGTCTAATCTACCAGTTAGCTCCGCTGGTAGCTAAGCGTATGGGGCTTGTTGTGATTGGTCATAGTGTTATCCAATTGCGTGCAGTGAGATTTTCAAATGCATGCTTGGTGCCGCCCCTCGAGCTGGCCGATTTTCATTAGTCGATGCCAGACCATTAATCTTTCAGATTTAGGTCTGGATTTCCAGGCTATCCTAGGCTAAAATTGGGCTGAAATTCAACCTATGTTCTAAATTTGCAAAGGAACTATCGTATTGATCAACCAATAGAAGATGATGGGGGTGTTAAGGAAACCCATTTGAAAAAAAAACTTATTTTTGCTAGAAGTAGAGAAATTACATATTTCACCTATAAAAAAAAAATAATAAATAAACTGAAAAAACAACAACAACCTTTTTCATATTTTGTTTCAAAACCCAATCATAATCTTGAATATGTACTTAGATTCCATTTCTTTCCCTACTTCTTTTCCCAGAGGCATTTCAAGACTCACCTCATAATGAAGTCGTGGTCATCAATCACTGGACCGTAACCTGCCCCGCGGAGGTTTCCTGAATTCCCCACCACGGCACAGCGCAGACAGCGGGCAGGGTCCCACGAACCGTATGGGGAACGGCCTGGAATGACCTGGAACAGCCTCTGTAGAACTTGCTGGATGTTGTGGGGTTTGAATTGAGGCTGCAACATCTGTACAGGACCCAGAGGGAAGAGAAGGGAGGGAGGGAGGAAGAAAGAAAGAAACTGACATAAGGTTGGGCAGTTATCTTTTAACTTCAAACCATCTGCACACCTGCCTGCGCACACATGCATACTAAAATAAACATCCAGGCAGCCAATTAGCCACTGTGCCAATAAAGCCCTCTGCGGTGAGGAATGAATACATTTAAAAAAAACGTTCAAGACCAGACCTAAAATCTTTTCTTTTGTGTTTTACTGACATCCCTTCATTCTCCGGTTTCTTTCCTTTCCTTCTCCTCCTCACTGTCCCCAGTTTTGTCAGGTCTCTATTGTAGCTAATAATTCTGGGCAGATGTTCTCTGGGTACACCCATCTACATGATGGAAGCCATTGTGTTTAATGTGAAAACTCGGTCACCAACAGAATTATTTTTTAACTGTATTTTTGATCAAATAAATCCATCCTTGGTGAGCAAAAAATACTTTTTTCAAAAACATTTAACAAAAACGTACCAACCCCCAAGATTTTGACCAGTAGTGTATATATTCATTTAAGATACAGTATATGTGCATCTTTAAATGTATAGCAGATTTAGGCAAAAATCTGAATTTAAAATTGGAATTGGAATAAAAGGAAGAGGAATTTAATTAATTGCAATTCAAAAACTTTGACTAATTTCATTAGTCCAACAAAAGCTTCATGATTAAACAAATTACACAATTCATTTTGAGTAATTATGCCCATTATACTCTGATTAGACATTTTCTAAAGTTCAGTAAAGTCCAAAAATTCCAATATTGCCAAAACATTTAAAGTCTCCCTGTAGTCAACAATTTTATCTCTTAAAACTCATCTTTGATCACCAAAATGACATATTTAAATGTTTTTTCCTTGATGCCTTAAAATAGCTTGAATGGCTTTAGTATATGCGGTTCTATGAATATGCAAATTAACCCTGCCTCCACTCACTCACACCAGCTCAGAGATCCACTCGTTGAACGATCACGTTGACGTGATTGTGTAGTTTGTGACGTCAGAAACAAACAACAGCAATTTCAAACCGCGTTTTTGTCTTTGGTTCATTGCAGTTTAAAAGAGAAAATACTCAGCAGTGGTGCTGACTTATGAATTTGCACATTGTTTGTCTTAAAGCATACACACATATAAACAACATTAAAAGCTTGATTTTCACCACAGGGGGACTTTAGCAGTTTCTATTTTATTTTATTATTATTACCAGTAAGCAAACACCTAGAACAGCATTGGGACAGCATGTTTTTGAAGTGCAAAATTCTGTAGTTTCCAGAAGTGCAGACATTTTCCCAACCCTCATCCCCAAATCTTTCTGCTTCTTTTGCTTAATGCAGTCCTCCACCCTCCCTGCTTTTAATTTACTCCGCGCAAGTATTACAGACTAACATTTTTCAGCTGACACACTTTTTTCAGACATTTCTCATGTTCTCTTGGCTTCGTGTCGCTTAAACATGATGCATAAGCACAACTGCAGACCGCTAACATCCCTCACTAAAAGGAAAGAAGCACAGTAAAATAGGTTTCTTTTAATTAAGGACAGTGGGAGTTTTGCAGACATTTCATTTTGTTTTTACCATTTAGTTAATGCATGAGGTCAAAAGCATTTCACGAAATCGAACCACAACAAAGTCTAACCACGTCAAGGGAATGCAATCCTGATATAAAAGCTGCAACTGAGTAAGATCACTTACCACCCACCAGTAGTACACGTCTGAAGGCAGCTGGATGTTGTCCCGGATCCACACAGGCGAGATGTCCGGGTCGTAGTTCTCGTCGAACCAGTCGGAAACGCCTGGGTCGCCCACGCACCGAGAGCAGGCACATGTCTTTTGCTGAGAGCTCTCAGCTGGGATCACTCGGTGGGAACCAGCATAGCTGGGAACTAGCTTAACCCTGCGCGACTCTTCCCATCCCGGGGGTTCAAAGTAAGGCAGGCCGGCTCCTCCTCTCAGGGAGAAGGAGAAGAAGAGCGAGGTGAGGAACAGGAGGGCCAGGGATCCCAAGACCACGCAGACGCGCAGGGAGCATCGCATGCCCCCGCGTTCTCCTGCCGCCACAGCTCCAACGGGCGCCCAGGGCCTCAGCTCACCCGTCCTCGGAGTTCGTGCCCATGTGGCCCATCCCCATCCCCAACCCAAGCCCAAGCGTCCCTCTCGCTGCGGAGGCACAGACGGCATGCGCCCGCCCCACTGCCATGAACCGGCCCCTGCCACCGTGCCCAACCTGGACTCAGTACTACTTGGCGTACTGAGCGACACAAGCTTTAAACCCAAAAGTGTGTGAATCTCACAAAACTGTTTGCCTGTGAACTACCACTGCTGATCTGCCGTCTGTCTGTCTTCTCTTTCAACGTGTCACCGCTGCCGTGGAGCCTTTTACCGCTCTTTATTTTCGATCTCTTCCCCCTATGGGATCTCCTCCAGCTCTCTCTTTCACGCTTCTGAACTGTCACGGTTCAAACAAACACCAGTCTTTCGCCTCTAAAAAAATCAGTCTGCTTGTAGGCGTGTGTGTGAGATCTGCTCTATTCTCCTCGCAGTGACAGTTGGAAGAATAGCCCTCTCTGCGGTTTTGACATCTCAGTGCCAGACAAGCTAGGCTGTCATCCGTGTCTGTTCCATTACAGTCCTCTATGAGTCCAAATTTGTCACTGTAATTTGGTTTGACCGCATCCTTACGCTCTGTCTACCGAGCCACCGTGCTGAACTTCACAGCCAGAGGAGGAACAGGGTGGAGTTTTCTCACAGACTTGTAATGAAGTTCTTTTGCAGACATCTTGAATAGCTTTATATTATACAACACTCTAAACTCTTTCCGCCTCATTCATTTCGTTGTAGTCGCGTATCCTGCGAATTATTTTAAGTGCAGAGACATGCCGCCTCATTTGTCTTGATCATTGGTCTTTATGATGTCTTCAATGAAACAGATTCAACTTTGAGCTTTCAATTCACAACCGTCTGGAAAACAGCAGTGGGGTTTGAACATTCCAGTCTAACTGTGCACTTTAGGACATTCTACATCATAGTTTGATAAGTTGAGCACTTTGACTCTCTCCAGGTCAGTGGATGATAAAAATGAACCAAATAAAAAAAAGGAGTAAAAGATGGCAACAAAGACGATTAAAAGAATCTAATGGCTCAAGAACAAAAAAGGGATTTGAGAGCCAAGGAGCTGGATTATAGAAAAAGGCAAACAACAAAATGCCATCACTCCATCAGATTTTCTTCAAACACTGCAGTTGTCTAGCAGCTAGAGGAGTACGTGATCAGTCGAGTGCGTGCGAACGTGTGTTGCGTCGCAGGACTCGCCTGCCAATTTCACGATGACAGCTTTTAACGGAATTGGTGAGGTGGAGAACTCGGATTTCAACAAGGCAATGTGCCCTGACCTGCTGTTGTACTGTAATCTCCAAATCTATAATCTCTGGGATGCTGCTGGCCCACCTGTGTGATCTCTCTTTCTCTTTGCCAGTTTGCTGCCGAGAAAACCCGTCAGTCGGAGAGGGTGCAGTGCATCAGAATCATAGAGGAATCCAGATGCTGTTGTCTTCAGCTGCTCTTCTTGATTTAGGGCGACCTTCCAAACTACAGGGTAACAGACAGACAGAGAAGTGCAGAATTATGTAGTGCATATCAAGACAGGGATTTGCATTCATAATGTTATTATTTTTTAGTTGCACAAATTCTAAGACAGATTTTCATATTCAAACTTTCAGAAAACTGCCAAAAAATAGCAGATTATTGGCAAGCAAAATTTTAAATATATATATATCACACAGTTACATGCCAAAATGTGTTTTGCTCCTGAGACATTTTTCTGCATTTATCACAAATTACAATAATATGACTGAAATGTACACAGAAAAATAAAGCAGTGTTTTGAAAAACATACCACAAATGTTTCTACAAATGTACAGGGGCTGTTCTAAAGTCTGAGACACACTGAAAGGATTTTGAAAAACGTAAACCTAATGAAAAGGTTATGGAAAAATGATTATGAAAATTTTCTACACTATTCCTAAGGTCACCAACAATTTCTGTCGATATGAACTCCTTTGTATAAAAAACAAAACAAATGTAATTTAATCACACGATTAGATCAAGAGCTGCTGTCAATGCTACAAACCAAATACTGGGCTAAGCCACGCCCCCTCCACTCACTCGGACAAACAGTCAACATTCGGTAACAGGCGCTATGGCAGCTGTCACAGTAGGAGACATTTCACAGTAGGCAATTGATGATTTTTGGAGACAGAAAGATTATATATATCATCTCGAAGTTACCAAAAGGGCCTTAACTATGCATTGGAGGGTTATATTCATAATTTTATTGTTGAGAAGGTCGATGAAAAGCTTCAGCTCCAGACAAAGATTTACAGATCACAGTGTAAACGTTATAGTTTGGTGCTATTTCGCTTTAAACCCGCGTCCTATTCGCTTTGGACGCGCTAATGGATTCAAAATGTATCTATTCGCGTTTGGTGTGAACGCAGCATAATGAACAGGCTGCGATGTCAAGATTGCAATGCTGAAATGTGTGTGTGTGTCAGAGAGAGAGAGAGAGGCGCGGGCGCGATCGAACAGTGGAAACATAAAAACATACTCCATCATTTTGTTCAGCTAGAAGCTAGGCTAACGTTAGCCTAACGTTACGTTAAAGATAACGTTCAAATACGTTGTTGACTTAAAGTTACCTTAGAACAGATGTAGACATTCTTGTTTAATTTATCCACGTTTAGTTGGTGTTGTGGTCTAAATTACCGCATAACTTAATCCAGAGCAGACACTTATCTCGGTTGAGATGTGGCTTGGGAAAGGGTAAAAAATACACACCGTAGGCCAGCCTCTCAGGATACCTAGTGTCGGAGTTGCATGTACCCCATGCACACCGTTTGACCATTTTAAACTTAAAATGACAAGAAAAAAACATATAAAAACGAATGAAAACCGACTAACTGCAATACATTTCAATGGACGTGGAAGCAGAGAATGTCCGAGTGTATTGGGTTAGCTATGCGCACTGTGATTGGCTCATCGCGTTTGGGGGCGTGGCTTAGCATAGGTCAATTCTGCCATTCTCAATTCATTTTAATTTTTCAATCCAAGGGCAGTCAAATTTAACCCTGATAAAATAATTTGCAAATAAAAATAGTGTATCAAATTAGAAAACAATACAAAATAAATGAATTTTTACAAGTGGTCTCACATTTCTTCTGCCACTATGAGAAAAAAAAGAAAAGCATGGTAATATAAGCATTACCTGTCATAATGCACCAAAAGTTGCAGCTCAGAAATCCTTATGGTTTCTGCCTTCAACTTTCCAATCCTTCTTTTCCCCCCTCTTGTTCACTGACTTTTCATTTTCATCATATTCACTGATAACTGTCCCTCACACAAATTTTGTGAAGACACCACAGTTGAAGTGTTTCTATCTTTGGGGCTCTCTTGTGACCACTGATTTATGTTGAATATTCTCTGTAGAGCATCCGCTGAGCTAAATTACCAGAGCTGAATATGTGGAGCACAGGCATGGGCATGGGCATGGACTTCACTGCTCTCACAAAATTACACCAACCAATTTGTGCATGTTTTAACATTAATTTAAATGCATGTTTGTAAGAACAGTTTCGACAATAAAAGCAATGCAGGATAATATATTTACACACATCAGTTTGATGCCAACAGTTCAATCGTGGATTTAATAGAATATATTGAGACAGCATATCAAACAAACAGGTGGCTCGTGCTGTTTTCACTGTGGCTGCAGATTAAATCACGTGCTTGTGATTGCATGCGTGGGTGAGCCGCTAGAGATCACATAATGCTCTCCCTTTCATTCCAATTAGAAAAATGAATGTCAGATTTCATTTTCTACGGCAGAGGTAAATGCCTACTTCTTTGATTCAGACGTTGTCAACCTTAAACGCGCTACTTCTTTTTAGACGCCCACATTATGAAGAGAGAATCAGAACGAGGCTGCGGTGCATGCACAGTCATTTAATGCTGCTACAGCAATTCAGGTTTAATCGTTTTTTTTCTGCTGCTGGTGCAACGGGAGCGCGATCAGGGTTGACGTTCTGAAAAGCATGAACTCGCCCAAGTTTCGACTTTTATGTGGGCTCCCAAACTTTTTGTTCCATTTACCTTTTCGATTTCGAACTCCTTTAGTTTATGTTGCCAACAACGTAATCGTTTGTCGACTCGTCAGTAAGTGGATGAGTGTGTGGCGTGTGCGATTAATATTCGACTTAAAATAATCGGTCAGTAGGCCTTATGTTCTGAGGGATTAATATTCGATTTGGTCAGTAGGCCTTATGTTCTGAGGGATTAATATTCGACTTTTAAAAAATAATTCGTTCAGTAGTAGTTCAGAGCTGTTGGTTGCGGTTCGAGTTACTTTTAAATTTAAACTAAACAAATTAGGCTACTAACGATTTTTAGAGTATAGAAACAACAAAAGAGGGTGCATGCACAGTTATTTAATAGCAATTCCAGTTTAATAATGTTTATTTCTGCTACACCCTTCATGCTGCTGCTGATGTTTATGTTGCCAACAATGTAATCGTTTGTCATCAGTAAGTGGATGAGTGTGTGCGATTAATATTCGACTTAAAATAATCGGTCAGTAGGCCTTATGTTCTGAGGGATTAATATTAGACTTAAAAAAAAAAAAAACGGTCAGTAGTAGTTCAGAGTTGCTACACCCTTCATGCTGCTGCTGATTACTGGCCAGTAATCAGGTTATGCGACGGGAGCGCGATCAGGTTTGATGTTCTGAAAGGCGTAAAAGTGCCCAAACTTTTACTTTTATGTGGGATTACGCAAACTTTTTGTTACATTTATTTTTGATTTCGAAATTCCAACTCCTTTAGTCTAAGTACAAATAATAAGCTAAAATTAAAATGTAGTCGTCAGTGAGTACTAAATGCGTGTAGTGTGCGGTTATTTAATGACATTCGACTGTACTATACGGTTATCCGGACCACACCTGACCACATGTGACCACAACCGCTCTTGGTTGGTCGTAACCCCAGTGACGGGTGGTTGATTATAATTTAACTTTTTTTAACTTTAGTTAGTGTGCAATGTTGCTGTTTGAGCATAAACAACATCTGCAAAGTTACAATGCTCAAAGTTCAAAGCTAAGGGAGATATTTGATTTTAAAGAAATTGCATTTTAAGGAGGACAACAAACGGCTGGTAGGGACTACACATAAACCCCGCCCCCTGAACACAATTTATAGATTATCAAGAAAGAATATGCTAATCAATGACTATAAGATAACTACACATATGCTACATAAATTCATCAACTAACTGTTAAGAAATGTCCTTTGAAATTTTCAGTGCATGTCTATGTGAGTGCAAGCTGTTGAAGCTCCGCCCCGTGTGCTAGGAGCAGCAGCTCATTTGCATTTAAAGCAACAGACACAAAACGGTGTGTTTTTGCTCACCCTCAAAAAGTGTATTTTAGCCATTTTAACATGCTATTTAAAAATATCTGTGGGGTATTTTGAGTTAAAACTTCACAGACACACTCTGGGGACATCAAAGACTTATTTTACATCTTGTGAAAAGGGCATTATACCACCCCTTTAAAAATAATTCTGTCAGTAATGTTCTGGGGCAGTTGTTTGGTTCGTGTTAGTTTTAAAGTAAACAAATTACAATTTTTTTTAAATATAGTTTGGATGTGTACATTTATCAGAACATGACAAATAATCAGTACTCGTGGTTTGATGGCCAGTGAAAACTTTTAACAAACTGTAGGCTAACTTTTATTAAACTTTTGTGGTTACTGAAAATTTTATTGAAAAAGAATCATAATTAATAATAGTTAGTTAATAATAATTGGCTAATAGTTTATTTATTATTTCATTTTTCTATATTCATCTCAATTTCTATACATGCCAATGTAACCAATGTAAAAACGGCATGAGAGTTTTATGACCAGCAAATAAGTGTGATGCACTGTCTAAAAAAAAAAAGTATGGAAATCAGTAGAATATAAAATCTCAAATGAAAGGCAAAATCCTCTTAAAGCAGCATTATGCTCCCTGTCTATTCAATTCATGCTTCATTTTCTCACCAAGCTTTGCATCCTCTACAGTCTACCCCCATCCAATGGTCTTCTCATTTATAAAGCCATCAGCACACATTGCTTGCTAGACTTAAAACAAACAGGCAGTTGAGATATGGAACCATTATTTCCATATTCTCTTTTGGTCAGCACATCTAAACATGAACTGCTACAGATATTGCTTTCACAGTTGTGCTCAACATATTAACACTCATTCTTGACTCGACACATATACATATGACACATGCTTGTAATACGTTCTCAAAGATCAATTCAGGCAGAGAACACGAATATCAATTTTTCCATTTCTTCCTCCTTCAAACACTGACACAGGTATTACACACAAAACATCCACTGACCTTAGTTTACCCTTTCTTTCCCTCTCTCTTTTGTTATTCAGTCGCTTTTAGTGGGTCTTGACCAATGTGCCTGATCAGCAAGGGTGAGCCGAGCACTGTAGAGTGGGTGTCTGAGTTGCCTTGGCAACGAAACCTCACAGCTGGCTGCAATGGAAATGTAATTGAAAGAGAAGAGCAGACATTCACATACTGGGTGGGCTTGCGTTCTCTCCGACTCGCATGCTGGACGGGTTGTTCTCAAATATTCAACAGTCAATGCTCCAACTTTTCCGCTATTATCAGATTGGATGGAAGCAGGGAGGAAAAACGATGCCTGTCCAGTGACTCTAGGGTTAACATACTGTCAAAACGTGCACTCTCTCTTGACTGAGGATTAATCTAATCATAAAATAGTAATTTTCAGCGGCTTGGCCCTAAGGCTTAATCTAATTTCATGTTTAATGGATTAAACCCTTTTAAAGATGGATACATTATTGCTTGTTATTTATGCTTTATGATTTAGCTATTTCAATCAACATTTTCTTCCAAGGTGATCTGGTGTCAGTGGAATGTGTTTTCAGAAGCCTTTGTTCAATGATTCTTTGTTCAGTCAACATTTTGAAACTCTATAACTGTGAGAGGAATAGCATTTAATTCTTGGGAATGTGGCATCATGCTGTTAGTGCCATTGCACGTTATCAATCACAAAGACGTTCATTTACAGAGTTCATAGTTCATACTTAACTTAAATCGAAGATGTGTTGTAAAATGAAACTTTTTTTTTTACAAGGCTAGTCCTAGTTTGCATTACAGTCACACTAATCACAAAAAAACTAACCTTTCACATCAAGCCCTTAAACCAACTAAATGATGGAAAAACAAGTAAGAAATGCCTACATCTCTAATCAAATTCAAGTCTCAATTTCATTGTATGTATAGCCTTCAGCTTCAGTCATGTTTATTTCCCATTCTGCCTCTCTAATAAAATACTGGCTCTCATTTTTATTTCTTTTTCAGTTTCGTCTTATTTTATACTCTCTCAAGGGAAAATTAATTTAGCCTTGTGCACTAAACATGAAAGTAGAACTAGATATAACCTTAGGTGCTATTTTGACTCATCTGAACAAGCCTGATTAACTTAATGTCACAATTATCTTGGGCATAGATAAAAAAGCTTTAAGTCCTCATCTAAAAAACATCCTTCCGCACCAAATTTATAATAATCTAACATAAACAAAAACATTCCATGCCATCTTTTTGACAGACATTAAATATCACTTTCTTTCTTTTAACTCTGAGACTATATTTCATATCCATGCTAAATGGGGCATTACCCTGAGGAGGCACTGGATCAGTTATCAGCATACAAGCAATCTGTATTCATGAATTGTGTTTGTGCCCGAGAGCAATGAGTTAACACACCCTCTTGAGTCACATTCTCCTGGAGCTACTGTTGACCCTTCATCATGCCTTTCTACATCTATCCACAGGGGATGCCGACACCAGCCAGGTCCTCCGCGTCCAGCTCACAGAAGCTGGTCTATTATGATCAACCATGATAAGCCACAGACACACTGCTGTAGAAAACAGCCCTCACGGATCTCAAAGGCCTGGGAAGAATACTGAAGTTTTCAGAGCATAAAACATCTCAAAGAAGCAGCAAACAGACCATACAATTATTATATATATATAATAACATTGTTTTTGGACAATTGCAGTGTCCAGTCTACTCTCTTTTGTCTGCGCCTCCCTAAAACTTGTGTTAAAATCATGCAGTTATTGCAAGCAGTTACGATATGTACATTTGCGATATATCATGCAGCCCTATAAATAAAACCTTGTATTTTCAAATGATGCACTTTGAAATCATCCCTAAAAAAGCAGACAAATGGATACAATATGTGGTCAACCTGACCTACCCCCTCCTTACTGACCCTGTCTCCGTTGCTCTTTCACATCTTCTCACTGTTCCCCTGTGGCATATTCATGAATTATCCATGCATCTGCGGCTGTACCTATCTACTGATCTATCTACAGTATCTCTTTCTATTTGGCAAGTACAGAAAAAGATGCTCTTTCAGCCTGTGCCCCTTGTCATCCCTCTCCATTCTCTCACTCATTCTTTCAATTTAACAATGTTTTTAATCCCTTTCTCTGCATGACAAAGTGTTTCTTCTCCTGTGTTCAGAAATGTCTCTCTTCCTCGCTCATCCAGTACAGATCCTCTCAGGCCACCTAGACTGGGGCCAGATGCCAAGGCCTGTCGCAGAGCCCATCGATTTTGAGGAAAACCAGGGGTAACGCTGGCTCCGGAGCACCACAGCAGAAGCCATCATAGCTGGCACAGTTAACCCTTATCTGACCACCTCACTGAATGTTGCTCACATATTCTGAGTCATAAAAAAAGTCATTTGGATTAATTTACAATTAGTAAATGAGGTAAGCTACAGTGGTGTGTGCTTGTTCAGTGTCACACTGCAATAATCTAATCAATCTAATGTTTTTAAATAGAGAAAGGTGAGAATGTCATGTTACCTTCCTGTCTAGGCTGAACTCAAGAGGACATTTTTATAGAATCTTGTTTCTGCCACGAAAAAAAAAAAGCAATTGCGAGTTTATATCTCACAATTCAGACTTTATAACTTGCAATTCCGAGTTTATGTCTCACAGGTCTGAGAAAAAAAGTCATAATTGGGAGTTATCATTTTGAATTGTGAATTATAAAATGGGAACTGCAAGAGATAAACTTGGAATTGTGAGAAATAAAGTCAGAATTGTGTAAGCGCAATATAAGCACAAATGTCAGAGTCAAAACTGCTAGATAAAAAGTCGCAATTATCTTTTTATCTATTTATACTGTGGCAGAAAAAAGCGTCCGTATCTTTGGGACTGTTGCTGTGTGTAAAAAGCATTACATTTTCAGTGATCTGACATGATGAGCATCTGAAAGAAAACTATTCCATCTGTTTGGGCTTGGGAGCAGGTCTCCCAGGGAAAGAGAAGCCCAGAGAACTCATGCATGTACGAACACACGCAGATATACAGATATACAGACAACTCTTGTCTTCAGCAGCAGGTGCCCTATTTGTTATTTTCTGTACAATCCACGTGGTCTCCAAATGAAGAAGCAAACATAACTGTAAATGTTGAGTTGAGCTATTTAAAGGGTTAGTTCACCCAAAAATGAAAATTCTGTCAGTAATTACCTTCATGTTGTTCCAACCCCATGTTTCGCTCAACTTCGGAACACAAATTAAGATATTTTTGATGAAATCTGAGAGCTGGCTCACTCCTTTCATAAGCCGCTAGGTAATTGTGAGCCTACGTTCTGACGTACAACCTAGAAGCGCTGCGCTGTTACACTACGTGAACTCACTCAGAGGCCCACATAGAAGAAAATGAATAGTTGAATAAAGTAGTTTTTCTTTTTGCGCACAAAAAGTATTCTCGTCTCTTGATAAACTTATGGTTGGGCCACTGTAGTCACTTGGACTATAATAACAATGTCTTTACTAACTTTTCTGGGCTGGCAAGTTTCAATAACATAGAAGCCTATGAAGGAGTGAGACAGCTCTCAGATTTCATCAAAAATATCTTAATTTGTGTTCCGAAGATGAATGAAAGTCGGGGTTGGAACAACATGAGGGTGAGTAATCATTTTTGGGTGAACTAACCCTTAAGTTGATATAGCTGGATTTCAGGTGTTGTCGCAGCTCTTTGAATTAACCAATTTTAGCCATGATAGAAAAAGGTTTCCTATAGAGTAACCTATTTAAAAGCTCTCATATGTGACTCGTTGACAGCGTTCTCCCTCTGTACACAGTGTTAACCTAGTTAAGGCTAAGTCAGCAGGACTTTTGTTGGCTCCTAAAATTCCCCAGGTACTATGTTAGCCTAGTTACAGAAGATGAACATCTGTCATATGGAACAGTTGCTCAAACAAGACAAGTTTCCAGTCTATCACAACACACAAAGTCCTTTTTTTAATCCACTCTTGTACACCACACTGTAAAAAATGATGTCAGTAAGTCATGACAACATGTTTTTACATTATTTTAACCCATCAAAATATTATACAAAATTCAATTGATTTTTAAGTTGAAATGACTTGTACATCTAAGTTGATTGAACTTAAAAATTTAAGGCAGCACGTTTTTGAAAATGATACCAGAGCCCGTCTACGGAGAGCCTGCCCACTCCCTATTAAGTCCTATTGTACCGAATTTTGGTTGTAGTTCCACCAGAGTTCCACTGTGGGCGATCGCCCATGAGTGCAGAATGAATGGGAGTCTATGGGGCTAGACGGCTAAATTTGTCTCTTTCACCCGATTACCGTTGAGAAATCTCAGATTCGATAGTAGGTTTTGCAAGTTCAACATGGGTTATAGGTCGAAAGTTGAATGAACGAGTACTTATGTCCTTTCGATTTCTTACAGGTTGAGTTGTTGTTGCCCATTACACGCTAGCATTCTGCTAATGAACGCTGATTGGTCAGTGAAGGACTGATTACGGCCAGAGATACCGCTTGATGGCATCGTGGCATCCGAAGCGGGACCAGAAACAAACAAAACAAAAACTCGTCTAGCACGTGTATTTACCTGTGTCAGCTGTGTTGTCGATGCCTCGAGAGAAAAGAAAGTGCAGAGCACGAAAGCACCAAAGTGACTGAAGGACTATGTGTATGAAGTCATTGACACTTTAAAATACTTTTTAAAGCAAATAAGTGACTCTAAAAAATCTAACACCCAGCAATGTGTAATTTCTTTGCATCTCCTTTCGAATACAATATTCAAATTACTAGACAAAAAATTATATCCTGAGAAAAGTGGATTTTGATGGGTATACTGACATAGACCTCCATTCATTCTGCACTCGTCCTGTGAGCGCCCTCATATGGAACAAGAGTGGAACTGCAACCAGTTCAGAAGCCGGAAGTGTACTGAGAGTGAAACTTCTCGCCTTATTAGACATTCTCTGACGATACCGTTATCATCTGTGTAAACTACAAAAACGTGAATTTGTGAAAACGGTGACATCATGTGCATGTGTATTACGTGTACAGTCTATAGGCGCGTCGTCTTTCTTTAAAAAGTGACTTCGCCAACTACTGGCCTGGCAGCATAACACGTTTCTTTATCGTTTTCACAGATCCATGTGAACGAGGATCATTTTGGCAACATTGTCATCTGCAATCTTACATTTTTAGTACATCGTTGTTGTGTGAACAGACACTCAATGAAACAATCTTTAGTAAACTAAACGATCACTCAGGAAAACGACAGGATAAATAACAAGTCTTACCACACTAAAACTGGCTGGCAGACAGGCAAACCAAAACACAATGACAATAAAACAGAACTACCATTACACACATCAGGTGACTAAAATATTCAATGCTTTGATTTATTTATTATGGTTTCAGCACTGAGTCACTGTGCATACCGTCACAGAAGATTTAATAAGAAATTGATGATCCTCCATTAAGCCTTAGGAAACATTACACTGGATGTCTACAACTCGTCATGCTAAACTCAGCCGGGCCATTTGCTTTCTGGACTGCATATGCATGGTGAAGCTGCAAAACAGATTTATTTTTGAGTGCATGTGTCCATGACACTGGAAAAAACAACAAAAATATTGGTAACATTTTACCATAGGTTTCATTTGATAACAATAGTTAACCACATCACTTAACATGAAATAACAACGACCAATACTTCTACAACATTTATTAATGTCAACATTTACGAATACATGTTTGAGGTCAAAAGTTGTTTATTAACTAACATTAACAAAGGTTAATAAATGCTGTAAGAATATAGTTCATGTTAATGACCTAATGCATGAACTGTTAACAAATGAGACCTTATCATAAAGTGTATTATTATTATTTTGAAGATTATCAGAGTGTTTTACAAGACGATTCCATTTGAGTTTTTCTACTTCAAAATGTCACGGTAATTCAATGTGTTGTTTCTTTGTAATTATTTGCAAAATTGACTAGCAATTTCTTGAGTGAAAATTGTTTTAAAATAAATCCTATACACCATTTTTCAGTATGCAATGCATGATATTTCTTCAACAAAAAAAAACCTCTAGGCTAAAAGAGAGCCCTATCACCACAGTGACGCAATTAACCCAAACAGCAAATGTCCTCAAGTTCTCTCACTGAAAAGGGACCAATTAGCAAAGGGCAAATTGAATGTCATGATAGAATCAGATATTAATTAAAAGTGTTGCAGCAAAGCCTGTGTTTAGATATTGAGATATTGTGTGATATAGAAGTTAAAGTGGGCTTAATGGCCACTCATCTAAAACATCATGATCTGCCAAAATTTTTATCGTCTCTTATCTGTCTACATATAATTCAAATACTAGTAAAAAACAAACCTTAATCAGTTCAGACCAATACTTGAGTATAACTTGGTCATTTAGGTTATATGTTATGCAACTCGGTATGGTCAGAACATATTTTTTACATAACAATAAAAAAAAAAATATATATATACATTTCTTCAAAATCTCTCTCTCTCTCTCTCTCTCTCTCTCTCTCTCTCTCTCTATATATATATATATATATATATATATATTAAAACAGCAATGTTAAGCAAATCTAGTTTAAAAACCACTAATACCTACCAATTTATCTGTGATAATTGCTAAATGCACAGTTCTTTGGGGATAAGGGCATAGAAAAATGCTGGTCAGCTAAAATCTATGAAAATCTTTAAAGCACAGAGTTTATTAATGCACAAGTGATGTTGAAACTCTGATACAGCCGTGTATCGGATGGCTAAAGTGATTCTACTTGGCTAAAAAAATGGAAGGAAATCTTGCACTTTTACCATAAGTTTCCCTGAAAAAAGAAAATGGATGGTAATAGATCTTTAATAAACGTCTTTTGTCTTTCTGGACAACGTACTGCTTATTTGATTTCACTTTACTGAGTTTACATTCACATTTATGGAGTTCAGTTGTGTCTGCTTTGAACAAACTGCATAAGCACGAGACAAAGACTTGATTAGGTCACCCTGTCACATCAACCCCAAGAAAATCCTTTACTACCCTTCTTTCTTTCCTGTATCTAAGCAACGCTGGCAGATCGGTAAGGGTGGGTTTAGAGTGGAATGAGACCCTCACATAAATGAGATGGGTTCGGACACAAAGGGGCAAGCCACGGGTCCCTCTTGAGTGCCTCTATGCATGATGCGGGCCATGGACCACTAGCTACTCAATCTGGGACTATCTGCTTTAAAAATAAAAATAAAAAAGGAGGGATGAGACATTAATGGAGTGAAAACCACATAAGCATTGACCACAACAGGTTATCTCACACAAAATGTACACAAATCAAAAATGTTATGATGCTCATGCTTTTCTTACCTTGCAATGCCTCTTAAGATGCATAACCTTTCATCATGATGAATTCTTAAAACCTGGGCAGTTTTTGGATATAAAGACACCCACTTCTCCTCCTCTCTAGAACGTAAATTTCTGCTGACTGTTGTAGATGTTGCACTAAATGAAGAGCATTCAGCTTCCATCTGATTGTTCACATGAATTCTTTGTCGGTAGTTGTTGCAGCGTCCACATAATATGCTGATGCAGATGTGCACAAAATGTCCTGCTGTGCGTTGTTTCAGCGTCTCTAAGCCCTTGGATAATGTGCAACAATGTAATTCTCACAACGTTGCGTGCAGTCCGTGTGTTGCCCCCCCTCAACAAGACACCCTTACCCCACATTCTCCAATCGCCTTTTACAGTCTACTGGGATATGTAGTTCTTTAAATGATTTATCACAAAACTGCGAACCTTTACTTTGCTCGTGCAGTTACTCAAGTGACTTTCCCAATACATTATTTCTTGTGTATTTATCTACACAACACCTGAAAAGTAGTGTAAGTTGGTGGCAGGTGTTGCGTGCGAGTCCTGCGCCTTTTTGTACTACATTTCCCACAATGCATTTGGAACAGATGGAATTCAGACCGCTAAGTGCTGTGATTGAGGATGCTCAGAGAATATACATTCAATATGTCCACAACGTATACATTATATATTCTCTCTCTATATATAAATATTTAGTCCTACATACATATTCTATTATTTCTCGTATATTCATATCTGTTGTTAAATGTAATCACTGTCCTGAAAAAAAAAAAAAAAACTTTTTGGCATAACCAACAGACACATATATAGGCAACATTACTTTTTATGATGTTGAGATGCTGTATTAGAAGTGCGTAGCATTCAGGCTGTTATTTTTACTCGTGTATAGTTTTAATACGTGGCATTATATATGGAATTAATTCTCAATGTGCATTCCAGACAAGTCCCAGTTGATGCACTGCTGCCGCCTTGTGGAAATGATTCATGCCTTCTTTGCACTACACTGAGACGGCACAAATAAAAAGTGTAAACTTCACACACTTTTTTTAAACGAATTTTATTTGGTCATAAATGACAGACAAAATTAGGTAAAAATGTGATCAGGTCTACAAACCGTTGCCTCTGTAAGACGGGGTTTGTGTCAGGAGTCTTTTGCTTGAGCAGCAACCTCAGGTACATTGTGAATTAATTTTGGTAATGTCTTCGTGAATTTGCCCGAATAGAGAATGGTACCAATATATTGCACAAGTTCTAACAATACACTGTAAAAAATATATTGTTGGCTGGTTTAACTTAAACGTTAGAAACCTGGTTAACTTAAAAGTTTGAGTTAATACAATGAAAGAGATTGGTTTAATCAACAGAAAATCAAAATATGATGTTATCTGAACCACAGTAATTATATATGTTCATCTGACATAAGAAAAAAAAAGTTGTAATAACAAATAATGAATAATATATATATATATATATTATTCATTATTTGTTATTACAACTTTTTTTTTCTTATAGTAAATAAACATATTTATTTAGGCGTAATAAGGGCGAATGATGTAGCCTAGTTTAATGTTTATTATATATATATATATATATGTTTTTTTTTTTTTTTTTACAGTGTAGGCTACTTTATTGGCATGTTTGTTTTACATATAATATTGCCAATGCATAAATAAAACACAATGCATTGACAGAAAAAAAAAAAAAAAAAAAATAGGTGCCAGTGATAGTGATAAAGCCTAATAAAAAAAATTGAATAACATTTTTTAATATATATATAAACATTAAACTAGGCTACATCATTCGCCCTTATTACCCCTAAATAAATATGTTGCTTTAAATGGTTAAAAAGGGTAGGTTATATTATTCAAACGCATGACATAAGGGTACCGGTAGTTCTCTTGCAATTTCTAACCATAAATAGTGGTAGTGATATAAATTTAGTCATCGTTTTATACTGTAATGGAAAAAAGTATGAAACATTTTACAGTATGTGGTTATTTTCTGGGATTTCCACAACCACAGTGCAAACCTTTCTCTCACGCACACGCACAAAGAGGGGGTATGCTGCCTAAACTTGCAATCGGAAACTTCCCACTTCTGAAGCCGTGATTATGACCTCATCGGATTCAAATCTTGACCTGAAAGTTCATGTTAAATTTTTTAACTTGGAGACTTTACAATTCCGATAGCAAATGAAGGCAGCATTAAAACTTCGGGGACCTTCTTTTCGGAAGAAACTGGTTCCGGTTTAGAAGACAATATTGTATTTAAACAGAATTTTGTTTTTTACTATCAACCCGGTGGTTTACAATGGCTGGCAGTTTTTACCAAAATATCATGGTTAGATCATTATGGGAGCTCCTTAGAACAGTTTTAAAAAGCTTTCAGAATTGTTCGGTCACTTTGTTTGTTTTTTGGACATGGTCAACCGGTGACAGCAGTAACTGTTACTTAGGCGAAAAATATGGTTACCAATACCATGGTAAATGTATGAAATTTCAAAATCCATGGACGCAAGCTTACAGTTGCTACAGTCCACTGTCTGTGATCCTAGACTCGATGTAAATAGTTTGTTTATAAAATATAAAAAATACATTAAATAAAAAAAAAACATAATATAACATAACTAAGAAATATATAAAAGAGAAATACACATGAAATGTTTTTTAAACGTTTCTACCTAATCTCTTTTTGAGGTCGATCTTTCCTCTCAGGCATGTTTTCGGACAACACTTCTATGCGCCACAGAACTAGGAGGCCCTCTGTCGTTTCAGCGCCGTTTGAAATAACGAGCGACCAGGCCAATGAAAAATAAAAGTTTCTCATCTGATTGAAATCTACAACATCCTGGTTGCTATTTCGGTAAATATGTTTCATACAATTCCCAAATAACCCATATAGCTTAATCGTACTAAAATCTGTGTTCGTAAATTATAGTTATAACCTTTATTTTCACAAAGTTTGATAGCCGACTGGCTAATGCTGAATGGACTGACTAACGCTTGCAATTTCAAGTGTCGTTAGTAGTAAATTATTACGTGTTCCATGAAGTACAACTACAGGAACGCTTATTTAGCTAGTTGTTGTAACTCGACGAACGATCTAAAGTGAAATTCTGAAACGTGCTTTCACAACGCAGTTTTCAGTTTGTTTTACATAAATATGTTTTGACTTGGTTCTACTAATATAATAAATGTTTCCCCTAAATTTAGTTTGAATGCCATCATGTTTAATTTCCGCACACTAGCATAGTTATATTAAGCATAAAACCACAACTGTAACGTATTTGTAGTTATACAGTGCTTTGAGCGTGACGTTTCTGTGCGTGGGGCAAACCCTTTTATTGCTTTGTCTGGTAACCAGTCGTTTTGCTGTCCTCAACTTTAATTTCTTTGTTTACTTTGGTAACGTTACTTATACAATCTCTTTGGGATTTGCTTGTAGGTGCTGGTTTAGCTCTTTGTCCTGAGCCTCAGGTCCAGTGACAGCAGCCATGTTTCTGTACAACCTGACCCTGCAGCGGGCAACTGGCATCTCCCATGCCATCCATGGCAACTTCTCAGGTACATCACTGAATAACAACACTGAGTCATGGGTCATTTCTTAAAGTCCCCCTGTAGTCAATAATTGTATCCCTTATAGTTATAACTCATTTGATCAACAAAATGACATATTTAAACTTTTTTTCCTTTTCCTTCATGCCTTAAAATAGTTTGAATGTAACTCTACACCCTTGCCTCATTTAGTATAAGCGGTTCTATGAATATGCAAAGTTACCCCGCCCCCATTCACACCTGCTCAGAGATCCACTGAACGATCACGTTGACACCCTGATCATCAGCAAATACATTATAATTATATGCACAGGGTTAGGGATGCACCGATCCACATTTTTTCACTTCCGATCCGATCCCGATACCTGAATTTGGATATCGGCCGATACCGATACTATTCCGATACCAGAGCTGTGTTTGATTTAATATTATTATTATCATTATTGTTTATTTTATATGTTGCTGAAATATGAATGATATGTTATGTACGTATGTATGCATGTATGTCCCAAAAGGCAACTTGAGGTAAGTATAAGGTCAGAAAAGGAAGTCAGAAAAACAGGAAATCCTGTTAACAGGAAAAATCCCATTCTGAAAACAAATATGCAACTGTAAGGGTTTCAAATTGATTGTCATGCCAATATTTATTACATTCCCAAAATGTCAAATACTTGCGTCTTGAAATATAAGAAAAGTGCAAGTGTAAACATCTTACACACACACTATCTGAAGGGTGATCCTCGCTCAGATGCAGTAACTCTCTCGATGAATGCTCGATCAACATCAGCATCGTGCAAACAAACAAGCGGATTTCGCCTCAGACGCGCGTCGATTTCGCTTCAAACTTTTGCTTTTTACGCACGTCAATTTTTCTCTGGTCGCGCGAATGGATTCAAAATATTCAAGCGTCCAAATAGACGCGGTAGACACGAATTTGACGCGCTATTCGCGTTTGGTGTGAACGCACAGTAACGTGGTGCTTTTTTAAATGTTTGATTGCGTTCGTTGTGTTGTACGACGCGAGGGAGCTTTAAAGGACTCTGAATTACAGCTTTGCAAACATTGCATTTTGCTGTCTTGCTCTGCGGTGTTTCCAGTGTGAAGTATTTCCACACAGCGGACGTTGTTGGCTAGCCGCAAACCGTGGAATGGATTTCCTGAGCGGGGGCGTGTCTCATAACTCTGTGTCTCATTGAGCCGCGCCTCCGTTCAGGAAATCCATTCCACAGTTTGCAGCCAGCGAGCAGACTCGCCAGCGGGAATCACTTTTGGACTTTGGAGTCATTTCAGCAGACGTTAAAGCAAGCGCAGACATGACTCATGGATATCGGATATCTCAGCAGGTTGGATCGGGAAAATCCGATACGTGAATTACGCTGGTATCGGGTCCCGATACCGATACTGGATCGGATCGGCCCCATCCCTACACAGGGTATATTTAACTCCTAGGAAGCTTCATTAAATGATGGTTATTAACGATCCTATGTGTACTTTCTGTTCCTCCAAAGTGATTGGCAGTTATTTTCACATGGTTTGGGAGTGTACCTCAGTGGCCGACTTTTGGAAGATGGTTGCCTTTAACCTCTCTAGGGCTACGTTTACACGTGGCCGGTTATTTTCATAAACGTACATTTCACCCTCTCCGTTTTCAGAAAAGTGTTCGTTTACACAAACCCGTGTATATGCCGTCAAGAGCATGCCAAACCGGTAGGTGGCAGTGTAACGAGAAGCTCAAAGCCCATGTTAGCCGATCAGAATCCCGAAAATATAGGTCGCACCTTTGACGCAGTGCAAGTTCTGTCGCATACTGTGACGTCGACTGCCTAAAACTCAGTTTTTCTCAGTTTACCTGCAAACAGAGTTTTCCAAAATCTCCACTCTGGCCGGAGTTTTTAGAAAGAATCGTTTTCAGAGGCGAATTCTCCGTTTGCGTGTAAACGAGGGGCACAACCGAAGGGAATGTCTCCGTTTTTCAAAATAACCATGTACGTGTAAATGGGGCCTAGGTTGTTTAAGATTAGATTGCCCTGTTCCCCTGCTACACTAATTTTGAATGATTTGTCAAGGCTGGGTTTGACACTGGATAAGAGAAGAGCATTGCTGGCTGGACTTTCGGCTGCAAAAAAACTAGTTATCACACGTTGGTAACCTCCACATTCACTCTCTTTTTAAGCTTTGGTTTTAACATATTTGGATGTTGTCTACTCTGAGTTGTCGATAGCTGGAGTCCACGGAGCAAAGGAGTCAGCGATAGAGGCTTGGCATTCACTTTTAACTACCCTCTGTGGGCTTCAGGTGTAACATGTAACTGAGATTTGGAGATCTGGATCCCAGGGGGTGGGTGGGTTATACCTGGGGTTTTAATTGTGTAATTTAAAAAAAAAAATTTTATCTTAGTTGTTAATCAAACGTGTCTGTATATGCATATTAGGGTGGCCCTTAAGTGTACGAATTTTTTTTTTTTTTTTTTCTGCAGCCTGACCCGCCAGAGTTGTTCCATTTATGCTAAAAACACCCCAGAAAATAAATGGGGCAAAAATATGAATATTTAGAGGTAGCTCAAGCACATCAAAGTTCGCTGTTTTTGTAGGCAATTCTACAAGTCAGCAAAATTCTTCATTCTAAAACGTTTAGCATTGAGCATTGTATTCAATACTATACACAGTTTGCAGAATGCATCAAATCACGTAGCCTATTACTTGATCACAGTTCAATGTGAGTACAATATTAATTATTTAATAGGGGTGTCCATGGTTAACCGGTTAACCGATTAACCGTTAAAAATTGCGTAACCGAGTGAAACATTTTGCTCGGTTAAGTGGCGTCAATGGCGTGTATTGAATTTAGTTGTAATACATTTTTGCACCACCAGAGACCGCTAGAGCGCTCCCAGACATTTGTAATGTCCACAAGAAGTAGTCATGACCAGTTTTCTAATATGAAGCGGGCAAAGAAAGCGCGCGTCCGAGAGTGAAGGCTGTGCGCGAGCCAGAAGTATCCGCGCCACAGCTTTACCCCAGCAGTTTCACCCCGCGCATGCGCAGTTTCATCACAACAGTTTTACCCGCAGAGTCCGTTTACCGTTACATTAACCCATACAATTTGTATTATGCATTTCCTAAACATGTACTTGCTAATCAAACACTTTATATGAACAAACTACTAATCTATAAAACACAATCGGTCTTCCGACCTTTTACTGTTGTGTTGATATGTGCGAGGGAGAGAGAGCAATACAGTGCTCATGTTGTTTGAAGGCGGTGAGAGTGCGCGTGCGCGTCCAGGGCTCTCTCTCTCTGTTTGTTCTTATGCGCCCTGTCCACTGATCTAAATAATTAGTTGTTACGACGACTTATTTGTTCACTCGTTTTAATAAATCGTGGACGCGTACTAATTCCCTCCCTCATTCTGATTTAACGAATTACAACGTGGCCAAAAACAGTTTGATACTATTAATTAGTGAATGCTAAAGACCTATTTTTGTGAATTGGTGAATATTCAGGTGAATTATTTCGTGGCCATGAATTAATAATAATTATTAAACTGTTTTTCTTACCTGTGAAGATAGCTCTTCAGTGAAGGCCGACTATTCTCGTACAGTTTTTTTTATTCCTAGATCGCCTCTTATTTTAAAAACGAACGAATGAATGCTCTGCTAGTTAACTGGAGATGTTTTGTTTATTTGTATTGGTACATTCGTGCCGCGAGATGTTTCAAAAGTGGTGGGGACATGTCCCACCCGCAAATTACGCCTATCTCGGGGTTGCGGCGCGCACACTATGGTTAACCGAGTATTAACCGCTAAGGGCCTCGGTTAACGGTTAATGAAAAACTTGAAAACGTGCAGCCCTATTATTTAACCAAATATATCTTACACAACATACATTTGACTCTTGTAAGATAACTGATGATACGCATCTTTTCACAGTTTGCACAGTTCAAAGTCAATAGTTCAGAGTTTCTTAACACCAAGCAGTGTTGATTTCTTGGCATCTGGAAATTGTATTAGGTTTTGCTCAATGACTTGCAGAGCAATACTGCAGCTGTTCTTCACACCTAAAGCGCGATTGTGACGCATCTTGGATGAGCGCAACACCACGTTCTGCATGGTCGTTTGTTACCGCCAGACTATTGATTATTGCCTCCGCAGCTTTGAAATCATCTCAGTTTTTTAAACGGAGTTAAAAATGTTTAGTTTTTTAAATATTGATTATTTAACTTAACGGAGTCCTGTCGATGCTTGACCGGAATTCTTGCCCGGAACCAAAATTCTTCCACTCTCTGTATGGTATTGTTTGCTGCTGCTCGAATATCCTCTTTCAGAACATTGTGACGATGTAAAAAATGGCCGAGAACGATGGTCCCTGTGGGTAGCTTAGTCCCTTCAATTCCTTCCACATGGCTAACAAGATAATCTTGCGAAGTACCGACGACCACAAATCACAGCCAGTAATAACAAATACTTGAAATAAGTCACAAAAGTGGCAAAATAACACAATTTATGCTTCTGCAAGAAATGCTTAGAATATCTTTTGTGCAAAATAGGTGTAAATTCAGAATTGCCATTAAATAAGCAAGTATGTAATTTAAATAGTTGAAATAAAATTAGGCAAGTGGTAATTATCACAAATTGAGCATAATAACTGATTATACAAAACTTCAACGTCATCGAGCCACCTCTAAATATTGTTCAAATGAGCTCATATTTTGCCTGAATAATTTTTTCATGTATTGGAACAACTTGAGGGGGTCAGACAATTATAAATCAAAACTTGAAGAATAAGGGCCACCTTAATGCATATGCATATGTATAGGTATGTATGTGAATATATATTTTAAGCTCTATTTTTGTGCCGTGTATTTACCTGTATGTATTGTCTCTTTAAAATAAAAAAAATTAAAATTATCACAAAAAAGATCATATGTTGATGTGATTGGTTACAAGGTAGTTTGTGACCAACACCAGCAATTTCAAACTGCATTTTTGAGACTGTCTTTGGTTTACTGCAGTTTTAAAGAGAAAATACTCAGCAATGGTGCTGACTTGTGAATTTGCAAATGGTTTGTCTAAAAGCATATTAAAAACACCACATAGATATATAAACAACATTAAAAGCTTTATTTTCATCACAGGGAGACTTTAAAAGCAGTGTGCTTATATTTTGTTGGAGAAATTATTGTATCAAATTTGAGATTGAGGTAGTGTTTTCTTTATTATGATGTATATCTGAGTAAAACGACTTCTCAAACAAGAAAAAATGTAGGGCGGGGCTTCATTTTGTTCATCGGAAATTGTTTTGGACTGTTGCGGAGATCTCATGTGAGTGACAGGTTGTGCCGCCCTTGCGCCATTAAACATGTCACTAGAGATGTCATTGCAAGTTGGAGGGGAAGTTGTTTTGATTAAAGATTATGAGGACACATGAATTTTTTATTGATGATGTGATTGGAGAAATCCTTTTATAATAAATACTGCAAATCCCATTAAAAAACAAGAATTGTCAATTTTGGTTTCATGGTGACTTTAAGCCTGAAGTTTAAATCCTAAGTGGTGTTTCCCTTTCACTAGGAACTAAGCAGCAGGAGATTGTTGTTTCCCGTGGGAAAATCCTGGAACTGCTGCGCCCTGATGCCAACACAGGGAAAGTCCACACGCTGCTTACTATGGAGGTGTTTGGTGTCATCCGATCCCTCATGGCCTTCAGGCTAACGGGTGGAACTAAAGGTGAGCAACTTGGTTCTAACTGTTGTTTTGCATAGTTCATATGTAGAAACTTTAATTCACATGGATCTCATTATGTAATTTTTAGACTATGTTGTGGTGGGGAGTGACTCTGGCCGTATTGTGATCCTGGAGTACCATCCCTCCAAGAACATGTTTGAAAAGATTCACCAGGAGACGTTTGGCAAGAGTGGCTGCAGACGTATCGTGCCAGGGCAGTTCCTCGCTGTGGACCCAAAAGGCAGAGCTGTTATGATAGGTATATCTACAGAGGCTCTGTGTAGTAAAGGCTACAAGGTTGTATCAGTTTGAGATGCAGTAGGAAAGCCAATAATCAAAATATGCATAATAAAGCAGCATTTTCATATGTAACCCATTTTATAATTTTAACTATCCACTTTTTCCTCTCCCAGGTGCCACAGAAAAGCAGAAGTTGGTATACATCCTGAACAGAGATGCAGCCGCCCGCCTTACCATCTCCTCCCCTCTAGAGGCCCATAAGGCTAATACACTTGTCTACCATGTGGTTGGTGTGGACGTGGGCTTTGAGAACCCCATGTTTGCCTGCCTGGAGATGGACTATGAGGTCAGAGTCCTTCTTGAAAAATCATCTAGTGCAGGGGATCTCAACTCTGGCCCTCGAGATCCACTTTCCTGCAGTTTTCTCTCCAATCTTGACTGACTCACCTGCCTGTATCTATCTAGTAATTTTAAAGACATTGATTAGCTTGTTCAGGTGTGTTTGATTAGGGTTGGAGCTAAAAATCTGCATGAAAGTGGACCTTGAGGGCCAGAGTTGAGAACCCATTCTCGTGCAGTGGTTCTCGACCAGAGGGTTGGGGCTTTAGCAAACTGCCCATGGGGGCTGCAGGATGACTTAAAAGTAGTTAAAATAATAAATGAATATATTGAAATGATCTGAACTTAATCTAAATTAAAATGTTTATACAGATCAAATCAAGATGATTAACTTCTGGAAAGCACAAAATGAATTTTGGTTAATTTAATATATCGGTATTCACAGTTTCTGTTCTAAACTTTTTTTAAAAGCAGTCATAATCACTGCAGAAATATCTTGTAATAGTCAATATGGGGGTCCTTTAAATATTGTGTTGGACAACAGGTCAAAAAGGTTGAGATGTATTTGCATGTAGCCAATGTTAATGCTACTTAAGTTGATCTTAATTTTTCATGTTTTTTCAAATACTAGTGATGTATGTCTCTAACCCATAGTGGTAAATGGTTTTGCAGGAGGCAGATAATGATCCCACCGGAGAAGCTGCGGCTAACACACAGCAGACTCTGACCTTTTATGAGTTGGACTTGGGCCTCAACCATGTCGTGCGCAAGTACAGCGAGGCACTGGAAGAACACGGCAACTTCCTCATCACAGGTTCGGACCTTTCAGAATGTCAAGATAGATTTACTTGTTGGATAAGAATTCACAAAATGTGTTGCAAAAATGTGTTGCAATGCCTTTAACAGAACACTTATCTAACCCTTGTTTCAAACGTGTTGCAATACCTTTATCTAACACTTGTTTCACCTGATTTGAAGTTGTTTGACTACATCAGGTGTTGTTTGACACCTGATTCACTATTGCATAATTGTTTTTGAAAGAAACTACTTTTAGAAAAGATGTATTAAATTGATCAAAATTAAGTTTATAATTTTACAAAAGATTTCTACTTCAAATAAATGCTATTCTTTTGAACTTTCTAGTCATCAAAGAATCCTGGAAAACACATTTCCACAAAAATATTATGCAGGTCAACTGTTTTCAACCTTATCTGATAATACTAAAATGTTTTGAGCACCAAATCAGCTTTTTTTAGAATGATTTCTGAAAGATGGAAATTATTTGAAATTGTAATGTTCCTCAAGATTAGTGTTTTTACTGTATTTTTGATCCGTTTAAGAGGCTTCTTTCAAAAAAAATAAAATAATAAAATTAGTATGGACCCCAAGCTCTTGAACGATATTGTAGATTAAAATAGTTATGTTCTCCAGTGTGTCAGAAATGATGAATATCTTCATGTCTCTTCTCTGACTGTTTGGTGAAGAGATTGTTATGATATCTGATCTTCATGGACTCATGGGAAGTTTTGCTTTCAGAGGAGAAAAATCTAGCCTAGTGTCTGAGTTACTGTGTTAATCTGACCATTTCCCCTGTCTGCTGTAGTTCCTGGAGGTTCCGATGGTCCCAGCGGTGTGCTCATTTGCTCTGAGAACTATATCACCTACAAAAACTTTGGTGACCAGCCGGACATCCGTTGCCCAATCCCACGCAGGAGGGTGAGTTTGTGTTGTCTGCCCCTTTGCATCCCTCCGTTTGGGCACAATACACTAAACATCAACTTGAGGTGTCTAAATCGCAGCTTGACAGCTATTAGTATCGAAATGATGAGCTTTTCATGTCTCTTCTCTGACTATTGAACTGGAGACTCATAAAGACCTCTGATCATAATATTCGTTTTGGACCTCAAACTGTGGTTGTATAGTTCTCAGTCATTGTGTTTGCAGAATAGATTAAACACACATGTGAGATGTGACCACAGCGCCTTTCTCTTTCTCTGCATCTTTTAGAATGACCTGGATGATCCTGAGAGAGGCATGATCTTTGTCTGCTCTGCCACCCACAAGACCAAATCCATGTTTTTCTTTCTAGCCCAGACAGAACAGGGTGACATCTTTAAGGTTACACTGGAAACTGACGAGGAGATGGTGAGCACACAAAGCTAATGACCCTGACTGTCATCTGTTTCTTTACTTCATGGACATAGAGGTTTTTCAAGCAAGGGAAAATGTAATTGCTCTCAACTACTTGTGTTCCATTCAAAACGGAAAGTCAGAATTTCTAACTTCCTACTTTGAAAAGTGCAATAAAATGCCACTTGAAGGTGGACTTGGAAACTTTCAACCCAGGTTTGAAGAAATGAGTATTTGACATCACCTGAACAAACAGTTGATGCTAAACATTTACTTTTTTAAGCAAATATTATTCTGTGAACAGTCAGTGTTCCTACATTATGCAATCATAAAACCCTTTAAACAAATGTTTGCGTTGCAGAGAAAGGTGTGTAAACCACAGTAAAAAAACAACAACTTAAAATTGCTTAAAATTGCTCACCTGCAATACAAATCTTATATCTGACTGAATGAAACTGGAGTAAAGTGAATTTTGTAATCTAACATTGAGTTTCCACTGAACTTGAGGTTGAAATGCTGGAAAGTGATATGCTATGTATTTGGATTACATAGTCTGTTCATATTTTAGGTGACAGAGATCAGGATGAAGTATTTCGATACCATTCCAGTGGCCACAGCCATGTGTGTTTTGAAGACTGGCTTCTTGTTTGTTTCTTCAGAGTTTGGAAACCAGTAAGTCACTTTTACATCTTGCACATTTTATCACTAACCTAACAATAACTAGGACTGCACGATTAAACAATCAAAATCAAACCGAAATTGCAATTGCAAACCGAAAGGCTGCAATTTTTAATTAAATATATGCACAGCGTGATCAGTAAATGTTACTCTATCTCTGAAAGTACTGCGAGATCGAGTCGCTTATAACTTTTATAGCATTTGAAAAAGCAACGTGTCAAACAGTGTGAGTGATTTCTCTCTCTCTCTCTCTCTCTCTCTCTCTCTCTCTCTCTCTCTCTCTCTCTCTCTCTCTCTCTCTCTCTCTCTCTCTCTCTCTCTCTCTCTCAGCTTGAGTAAAATGGTCACACTTCTGTTTTTGGCGAGTGTCCTGGTAAACGCAGTCAGTTATGTCTTAAACATAAGCTGTTGATGTGTAACAATGTAATAGCTTTTAGCTTTTAAAGTGACAGCAGCAGTGTCTGTCATTAATGTTGATAAAGGAGTCAAGTTTAATAGCCTATGCATTTAATTAATACCGGACTAAAAACTGTTATTTTATATTTGATTACTTTATTCAGTTTCTGTAGTATTTCTGAATACTAGTGTTAGACCTACCCAAAAACCTTCTCTTTATTTCATTTTTCTCTTTATTCTATTGTATTTATTTGTGCTACTTTTTCAATTTAATTCAAGCTTCCTTGTGTTGTGTAAACTCTTGAGCATAAAATACTCCATTGTAAAAACTCAAATACAATGAGTGAGCCAACATTTAGGTGAGATGAATGTAATAAAAAAATATTATGGACCCCGAGCTTTTGAACGGTATTGTAGATTAAAATAGTTATGTCAGAAATGATGAATATCTTCATGTCTCTTCTCTGACTGTTTGATGATGAGATTTGTTTTGATATCTGATCTGTGCACTAGATCTTAAAGTGACAGCAACCGTGTCTGTCATTAATGTTGATAAAACAACACAGCCAGCGTGTTTTGGAGAAAAACATTTTTCATAATGTTTGTGTTTTTTTCATAATGTTTTTTTTTTTTTTTTTACTTCAATTAAAGGTTAGATTTTTGCAAATTATTTTGAATAAAATATCAAAAAGATAAGCAGATTAAATTTTTTTTTTTTTTACAAACTTTGATCATATTTACCAGTGGTGCCATTAATTCTGACCACAACTGTATGTGTGTGTATATATTTCATTTCAATTTGGTAAAAAAAAAATCACATTTTAAATCGCAATTTGATTATTTTTTTATTTTTTTCCAAATCGTGCAGCCCTAATAATTACTGAATACTTCTGATTTGGTGGTATTTTCACCAAGTTTCAGTGCAATAACTAGCTTATAGAAGCTGGTAACAAGAGGGTGGAATGTGTGGGAGCAGTAGTTTTCAGTAACCTGAAACCTGTGTTTTAAATGTAGCCATACTTCTCATTTTCTGTTTAACCTGAAGCTTTTCAATAATCTGCGCTGTTGGACAGATTGTGTTCTTTGGAAGTCTGAATCTAAAACTTTATTTTTTTTTGTTAGTTACCTGTATCAGATTGCCCACTTGGGTGATGACGATGAGGAACCTGAGTTTTCTTCTGCTATGCCTCTGGAGGAAGGAGACACATTCTTTTTCCAACCACGTCCCCTTAAGAACCTTGTGCTAGTGGACGAGCAAGAAAATCTTTCCCCCATCATGTCCTGCCAGGTGTGTGAAAGTGAAATCTGATGTTTATACTCAAGCCGGGAATTACTGATGGGAAGTGGGATTTTAAGTTGGCATGAGAACAGATGTTTGGGAATGAATGAGTTCTTGGATGACTGTGCAGTATTGAACTGCTTATTTTCTAGTTGCCAAATTGCGAAGTGTTTAGTCAGACATCAGTATGTGTAATTGAGCATGTCAACGCTTCAGACTCCCTCCCCCCCTTATTACATCACTTCTTGTCATGTAATGATGGAAACTGATGCCTCTGTAGGGAGTGTTGAACCCACAGACTTTATTACATTTTTTTATTAATTAACTTCTTGTTCTGCAGATTGCTGATTTGGCTAATGAAGATACCCCGCAGCTGTATGTGGCATGTGGCAGAGGACCCCGATCTACACTGAGAGTTTTGAGACATGGACTGGAGGTTTGTGATGCTAGGAGTCACAGTTCTGTGGCAGCTTTCACAACATGGTTTCAAAATGGAAATTTGACACCCGATGCATCAGAAAACCTACGCAATTAATGCGGTTTTAACACATCACATTCTAGGGTTTTCCAAAGACTATTAATGTTTCAATGTGTTAAAATGCGTGTGTGTTTTTCTTTTTTTTTTCTTCAGGTGTCAGAGATGGCTGTTTCTGAGCTGCCTGGTAACCCCAATGCTGTGTGGACTGTCAGGAGACATGTAGAAGGTAAAAGATCAGCTCATGTAGAGTAGAGGTCGACCAATAGTGGATTTTACAGATACCGATATTTAGGTTTGACAGTATGTGCCAATAACAGATTAATCAACCTTGATCATTTATGTTAGTTCATAGTATATTAACTAAGGTTAACAGATAAAAATTAAAACAAAATTTAAAATGTTTTAGTAAATATTGAAATTAACAAACTAACAATGATCAATACTACAACATTGATTAACCTTAGTTAATGATAAAAATGTTATCTTATTGTAAAGTGTTAGCATTTCATATAAATCCAAAGAGTCTGCTATGCTTAAAGATGGCCATCTTTAATATCTGCAAAGGCCAGAGCATTAAAATTGCATAAATGTATATTACACGTATAGTCTCTCACTCTTCTATATTAGAATACTTGATGATTACTTGATCAAAATAACAATATGTATTGCAGTGATAAAAAAAAGAATAGAATCGAATGAGTTTCTGATTTGTTTGTTTCTGTCGGCTGCATGAACATATCAAAGTTGAGACAGCAATCACGTCACTAGCTTTAAATATGCAACTTCGCCGGCTAATGAATGCATAAAAGTGACTAGGTGGATATAAACAAATGCAAAAAGATGGTAACAATTGCGACATTAAACATTTGGGTCACGTGTGCGTGTGTTTTTATTATTGTTTTAACCGCTTGACGTACTAATGTTAGAGTCCTCACAGCCTGGACTGCAAACATACTTCTGTTCCTTCTCTGCTAATGCAGCATTTAGTCAACAAATAAATTACTTTATAATGATATGGCAACATGGACTGTAGTATTCTGTATTCATACTGTTTCGCTGTCTGTGTTTTAAATGCCCATATGAAGCGTCAGTTCTCTCCGTGCAGCTTGTGATCTCTGTGCTGCGTGCAGCCTCGCGTGTTACAATAAACAACACACGGTGCCAGTGACAGTTTATTTGTCCTTTAGAGGATGCTCTTGCTCTGTAATGCCAGCAGTCTTTTCTCAGCGCTCTCGTACTGTGTAATGAAAGCACACCATTCTCAGCCGCTCCTGCAACGGACGCAACCCGGAAAAACTATCTGTATGGATTTTTGCCGATAACGATAGTTCCACCAATCAACTATCGGTACCGATATATCGGCAAAACCGATGAATCGTTCGACCTCTAATGTAGAGTGTGTGTTTGCTCATGGACTATGCAAACTTGTTTGAAATAATTTTCTGCAAATGTTTCTCTGGAAAATAAAGGTGGTGATTTATACTCGTCACTCTTAAAGTCACTTGTAGGAATGCATTTAAACCCTTGAACATTTTGACTGTCTACAACAAGAAATGTAATTGTGGCATATTGGCTTCTCAGAGTCCTGCAGGACCACATAATGATTTCTGGACGCTCAGTTCTTTTTGTAAGATTAAATGGCTTACATGCATAGTAGGGGTGTGCACTAATATTCAAATTTTCGAATATTCGATCTGTAATTATTATTCGATAAATAAAATACTATTCGAATTTTACTACGTTGCTTTGCTGGCTGTAAAGGCAGTGAATCCATGATAAATCCTAAGCACTAACTGTTGGATGGTATTTGATCACAATGTTGTCGTCTGCCTCGCAAAGTTTGGAATTACTTAAATTATCTTACTAAATGATGTAACAGAATGGAATTAATCTGAGTTATAATATCACCACAATGATAAATCACATGAAATCCAAACACCAGTTGACTGAGGAAAGACAGCTGTCATCACTCCATTCATGACTGCAGGCAGACTGATCAGAGATACAGTGCAATAAATAAGTTAATACACCCATGCTAAAGTTGACTAAAAATAGGAATAAAAAATCATATTTTGGAAATTGAACTTAATTCCTTAATTTAAAAAATTAGGAAAAATCCAACCTTTAAGGACACCAATTTTCTTTGTGAATGAAATCTCTAGGTATGGTGAAGGCTATGTGATGATGTGGGGCTATTTTAATTCCAAAGGCCAAGGGAACTTTATCAGGATGCATAGTATCCTGGATCCATGAAGTAACTGGCCTTTAAAAATAAAAATCTGCCTGCCTCTATGGGAATTTAACATAGGGGTGTACTAACTTATGCACCATGTTTTTTAAGGAAGAACATTTATTTATTTACGATACATTATTCATTCACAAAGAAAATTGGTGTCCTTAAAGGTTGGATTTTTCCTAATTTTTTAAATTAAGGCATTAAGTTCAATTTCCAAAATATGATTTTTTTATTCCTCTTTTTAGTCAACTTTAGCTGGGTGTCTAAACTTATGCATTGCACTGTAAGTTATCTAATAGCAAAATGATTTTGAGACATATACTTCCTTTAAAGGTCTCATTGCATGAAAATTTCACTGAGTTTTTTTTTTAACCTTAATGAGTTTCCCTAGCCTGCCTATGGTCCCCCAGTGGCTAGACGTTTTGATGGGTGTAAACCAAGCCCTGGGTATTTTTGAGAAAATGAAAGCTCAGATGGGCGAATCTAGAAATCTTCCCCTTATGTCATCATAAGGGGAAAGGTTACCTCCCCTTTCTCTTCTTTGCCCGCAAAAAGAATTTGGCCCGCCCATGAGAAAATGAACAAGTATTTTTTTAGTTCCTTCATCCGAGCCTCTGAAGAAGTGGGTTGTGAATTTCTGATGTGTAATTGTTCAAGTTCAGACAAGTTCAAAGTCGTTCGATACTGTTTATGCATCAGTAAATCAAGCCAGTGACTAAACGATCAACTTCACGTCGTTTCTCTTAGTAGGATGAAAATAATCTTACTTAAACTGTGATTTTTATATACACACACACACACACACACACACACACAGAAAGCGATCAAAGAACAATCCCTTTCCAATCGCCTAGGCTGTCAATCACACAGCGCAAGTTTATTTGGACATTGGACAAAACTCGTTATGAAATCAATGACGCTGTTACACTGCACAACGAAGCTCTCACTGTACTTACCTCATGTTTGCATTGGTGAAATCATTAGTGAGAGTGCAGAAACTGCGTTGCAATGATAAGATCTTCATTCACGCGATCAACAGGCTGTCATCTGCTCAATGCTCATCACTGCAACCTTTTATGTGATGGGAATAGATCTAAATACTTAAAAAAATAAATAAAAAAAAATCTCACGATTCGTTAATCCCGTTAGCTGTAATAGTGAAAACGTGTAATAGCTGTAATAGTAAAAGTTTTCGACAGAGTTCCACATGTAATGCTATATATTTCATATGCAAGCATGTCAGCCAATCACAGCAGTGGGCGTTTACACTGAAGTCTCACAGCACACACGCCCCTTCAAACAGAGCGTTCAAATCAGAGACTAAAATAAGGCTAGGAAATATGCCTTTTATTTCTATATTATAACAACTTTTGATCTAAAAAAACATACTAACATTATAAGGGCACCCCAGGAAATATTCTAAAATAATAAAATAATCCATGCAATGGGACCTTTAAGTTTCACTGAGGGAGACCGGTTTAAGAACAGAAAACACAAAGTGCTGTTAGAAACTTAGAACATTGTCTATGTGTCTCTGAAATGTCTGTAAGCGCAGCGTTTTCTCATAAATTGCTGGTGGCGCCCCCTGCATGTGGATTTTTTTTCTCAACATAAACGTGAAACGATATAAACACGATAATCGTATGCTGACTCGAGTGTATGTGCACGTTCTGTATGATATCTGGTTTTAGGCGTTTTTTCCGTTAGCGCTGCTTGAGCTTAAATGCTTTTGTTCTTTATATTTTTGTTTACACACAGGCCTACTGTTTAATGTTTTCAACTAAAGAAAACTTTAACTTATATTGTAAGCTTGTTGTGTATATTGCCTAATCATAAGCTTGTTCAGAAATGACAAAAACATAAAAAAAAACTGAAACTTAAAAAATAACGTATTTTTCATTAAACGTAATTTAAATAAACGAATATTCGATTTTATGAGCCCGAATATTTGAATGCAATATTTTTGAAACATGCCCATCCCTAATGCATAGACGATTACATTCTAGGTTCTCCCCTTGAAGCATAAAGTCAATGAAAAGTTCTTACAAGTCAGAGCATGCTGAAAAATGAAGCCAAATTGTACTGGATCAGCATACAAGGACATTTGCTTGGCATGCGCAGTGCAAGTTGGGCCTTCAGGAACTGTCACTTGTCTGCCAGATATTTCTCTGAAATCATGTGATTTGCTATTAGATTTCTTTGGCTTGTGCATGCAGCCTGAGCTCTGCAAGCTTTATACTGTGGTCTGTGTACTTGAGTGTTTAAGTTTCATTTTGACTCAATGCACTATTTTCTTACCTCTCAAGACTGTAATGTTTTCATTCTCAATAGACCCTTATTCACTGCGTGTTGTTCATTTTCCATTTAAAAAAAGAGATGGTTCAAATAAAAATGAAAATTGTCATTTGATCACACTTGAATGAATGACTTATGGGTTTGGAGTGCCTTTTTTTTTTTTTTTTTTTATGTTGTAGTATTGGTTTGCATTTATGGTTGCAAATTAGCCCATATGTGGCAAAGTTTCCAACCAAAGAACTGTTTGAACATTGTGGGTTTCCTGTTCACAGATGAGTTTGATGCCTACATCATTGTGTCTTTCGTTAACGCCACCCTGGTGCTTTCTATTGGAGAGACTGTGGAAGAAGTGACAGACTCTGGCTTCTTGGGCACAACACCCACCCTGTCCTGCTCGTTGCTTGGGGAAGATGCACTTGTGCAAGTGAGCGACGTCTCCCTGACCTACATGAATGAACAATATACCACTGAACCTTTTCTGTTTACTTGTTAAATTACACTCTGATATCTGTGTTTTTGCCCAACAAGTAGATAAAACCATTATGCTTATAAAATGTTCAATTATTTTCTTGTTTGATTGGGATTTGTTTCATTTGCTGGGTAAAGGTCTATCCCGATGGGATCCGTCACATCCGTGCGGATAAGAGAGTGAATGAATGGAAGACTCCAGGGAAGAAGACAATCGTCCGATGTGCTGTCAATCAGAGGCAGGTGGTCATTGCTTTGACCGGAGGAGAACTGGTCTACTTTGAGATGGACCCGGTATGTTGGTGGTCATTTACTTTTCATGCGTTATCACCTGAATCTTCATCTTTTGTTTGATTGTCTTTCCATTATGGTTTCTCTCTTTACAGTCTGGGCAGCTTAATGAATACACCGAAAGGAAGGAGATGTCTGCAGATGTGGTGTGCATGAGTTTGGCAAATGTGCCACCTGGTGAACAACGTTCTCGTTTCCTGGCTGTTGGATTGGTGGACAATACTGTTCGTATCATCTCCTTGGATCCATCTGTAAGCTACTATTTGCTCATCTATTGTCAGCTGATTTGGGCTTCAAACAAGGATTCCAGTCACTGTGCCCACTGTGCCCACTGAGCACTGGCTGTACAAATATTTTGTGTAATGTGTGTAATCTCTTTGTTTCACAGGACTGTCTGCAGCCATTGAGTATGCAGGCTCTTCCTGCCCAGCCGGAGTCTCTTTGTATTGTGGAGATGGGTGGAGTGGAAAAACAAGATGAACTTGGAGAAAAAGGCACCATTGGCTTCCTATACCTCAACATTGGCCTGCAGGTAAGAAACTCTTGCTTGCTCTGGGTTGGTAACATAAAGGTTTCAGGTCCATTCCCAGCTAGTGGCAAACAGGAAATTGATCACTTTTCCATGCATTTGAGCAAGGCATGCACCCTTTTGCTTTCCTATCTGTTTTTCTCAACAACAAACAAAATCCTCCTTATGATGCCAAATATAGTATGCAGTGCATAAACATACAGTATAGTGCATAAACATACAGTATAGTCCAGTAAATGCACATATTAGACTGATATATATTTATAAACCTTTTTATTTTTTTAGCCAAACTGGTTTTTGAACTGTAAAGTTGTTGAAATCAGTTTTTATAGTCATTTTATAGTTTGGAATGTTATAGTAGAGATTGGCATTTCAAAAGAATGCAGCTACCTAAACGTAGGTCTATTCTAATACCAGAATTTTTCTTAAAATGATTTCAACTGCTGATTCCAAGAAATATTTAGAAAAGTTTCCCTTTCCCATTAATTTTTTTTTTTTTTTTTTTTTTTTTTTTTCTCCTCTCTGGCAGCAAACTTCTCCAATCATTTAGTATGCTTAAACCCAGCCCCTTTCTTACAATTGACTGCAAGCTCTCATTCAGATCTGCTTGCATCCAATCAACAACTGATGGATAATGTAGCAGTACTACTTTTTCTATAGTCAGTAATATTGTAATATGAAAAAGATTTGTTACTTCAGTTTCATCTTGACTTTAATGGAAGGCACTCTTGTGAGCACCCCCTCGACAACCTAAAAATGCAAATGGAGCACTCTGTTCTTGTGCCTTTTCTTTGCTCACCATAAACATCACAAGATACTTCAAGTGTGCCATTTGGAACAACGCCTTTGAAAGGAAGCCAAAAGAACTGCAATGTGACTCCCTTCCCTGTTACTTGATCACATGACTTTCCTGGACAATCATTTTCTTCCTACTGTAATCACCTCTTTGTTTTAGAACGGAGTGTTACTGCGTACTGTTTTGGATCCAGTGACCGGGGACCTGTCTGATACTCGAACGCGGTATCTCGGCTCTCGTCCCGTCAAGCTTTTCAGAGTCCGGATGCAGGGCCAAGAAGCTGTGAGTCACATCTGCATTTTATGTCTGTTGCAGTGTTGCACAGCTTGCCAATTTACTGACCATCATGTGACCTTTAACTGTGCAGGTTCTGGCCATGTCCAGTCGTTCCTGGCTGAGTTACTCATACCAGTCTCGTTTCCACCTGACCCCCCTGTCATATGAAACCTTAGAGTATGCATCAGGCTTCGCTTCTGAACAGTGTCCTGAGGGTATTGTGGCCATTTCCACCAACACACTGAGGTAAACACACGTACTCCTACTTGTGTATACAGTACATAAGAACTTTTTGAAACTTCACAGATTTGTGAGAACATTAATGTCAAGCATATTGTGGTTGTTCATTGATGTCAGTTCCAGTAGTTTTAATCCTTTAAAGGGCACCTGTTATGACTCTTTTCACAAGATGTAAAATAAGTCTCTGATATCCCCAGAGTATGTATGTGAAGTTTTAGCTCAAAATACCCAACAGATCATTTTTTACAGCATGTTTAAATTGTAATTTCTTGGGGCTCAGAAAAACGCGCTGTTTTAGTGTATATCCCTTTAAATGCAAATGAACTGCTGCCTCCGGCACAGGGGGCGGAGCCTCAAGAGCTCGCGATCAGAGCCAGGAAAATCTCATCTGATAATATCAAAACAGAAACTCTCAGTTGCTGTGTTCATTTCGACTCGGAGTCGGACAATAATGCCCACAGAGCCAGAGAATATATGCTGTTTGGAGATAGAACAGGTATAGTTTAGTTTAATTATGGTTATAACTTATTTGTCATCCGCTTTTATCCACTATTAATACAAGCCTGCTGTAGCAGACCCTGTCCGAATGATGACCAAAATATACTGATGAGTTCAGTGAAGTTTATTGTACATCACACAAAAGATGAGCATTAGTTTTACTCCAGAGAATCACAGTAAGAGCTGAATAAACACAGTATAAGAAGTGAGCATTAAAGTCTTATCCATAAACTCTCTCTCTCTCCCTTTCATTATCATCAACATACACAGCGAGGTACACAAAACACTCGTTACAACTAACAGTAAACAAATATATACACACCTTTTCAGTGGGTGCTTAATAAACTGGTAAACCTTATATCCGTAAAATGACTCGATGAGCTGTCATAAAGTGCGTGCTCTCACTTTCATTTCTGCGTGGTCAGTAACGTTAGGCCTGTCGCTCCGGAGACCGTAAGCTGGATCACAAACAGTACAGATGTTGGGGGTCCTTCATTAATAATTCGTTACATAGAACTTTATTATATTAAATATGAATCAAAAATGATTCACACCATCACAAAATCCAAACATTCAATGTAAGAGTAAAAAAAAAAATGACATAACATTATTTATAGTAAGTTTATTTGATTCACAGCTTATTTAGAGTTTTGACCTCGACAACCCAACTGCATTTACGCAAACAGTCTAAACTAAAAGATTGTTTTGCTAATTGTTCTACACATTGTCATATACAGTAGATAATCTGAAAATACAGTAAATGTTAAATCTTGCTAAACACTCTTACTAAAAAATGGGGTAAGCACACTTACATTCTCATTTTAAGAGGTGTTAAATGTGGTTTGATTTGTTTACATTAGTTAATGTATTAGGCTAACTAATGAACCACGAGCAATACATTTGTTACTGTATTTATTCATCTTTGTTAGTCTTAGTTGAACAAACAGTGAACAGCTGTATTTTTATTGTTACTTCACACAGTGCATTAGGCTAACTAACATTAATAAATACAACTTTTAATTGATTAATGTTGTAGATGTGCAGTTTATTAATATTTAATGTTAACTAATGTAGTTAACTAGAGTTTAATAAATGGAACCTTATTGTAAAGTGTTACTGATTTGTTATACACTGATTCAGAGTTCATCAATAGTTGATCAGTTGTTTTAACCATTCATTAAATGGAATCGGTTCAAAGGAGTCATTAGTTTGCGAATCGGACGTGTCATTAGCGGACTTGTACACGTTGTGTGATTATCCCAGCCGGCAGTTAGGACATCACACAAGATTTGTCAACACAGAAAACATTTCATCATTGGATAGGTTTTGTTTTGTTTTTTGAAAGTGTTTTTTATGTCAGCTGAATCTTTTCAGAGAAGATAAGGCAACTTATTTTTTATTTTTTTTATTTTTTTAGCACAATTCACATCCAGCGGTAATTCAGGGAAAAAATATCTGAATGCTCCACGTGAAACTTCGGTCTTCCGATCTTTTACCATCGTGATTTTGATTAATATGCGCGAGGGAGCGAGAGATCAAGGCAGTTTGAAGACGCGCGCGACCAGGCCTCTCTCTGCTCGTTCTTTCAGCAATACGCCCTATTGCAAGCGCAGCAGTTATCATCACTCACCGATCAAATAAGACTTTGGCGAGACAAAAATTAGCTTGTGAGAGAGACGCGTGAGTAACAGAGAGACGGAGGGAGAGCAGGGAAAGGAAATGCAGCTGAATGAATACACTGCGTTTTTTAAATAGCGTAAAAACATTTTTTTTATAACGAAACGCAATATGTGGCGGCCGGTGTTGATTCTGTGGCGCACCGCCACAAATTAGTCTATGTGTGGGAAACACTGATCTGACACTCAGATATAGCTTTAAAAGTAAATGTGTGGAAATTAAGCAAATGCTGGTTCTATATTTTCTGTGAAATCAGTGAAAGTCAGTGAAACTGTTTGTATAGGAGGTCTGTACTAGTTGCCCATTTTATCGAGAGACCTCTTTTATATCTACATGGTTTGTGATTTATCACTGCCGCCTAGGTCAGCTGGCATTTTATCAGCACATGCCTGATTCTGCCAAATTTCAGCCAGGAAATGGGAGGTTTTGGCTTCCTGAACTTAATCTTTAACTGATGTCTAAATGTGTTTTATTTTTAACTCTTCTTTAAAATTGATTGCATTGCGGTCTTACATTCTCATCCCTCCCTCCCTCAGAATTTTAGCTCTTGAGAAACTGGGTGCCGTCTTCAACCAGGTGGCATTCCCACTGCAGTATACACCTCGCAAGTTTGTCATCCACCCAGAAACGAACAACCTGATCCTGATTGAGACAGACCACAATGCCTACACTGAAGCCACCAAAGCCCAGCGCAAGCAGCAGATGGCTGAGGTCAGTGAACCTGGCCTTTACATGGCAACATTTAAGGGATCGTTCACCCAAAAATCAAAATGATCATTTACTCAGCCTCAAGTTGTTTCAAACCTGTATACATTTCTTTCTTCTGCTGAAAACAAAAAGATATATTTTTAAGAATATGGGTAACCAAACAGTTGATGTGCCCCATTCACTTCTATGGTATGGGTAAAAATATTAATCACGGATTTCCGCCCTGAAAAGTATGACCCACATGAATTGCGTAAATGCGAGAAAAAAATGGTTTTGGGAAGGTGTGGTGGTTACTGTATGATGATTTAAAATCGTGAAACAATTAAATTTATTTGATGCATGTAATGCTTCTGACGGCGCCGCACAAGCTCACGGTGCCATCTGCGGGACACTTAGCCAGGGTTCAAATCTGTTGGGTGATTTATTATATATATTTTTTTTTTTCTCCCCCAAAACAGTTAAGCGGAAATCCCGCCCTGTGCAGTGACGGGTAGGTTTAGGGATCAGTGTTTGGTGTAGGCAATCAGTACAGTGATTGGCATGACCAATTAAATCTTTAGAATTAGCTACAGGGTGGGATTTCCACTTAACTGGTTTGGGGGGGAAAACTACACAACGGTTTAAATGTAATTCTATTAGATTATATATAATCTTTGTGCTGCATGTTTCAGAGTACTGTTACAGCACTGTGTTTTCAGTTTCAATTCACAGTAACAGTACTGTTATAGTACTGTGTTTTCAGTTTCAGTTCACAGTAATGCCCGTTTGACATGTACTCCGTTTGCGGTGCGTATTTTTTTTTTCCGTACCCATGTTAGAGCATGGTTAGAACAGGCTAGAGCTTTCACACTGCGCGCGGTTGCGGTCCGGCAATCCGTTCCAGGTGCGGTGCGTGTGCTGCGATCGTTTCCGAGTCTATTTTTGCTGCGCTGCAAATGCTGAATTAAAGTGACTGCGCAGGTTTCGTGGTCAAAATGAACACAGATTGACCTGAAAATGTAGTAATTTCTCCATAAATGCGTTTAATTAAATAAAATGTAGTAATCTCACCATTAATGTATTTAATTTAATTAAAAAAAAAATTCACAGTCATCTTTTTACTTAAAGAACGGGGTAAAGCAAGGAAATCTACAATTTAGCTCAAGGCGACATAATTAACAACACTCGTCTCATTCGTGGAGGTGGAAAAACAAGTTATTTGTGACATGCAAGATTTATTGTATTAAAGTACATGGTTAAATATTTGACCACTTGCTTGAGCAACTTAATATAAGTAGAAGTAATGCATGGAATAATAGGCCTACGTTGTTTAAATAGTTCCGCATACGCACTGCAACACGCACCGCTTACAGTCGCGCACAGAGTATGTGTGAAACGGGCGTAACAGTACTGCTACAGTACTGTGTTTTTGAGTCGCTTATAATTTCCATTTGGGAACGCAACATTTGTCATGAAGATCGTTTAGAAATCTGTTGTTGTCAACAAAGGGAAGCGATAAGGTCTCCCTGCTGTTTTCCATCAAAACCTTTGAAAACAAAGAAATTACCATAAATGTTAAGTATAGTTCTGTAACATAAAATAAAAATAAAATAATGATGATAATTAACATTATTAATAACATTTCTATTAATACTTTTTTATTATAACATATATTATATTTTATCATGATTATATATTAGATTTATTTTTAATTTTACAGGACAGTTGTATGTATTGCATTATATCTTTTGTTAACTCATACAGGTTTGGAATAACTTGAGGGTGAGTAAATAATTACAGAATTTTCTTTTTGGGTGAACTTTCCCTTTAAGAAACAATGCTTTTGTCTTCATCTCCTCTAAAAAAAATTTCCTTATCTCCATCTAGCTTTCCTTCTTTCTCTTCTGTCTGACTCAGGCAATGATTAGACTGGGAAAATTAGTGTATGAGACAGAATTTCATTGCTCTCTTGTCGGAAGTTGTCAGTCATGTCCGTTTTGTGGCTACCTCATCATGGCATAGGGTAATTCCACGTTGACAATGTAAAAGTGACAAATGCTGTAAAATGTGCAAGCCATGGTTACTGTGGTGGTCCCTCAAAGATAAATCATTGAGGTCCTGCCGGTGTTTGAGTCTATCTTGTAAGAATAAACAGTCTGCAACTGTGGTGTAAAATGACTGCTTCTGAATGTATTGCTTAACATGAAGTTATCTTGTTTATCTGCAAATTGTCTCAAAAAGATTATTATATACACTTTGTGGACGGCCCTTTATAATTAAGGGGTTTGGTTTGGCCCTTTAAATCCAGTGAAGATGAATCTTAATGCTAGTACATAGAATGAAATTCTAGAAAATGTTGTGCTTCCAACATTGTGGCAACAGTTCATGGAGGGCACTAGTCTTATTTCAGCATGACAATGGGACAAAATTATTTAGTGGTTCTGGTGTGGTGGAACTTAACTGGCCTTCACAAGCCCAGACCTGAACCCCACATAACTCCTTTGAGATGAATTCAAACTTGGTGACCTACACCAGAGCCTGAGCTCACTGATGTTCGTGTCTGAATTGTAGCAAATGCCCACAGCCTTTTCCCAACACAGTGATACTCCTATTAGCGGCTAATTAATTCATGTCAATTGTTTAAAAATTAGGTGCTAAACAAGCACTTAATGGTTTACACTTATTTTTAGTGAAAAAAAGTTTTGTCCGCAACACTGCTCTTTACTCCCATATTTAATAAAAAATGGTGGACACATTTGATGGATAGATAGATAGATAGATAGATAGATAGATAGATAGATAGATAGAGGTCTTACAATCAACTAATTGATATCACAAAAAAATGTATTCAATAATTAGCTAATTAAACTAATTGATATCACAGGGTGGGTCAGTTGAATTTTTTTTTTTTTTTTTTAAATATGGGAGCAAAGAGAAGTGTTGCGGACATCACATTTTTTTCACTTCATTAGTTTCTTTTGTCCTTCACCTGCCAGAAGGTGGGATGTGCACACAATTACTTTTTTTATTATATTACACTTATTTTTAGCCATACATTGCATCATATAAATAAAAACATTTCTGCTCTACAGGAAATGGTGGAGGCAGCGGGGGAGGATGAAAGAGAGCTGGCTGCAGAAATGGCAGCAGCTTTCTTGAATGAAAACCTGCCAGAAGCCATCTTTGGGGCACCTAAAGCAGGTTCTGGGCAATGGGCTTCTCTAGTGCGCATGATCAACCCCATCCAGGGCAATACACTGGACCTGGTGCAGCTGGAGCAGAACGAGGCAGCTTTCAGGTGAGGAAGCTGAATTATGGATTAAAGGGGACATATCAGATAAACGGTATAACGTGTACTTGCAAAATTCGTTAAGCTAGTTTCTTCTCTGATCTTATTTCCTCTTTACATGTGTCTCTTGCAGTGTGGCCGTATGTCGCTTTTCCGGTGGAGGCGATGACTGGTATGTGTTAGTGGGTGTTGCCAGAGATATGATACTAAATCCGCGCTCCGTTGGTGGAGGATATATTTATACCTATCGGCTAGCTGGAGGTGGGGACAAGCTGGAGTTTTTGCACAAGGTGAGTGGAAAAGGAAATGACTTGGCATGAAACTACTGATTGGTCTCATGTGTTAGCTGGGGGCTCAGGAATGTGGAATTCCCCGCTAATCATTAAATGTGCCCAAGAAATCCATTTAAGCTTAGCAAATCACAAAATTGGACTTTATGGTGTAGGTGTTTAGTCCACGACCCCAAAAATGCCATGTTTTGAATGTTTATGGTCCAGTTAAATCTTTAATGGTGCTTTGATCAAGCTGCGTATCAAAACCATATGTTAAAAGGTACATTTCTGATCAACTTCCTCTAAAACAAGATTTGAACTAAGACATGGGTTCTGATTGACAGACACCCGTGGAGGACGTGCCCCTGGCTATCGCACCCTTTCAGGGACGAGTGTTGGTTGGAGTTGGCAAACTCTTGCGCATCTATGACTTGGGAAAGAAGAAACTTCTCCGCAAGTGTGAAAACAAGGTGAGGAGTCACAGAATCACTTTTGTTTTCTGAGGAAGTGATTTTATTTTTTTCCCCTAAAGCCATTGAAAAATATGATAGTCATGTAAATGACGCACTACTCTTGTACTTGCTGTTGATGCATAACCACATGAAAAACATTGAAACAGAAGTTTAGACCACAAAGTTTGACAGTTGTTATAGGGTAGAGTACTTCACTGCAATGTTCAAGTTAAATCAGCTTGCTTTCAAGTTTTTCCTCTGGCACAGGCATACACTGTGAAGCCTGAATTTATTTGAGAAAACCAAATACAACCAAGTGGAGAATACAATCTTTATTTGAATCTAGGGCTGTCATGATTCCTCAATTAAATTACAGTACTCCATTTAAAAAAGAATCCTTGATTGCAATTTATCTGTGTCGAGTTACGCCAAGTTCACACTGCACGATTTTCAAAGTAGTTGGGTCACTGTTCTTTTCACACTGCATGACTATCTGGGGTAACATTCAGTTGCTGGTGTGTTCACACTGAACGATGGATCAGCGGCAGGGGGTTTCACACTGCATGACTTTACAAAAGAAAGAATCTCCGGCAGCTTCTCTCTGGTCCGCAAACTACGTTTCACAACCAAACACACGCGAGAAGTGATGAGGAAATAACGCAAGATCACGCGTGCGTGAGACCGGAGCTCTCGCAAGACTGAAATTGTTATTAAAAATGATAGCCTGCAAGAAGATTGCGATCCAAATTGTCTGTGCGCTGATTTGCAGCAAAAAGGAGAGATTATGCAGGAGGAAATGGTTAGGAAGACGAGGGGAGCAAGGACTGTGTGTTCTGCAAAGAGAGTTGTGGGTAAATAAATAATGTGCTGCTGGTCAAGCAAATGTTTGTGCTTTGTTTCTGTTTGATATAATTGTAAATATATCTATTAAAATACTGATATTCTGGTCTATAACTCCTCCCCGAACGCCCCGCTGCTCTGTATCTTGCTCTCTCGTTGGCTGTCGGTCATCGCCGATGTAGTTTTCAGTCAGAACACTTTTCACACAGCAGGATTTTGAATCGCCGACAGGTCCAGATATTTAGCATGCCAAATATCTCACGGGCGTCGGCGATTCTCTCAGATCGCGTCTTTGCTCATTCACACTGCGTGATTGTCACTCGCGTGAACGAGCACCGATTTGCCTGTGATTTCGGGCATTTGTCGGCGATTTCTCAAAACCTGTCGGAGAGCCAAAATCGGGCCTAAAATCGTGCAGTCTGAACTTGGCATAACCGGCAAAATACTGGAAGTGGTGCATTCCACGGACAGGAATTATTAGACCGTGTTCTAAGGCTGCACTATGTATTTCTAACCATTTAAAATCCATACTACAGCATAGTGCTATTGTGAATTCACAAAGGCTGCGATTCAATTAAATAGATGTATACCCTGCAGGTTTCTCAGAGCGGCTCAATTCACACTAAATGCTGCTCCATATGAACTGTTATCATTTACTTGTGTGGAGCAAGTCTCAAACTCTCTGCATATGCTGCGAGTTTGGGTTGCTTATAACATTCATATGGGAACGCAATGTTGGCCATTTGGTCAGATTTGTAAGGTAAATAATTTATAAACCTACATCAATATGTTTCTAAATAACTGAACTGTTTTAAGCCTCGCTCTGAGTTTGCATGTTTTGATGTCCACCTATTCTTGTTCAAGAAATGACACTGGCTGTAGCATTTCTATCGTAAACTAGATTAAGTGAACATTTTAAATTTCTTTTGGCCAATAGTAAACAAGGATTTGATCTGTTGTTAAGCATAACTATACCAGGCTGTTGGCACCCTCTGCAGGCATTTATTTGGGGTGTAACATTGTAACAATATACATTGTTATATTGAGAGAACGCAACATAAAATTGCAATGATATGTATGTTTGATGTAAACAATATGATTCGCATTATAGAGTTTTATCCAAGGCTCAGTTTTACCGCATAAGATATAATTCACCCAAAGATGTAAATTCGTCATCGTTTACCCACCCACATGTCGTTTTAAACCTATAAGATTTCCGTTCGACTTCTAAACACAAAAGAAGATATTTATGAAACCTTAGAGATTTCTGTCCCTCCATTTAAAGTCCATTCCTCTAAAACTTAAAAGATCGGGGGGAAAAAAGTCAGAAAGGCATCGTAAAAATAACCGAGTGGTCAAATCCAAGTCTTCTGAATAGACCCAATATTTTGGCTTAAAATATCGCGATAGTATCATATTGTGAGTTCAGTATTGCAATTTGTATCGAATCATGATATGAATGTATTGTTACATCCCCTATTTATTATAATATATAATGTACATAAGTTGATTGTTTATATTAGGTACTTAAACAGTGTTGTTCTAGAAAACCATATGCTAACTTGCTTTTGATACTTTATTTGAACCAAATATTATTGCCTCATTGCTATTGTTTGCTTTGGATATTTTTTGTGATAATAAAAATAGACCTATTTCTCAATCATCAAAATAATCGACTGATTACTCTATTACCAAAGTAATTGTTAGTGACAACCCTATTAGAAACGTTATATTTGTATGTCTTTAACAGATTTTTTTTTTTTTGTGGTACAACCTACTTAACTTCTTTTCTTAATCTTGCAGCATGTTCCTAACTTGGTGACGGGCATCCACACTATTGGGCAGCGTGTGATTGTGTCTGATGTTCAGGAGAGTCTATTCTGGGTGCGCTACAGACGCAACGAGAACCAGCTCATCATCTTTGCTGACGATACATATCCTCGCTGGGTCACAACCGCCTGCCTGCTCGATTATGACACCATGGCTGCCGCGGATAAGTTTGGAAATATCTGTGTTGTGAGTATTGTCAACTGTTTGCTTTTGAGAACTTTGAGATCAGTATCACAGATTTACCAGATACTGTTTGCCAAGTCGATGTAAACAAACTTTCATTTCAGGCAATATTTTAGAATAGATGAGCTTTTTAACATCTAATATATTGACGTGTTGTGCATTTTCTCCCTCCATTGCAACTGCTAATAAAATTACATGTAAATTCAGGAAAAAAGATAAATTGAGGTGTCATAATCTGTATATATTTGCAACAGAACTAAACTGCATACTAATTCCATACAAAAAAAAATTCAGGTTCGCCTGCCCCCCAATACCAGCGATGATGTTGATGAGGACCCCACAGGGAACAAGGCATTGTGGGACAGAGGCTTGCTTAATGGAGCATCACAAAAGGTAGAAGTTTCTGCTACCCTCATTACTCAATACCTCACGTCCCACTGGTCCCGGAAATTGCTCGCAAGACCTTTGGCACTGAGCTGTCCTAACCGCTTGTTTCTCATTGTTTTTGTCTGTCTGGTTGGATTTGTGGTTGCGGTTCTCCTTGCGCACACACATAGACCTGCACCCCAAAACATTTGGCTGGAATCCATGCCCTGCTCTTGCTCTGAAACCTCAGCAGCAGATTTTGTCCTCTCGCCAGATATCATTATGTGCAGATTAGGAGCATGGAAATGTTTAGTTGGACACGAGGGAAAGTCCCTATTTGCACACCAATGACTTGCGTCTAGCTTTGACGGACATACCTAAAGCATGTGTAATTAGGACTGAGTTGGACTGGGTGGGTTGGTGTAAACATTATTGTGGAATTTGACTAGGGATGCACAATATATCATGACCATATCAGTTATCAGCCGATAGTAGTATTTATTTTATTTATTTTTTCTGTGATTTTAATTGTAATTTGCTGGAAATCTAGTGCTAATTAGAATGGATACTGATTATAGATAATGGTTGATGGATAAAGGGATAGGACTCTTAAAAGGTTAAATCTTATAGAACACTTTCTGTTTATCAGCATATCTTAAAGTTCTGTTTTGGTGTTATAATAGGAAAGCTGTATGCGTTTATAATCTGAGTCAAGTTCATTACTTTGAAAAGTTTACACACCAGATTTACACTAAGTAACCAGTAAAGGTGATTCATACATAATGCTCTGTTTATCTAATTCTGTTTCAGACCACACACACAGACTCGTCTAATACTCCAACATCTTTGTCATAGCTGTCTTGTTCTTTGATTTGCAGTGGTTATCCATTTGTCCATCTGTGTGTGTATATATATACACACACACAAATACACACATGCGTCAACATATGAAAACTCATGTATAACTGATGAAAGGTTTTGATCCACTTCAAATGGAGAGAGAGAGAGAGAACCCACACATTTTGTGAATGTTCAGTTTATCCAGTTAAAAAATTTTTTTGCCTCAGTCTGAACATGGTCAAATCAAACGACAAAATTGTAGATGATAAATTCAAAGTTATAAATTTAATCTTTTATGCTATAAATCATCAATTTTTTTTCAGTTTTTTCTTAAAAATTTAACCTGTTAAGCTGCAACCCCACTTTTGAAAAATCCCCAGAAATGACATACCCAAACTGAAACAGATACAGTTCATGAACCCTTTGCATTAAAAGCACAAGTATGATCTCATTTGAAAGCTGACACCTGGCAGTTTATTGTAAATGTAGAATTAATTATTGTCATAATGACAAAAATTGTTATAAATAGCTTCAAAGTTTTGTAAAATTATTAGAAATTAATTTTTATGAAACATCCTCATGAAAATAAAATTGAAGTTGGCACTGGAGCAATCTAGAAATGCACTACAGCTAAAGCCATATGTCTAAACATTCTATGTTTAAAATCTGAAGATAATAAGTCCAAAACTCTGTATTTGGTTAAATGTTTTTCAAGACCATGTCAAATGACTTTATTTTGATTTGACGCTAAAATGCTACTGATGTTTATTGTCATCTTCTAACCATCTATCCAGTATATTATCTCTATTGTTTTGTGGTGCAGACGATCCCCATTCAGTCTCAGTCTCCCCCTGCACACATTCACACCTCTCCAGCCTGGTTATGGCTCGAAATATGCATTTCTTTTGTCTGCATTATAGCTACTAACGACTGGCTATTCACAGGCTATTCATAGGGTTTCAGTCCCTAATTTCTTTTCTCAAAGTTTACAACACATTTTAAACTGTATCAAATGCATTTCTTGAATAAAGACACATTTCAGGTAGCATTCAAAAAATAATAAAAGTATAACTTCTAGGTAGCAGGTGCACCTAGGGCTAGCTAGCATGTTAGCTTAGCACACCATCAATACACGACAATTTATGAGATTAAAACCATGTTTGTGCTCTAAACTTACTTTTTAACGCACGTTGAGTATTTTAAATAATCTTCTGTGATCTAATTTGGCTTCAGATAAAAAAATCAGACAGAAAATATACTATTGGATAGTGTTCTAATCTGCACAATGATAGTCTATATAGATTAGCATTACATTATAAATATAATCTATTATTATGAAAATACCTGGCATGGCTTGAAAAACACAGGTAACTCAAATATCAGTGCAATCATGTTTATTGTCTTCAAAACATCTGTATCTGCATGTTACAGCGCGATCTCTGTAGCTTTGTGTGTATCAGTCAGGTATCAGTGACGTCCTGGAATGTCACATGGTCATGGCTCTTCTTCATGTTCCATATATGGACTATTATTGTGCATGTAGCGCCCTCAGGCTGTTGGTATGAATTAAAAAACACAGTATCGGAATACCAAATGCTCATAAAGATTACATCGACGCATTTGGGTATAAATTCAATAAATATTATTCCTGTCTATAGAAATATGATGTAAATCTATGAGAATCTATCAATATTTCTCCAAATCTGCACAGTTTTGAGCTAAAGCCCTGAAGGACGTTGTTTTGTGTATCGCTGTCATGACGACAGCACGGAGTTTTTTATGAATGAAAGCGGCTGACGCGCATAATTCATATTAAAGGTATCGACTCATTTTTTCATTTCATAACTCCTGACACAAATTAAGACATAACTGTCACTATGAGTTTCTCAGAATACAATAGTGGTCAAATACTGAAACTTGAGTATTATATCTTTTTAATTATGTATAGTTTGTCAAGGTATAACATTAAATCTGATAGTAATTTTGAATTAAATAAATAAATAACGCTTCAGTGCGCGGGCGCACTGGCAACGCTTAACAGGTTAAATAATCACGACATGACCTTGTGTGAGTGAGAGAGTGAGTGGTGTTCACACCAAACGCGAATAGAGCGTCTGGAGCAAGTGATTTTCATTAAGTCAAAGTCTTTACATTTACGTTTACGTGCATCTGGAGGTCCTGCAGCGCGAATGAGGCGTTTAGCGCGGTGCGGATGCATGAATGAGGCGAATTGAGTGTCTGACGCGATACGCGCAAGTGATTTGAGGGTGAGAGAGCGAGAGAGAATTCTGATAAGTCCAGAGGATGTATCGCGTTTAGGCTAAAAATAGATTTGGCGCTTATCGCGGTTTGGAAAGGAACTGCATCTTGCAGTACATTTTAAACAAAGAAATATAGCGATTTGGCATGAAACTTTGATGGAGCAGTGAATAGGTTCAGTACACAGCAAAATGACATGACAAACTCTAAAGCTTGTATGTTTAAGTTAAGTAATTTCACTTAAATGATAATTAATAGGTCATTTGCATTGCCATTTAATTGAAATTATTGAACTTAAATATACGAGCTTGATAAAAATGATCATTCTAGAAGAAAATTTGGCAAAAGATGGCACTTAGAGGCTTTTGCATCTGAACTCTTCATATATACGCACGCACGCATATGTGTAACTTTATATATGTTGTGTGACTTTCCTGTAGCTCAAACAGAGCGTTGGCGCTTGCACTGCCAAGGTCATGGGTTCGATTCCCAGGGAAAGCAAGAACTGATAAGAATGTTAATGTGTACCTTGAAATGCAATGTAAGTCGCTTTGGATAAAAGCGTCTGCCAAATGCATAAATGTAAATATATTATATCCGTGCATTAGGTCTTAATATAATAAACCTGCTGCAATTAATGTTAATTAAACAATGAAAGATAAGAGGGAATCACCCACTACAACTTGTAGCTTTAATAATCAATGGATTCTGGCACGCAATTCTAAATAAATCATCACTTAAGCATATTTTGATGAACTGTGATAGATTGAACTCTTTATTTTTCAGTTAACTCTTATGAAAAGATTTTAAATCAGATCTAGTTTTAGAATTTTTATCCAAGATCAAATTTAAAAACCTATTTTAATCATTTCTTTTTAATCTTTCATTATGAATATAGACAGAGTAGCTGGCATGGCGTTAAACTATAAACAAACAAACAAATTTTGAAGTGAATTGCTTGCCTGTGACCCCAAATATGCTTCTGAAGACCCAATTTAATCCATACCTGTCATTTTTCTTCCCTGTTGATCACAGGCTGAGGTGATTATTAACTATCACATAGGAGAGACTTTGCTGTCCCTCCAGAAAACCACCCTCATCCCTGGAGGATCAGAGTCCCTGGTGTACACCACGCTATCGGGAGGCATTGGCATCCTGGTGCCGTTCACTTCTCATGAGGTACAGTTCCTTAAAGTGTTAACTAGTTATTGCATGAGGAGTGCTAATGTGCAATGGTCTTTCATAAGCCTAAAACCACTGAAGCAGAAGAGGTGAAAGCCTCTGATCAGGGCACTTGCATTCAGGCCATCAAAGTAGAGACTTTGACTTGTATGGTGCAACTTTAGTTATAAAACTCATAAAATAAATGATTGAATAAAGGTTGGCCATATTATAATTTTATAATTGAATAAGGTTTTTATTTGTGAAAATAAACTGAATGTCTCATCTGTCTTTAGGATCATGACTTCTTCCAGCACTTGGAGATGCACATGCGCTCTGAGTTTCCCCCTCTATGTGGTCGTGATCACCTCAGCTTCCGCTCTTATTATTTCCCAGTGAAGGTAAGGACCAACACGCAGTTAATACATTACACAGCTTTAGTATTAACCAGGGTTGGCTCAATACCCCTTTTTATATCCGATACAGATACCGATACTGCGACTTTTAGTTTTCTTCCGGGAACGTGCACGTCACAAAATTCCCTATTTCAATAAATCTGAAATCCAACTATTTTATCCAATGTAAAAAATAAAATAAACTCAAATAAAGCCACCAAATGCCTTTTAAAAGACCTGGAATATAGTGCATAAAAGTGTTTGTGCGCATATAATATTATTATTATTATTATTATTATCTTAATTTTTTTTATCCTTTGAGTTTAATAGTAACAACCATACTGACAGTATGAGATTTGCATTAGTCCTGTCGGACCAATATTGTTGGACCAATATCGGATCGGTGAAGCCCTAGTATTAACCAGACTTTTTAGTTAGTTCTTAACTATCCACTTATACTTAAATGCTGTATCTTAAAAGAGATGGTAACCAATATACCATTATTTTGCAAAAACTCAGACTTTTTAAGTCCCTTATTGGTCATTTTTCTCATTGACTTTGCTTGCATGCTTCTAGAATGTGATCGATGGAGACCTGTGTGAGCAGTTTAACTCCATGGACCCCCATAAGCAGAAGAGTGTCTCTGAGGAGTTGGACCGCACACCTCCGGAGGTGTCGAAGAAACTGGAAGACATCAGAACACGCTATGCCTTCTAGTGTCTTTACATCTGGCAGGAGCACCATGAGAAAATCAATTGTTTTTCTGGGCCTTCCCATGGCTGTGGTCTCAATTTTCCTACCACAAGTATAGTAACATTTTGGTGTCAGCTGAAGGAAGTTCCCCCTTTAACTGGAGCCAGCTGGAAGCCGTCACAGTCCCAGTGGTCGATGACCTTGTCCTGCATGAAATGACTGTTGGTACTGTGCTCAGTACAAAGCATCTCAGTTTTTAGATCTTACTTGAGTGGCTGCATAGAAAAAATATTTTTGGAGGGATGTTTTCATGCATAAGACTACATCAATGTGGCTTTTATATGTATAGACTTGAAGAATGTCTATTACTAATTTTGTAGCTAAATCCACATTTAATTGTATGAATCAGTCTGCATAAAACATTCTATCATTCACATCTTGAGTATTTAAATTGTGTATCTTTTGAAGGTAAAAAAATTGGTCCTACTCTTGTAAAAACAGTGAAATTGTAAAATAGCTTTAGTTTTTGTCTCTGTGGAAGCAGCAAATCTGTTGTGGCTTTTAACCGTTTTTTTTTGGAAGAGCCATAATCATCCAAACCAACAAAAAGAAATAGTGCTGTTTGTCATGAAGTGTGAAAGAATTTGTAAATAAACTTTTTTTTACTTTCTCATGTGTTTCCGTGTCACAAGACTTGTCGTTAACTGAGCCCACAAGCAAAGCAGGTTTTTACTGTTTTCCTAAGCTTTTTTTTCTTTTTCTTTTTTTCTCTCCATTTAGTAAAGCTTCTACATCTGTTCTCATGACAGTGAGTCATTTTGTGTTTGCCTTTGTCTTAGTCACTTAGTGAGTCAGACTTCATTTAATTAAATTCACCAAATATTAAGCAGTCATTTAAATCTTTTGGATACATTTTTCATAATTACTCTGATTGCACTTGACCTGACACCATCCTTAAAAAATGTGTTGATTTAAAAAATGTTATGGCATATTAATTAATGTCTGACCAACACTGGCAGTGTGTGATGTATGTCACACCATTCTCTTGAGAACACTTTAGGTTGACTACTGCTATAAATGAAAGTTACAGCTGATTTTAACTATAACCAAATATGTTGATTGTTCTTTTCCAGAATGATGAAAGTCCACACTCTCATAGGGCTATATTTGTTATTGGAGTTGAAGTTCATTATTGTAGATCACTATTTTTGGCAAGAGTTATTCAATTTTATGAATCAATCTTGTGTAATTTTCTTATTTTAATTGCTTTGGTCAGTGGAGCCTGTGATGTGTATTAGTTTCAGAGTGAGTCACATCCAGATCACACTAAAGACCACAATGTAAAAAAAAAAAAAAAAAAGGTTCTACCACTCTCCAGCTACACTCCAGTTATCACTTTAATTGCCCCCTTAAGAAGAATTCATAAATAGTTTTTTCTTGAGATTTACAAAAATGCAAAGACATGCTGTGGAATGAAGGTACAGAATGGAGCAATATGAGGAAAGCCACAATGTTTTCAAGTGTGTCTAACACTTGAATTTTAAACTGTGAGGTTGTTCGAGTCAAAGTCTTTTTTTTTTTTCTTTTTTTTTTATGGTCTCTCAGATTAAACATTTTACTATTGCGGTCACCTCAAATAACTTCTGACTGTGCCATCAGATGGCTCTGATTGTTGTTACCATGATTATTGTAATTTATAACCTAAATCCTGGTTCCTGTAAGTCACCAAATTCAGACTATGGTTGGACAACTCTCAAAGTGTTGTGAATGCACCCCAAGATTGTGGGGGACTAGGAATATTCTCTTGGGGTCTCTGATGGTGGGCCCCGCCACTCATAAAAACAGTCCCGGGCTCTGTGACAGCACTGCTAACGGATAAAAAAAGAAAGTCATTAAAGTAGGTTGAGATAGTTTTATTTCACTAATCTTCCTTTGGGGGGTTTCCATATTTATGTGATGTAATCTGGGTTGACAGATGGTGTTTTGACTACTTTTTGACTAAGGTTTGGGTGGGAGACTCGGAATGTCCCTCTCGTTGGGTCTTGAGTGGATTTGGCCTTTGTTAGGACAGCAAAGACAGCTCTATCGACAAGGGATTGTGCCCCTAAAGAAAGATTATAGGTACTACAAAACAAGGGGGCCATTGTGGCAATTGACAAAGCCATCATACGACAAAGCAAGTGTGTAGTGCGCGTTGGTTACCCATATGCCCATTGTCCATTGTCCTGCGAGATGAGGCTCTTCAGAGTCCAAAAAAGATGTTTGGTCTAGTCATGAAATTCCTAAAAGTGTACAACTGTGCCAAGCCGGTCAGCACAGAACCACAGTAAATGTAGGGAATAAATTAGTAATGTGCGTGGGTGAATGAGGATTACAAGGGATTGGGCAAAGAAGACACCGAACTGATGCTTGATTGCTTGTTTCTTGACTCATAAAGGTCATTTTTACTCTTTTATATTTAATAAACTGCAGAGGTTGAGTGCAGTATGCACTTTGGTCAACTTTAAGTTTTTGTTGTTTATTGCCAGTACATTTTTGAGCACGGAATTGTCTTGTCCAGTTAACATTAACAAAATGAAATTATTTTTTGTATACAAAATAAGATAAGATACCATTTTGTTATGTTTAAATATATAATAACTTGATTAAAAATGGCAGACGATTGAGCAGTTGCTTATATGGTTGCCTACTCGGGACGGTATCTGATCGCGAGCGAACAAATTTAGCGTGCTCTGACTAACTTGTAAACTTTTGTGGTTACTGAAGCGTATTTACTTATATGGGGGGAAAAAATACTTTTAAGACCCCCAACATTTTACACTTTAATACTTCCCCGTAGTTTGAATGGTCGAACAAAGGCAGCAGTAAGGTCTCTGATATTTTGTTTCGCTCACGAAGGTGAAATTGTTCCTCACATCCAGCCACTGATGAGTTAATAGTTCATGTAGATCCAAAAGTGAAACTAGTCTCATCGTCTGTCGCTCTTTACTCAGCGTGTTCTTCTCGTGCTTCTTTCGCGCGGAGAAGTCTGTAGGCGGGTGTGCATAGCGACTTAACATAAAGACGTGACATAAAGAAAAGGGAGTTTCCGACTCATTTGGGTGGACGTTGTATTGAAAAAGGAGCGAATTTACTATTTCGTCCAGTATTCTGCACGCCTGGAAGTGTCAGCGGTCATATCTAGAGGGTTAAGCAAACAATTGCTGTTTATTGAAAGTACACTGCAGGTGGCTTCCTCGTGAGACAGCCTAGGTCATCGAATCGAAAGGTTTGTGGCTTATTTGTATTCCTTGTGCTGCTGAATTGTGTTGCGTGTTAATGCGTTTTATATGGGAATGGAGCGCAACAAGGCGTTTCATAGGATGTAAGCCAAGACCCAACGCGTTCCACTGACAGATCGCTTCTGATTTAGATGCGCACATGAATGTATTAATCGGGATTTTGAGTCACACATTTCAGAATTCTATTAGAACTAAACATTCATTTATTTCTGTGCATGTCCAGACTAAGGTAATCCTGGGTGTAATTAGGCACAGGAAAACATTATGCTGTTGTATAAACAAATTTTGGAGCAATGAGGGGACTAACATTGTACAAACAAAACAAAGAAGAAAACAGCATGACCCACATCTTGCAATTAAAAATGAATGTGAATTGAGTTAAACAATTATAACAAAAAAAAAAGGTAAAAATGGCATCTCAAGTATTTCCATAAGTTTATTCCAAAGGCATAACCAGAATATTGGCCCTATTTGGCAAATGATGTGCATGTACAAATGGTAAATATAGCAATAGAATAGCTGTCTTAAATAACACTATTTGAATTATCAGTATGTTTCTGCAATGACTTTTTCTCAAAAGGTTTTGTCAAAATCTACTTTAGAAGGAGAATCAAATAGATCTTCCAGAGAAAACGGATTGCGAAATAGAAAGTTATGTTAAAATAGTAATTAAACCATTATGTCAGTTAAAATATGTAGTTACATAAAGGATATGATTTGTTCTGGCTTTATGTTGTTTACTGTTTCTGCTTTACAGTTCCGTATTTTTTATTACAAGTAATGATCATTTTGTAATTTATTATTCTTAAATAATATTTATAAACTTAAACTTAAAAAAAGAATATTATAAGTATTATAAATTTTGATATTATTATTATATGTAAAGAGTCAAGACACATGTTCATCACATGGATATTAGTCAGAAACCTGCTGTCATTTCAAGATGTTTTAAAATTCCCATTAGGACTAAAAGGAATTTTAATTTTTCCTTTCGAAAAAAAGCAAAAAGAGACAACATCTGGATTTGTTTTACACAGCTGCACAGGCTGTGTAGGAGAAAAACAGTGGAACATTATGATAGAGCTCCAGTCCTTCAGATGAGCAGTGAACCCCTTTCCTGCTTCACTTTGATTTTTTTACAACTTTTTTGGCCATTAAAATCAGATGTGCCGAATCAGTCTTTTTCGATATTTAAGTATTTTATCATCCAGAGGGAGAGTAAATGAATTCAGATGCTTGATCCCTGGTTATTTTTGTCCAACATAAAGTCATGTAATGGCATTCCATCCAGATATTTGTTCTGACTGTATTATGTCTTTCTTTTTTTAACAGACCAAACGTGCATAAGAATTTTCTGGAATCCAGACTCATATTAAAGTGCAAGCAGAGAATAAGCAGAACCATGATCCAGTTTGAATGCCGGCTCCTCAGGGGGCTGCTGGGTAAGTAAAGTCCAGTAATTATGTGATTTAATTTGTACAATGCTAGGTATTGTGCCAATGGGACCATTGAGGATCTTCATTTGTGTGGGAAATTTGGATGTGACAGTACTAGACTATAAATATTTCAGAAGTGGCACTGCAAAAATGCTTAAAGAGATGAATTACTTCCTCCGCTAAATGGAGAGAGACTCTTGTGCATTTACGCAAAAAGGACAAACACCACTGATACGTCCGAATGAGAAGAATTTCTCTGGCTGATTATGTGAGCTATCTTAGGCAACAGTTTGTGGTTTTAACATCTGCGTATTTTGTCACTTGTTTCTTCTGAAATGAGTGTCAAGCTAAACATATGAGATGAGCCACTGCATTTGGTGCTGCCACTGAAGGACTAAGACGTGACTGTTAATTTCACCACATCCTGTGTTCAGGAGAGAAAAAAAGAGAGAGATCGGCGATAGAGAGATGCATAAGGTAAAAGAGAGGGCAAGGAGGGGGATACCAGGCCAAAAACAACCAGAATAACTTTGATGGGAGGTGGGGGTTGAGTGGTCGGACACCAGTAAATAGCCCAGGTTCTGCGGCATAACAAATTCCTCTGGCCCTCGGAAGTCTGTTTCATGGCTCGGAGACTTTGCTGACTGTCAGTCTCTGGGTAACTGCCCTACAGTACAGCTCAACCACAGAGGCCAGCCGCACTGTGATCCACGGCAAAGTGACAGATGAATGCCGGTGCCCTGTCTTTCTGCCCAAGGCTAGCCAGTCACAATCACTTATCTTTAACACAAAAAAAAGCTCCAAAATAGATACAGGATCAGCCTCACAGTTCATCTGCTTGAAAAAGCTCCCATCATCTCATGCATATTATGCTTTTGTGGAATGCAAAAGCTCTTCTGTTGTGGCAATATGGCTTTTTTTTTTTTTTTTGCAGCACCTTTTTCTTTGTAAGTCAGGCTGTGGTTTGAGGTTTGTGACTTGTCACAGAATCGATCTTTTGACGATTTATTTATGCAACTTTATGCGTCATTGCCTTTAAAGAGACATCACACCAAAAGTCAGCAAAACATAAAGTAAAAAGTGATGTAGGTAATAGTCATGATCAATAAATTGAAATATATACTCAAAATGTTTTGAATAAATTTATCATGAAGATTTGTATTGATCCTAGACATAAAGATACAGGCATTTTAATTACAGATAGACTCATATGAATTTTGGTTTTAAAGATGTGTTGTGTTATGCTATGCATATTTTGATGTAAAGTTTAAGTACAAAACAGCGATCATTTCATGATGATAGGCAATGACATTATTTTAAAAGCCATTATTTTTCTTCTTCTCTCCCTCTAGGTTTTATTTGTCTATTACCAATGTGCACGAGTGCAGCACCCGATATCTGCGCTCCTCTGAAAACAGTACGGGACAGCCTAAACTCAACCCTACGGAGACGCTATATGGTAAATAGATGCGCAGTACTTCAAGCATGTGCCCGGTTTCACAGACAGGGCTTAGATTAAGCCAGGGTTAAGCCGTAGTTCAATTAGGGGATTTATGTAGCTTTTCTAAACGTGCTTTAGAAAAAACTCATTGCTGGTGTGCATCTTGAGACAAAACAATGGCACTGACATATTTTAAGATAAATCAGTGCAAGTTGCTTTCAGTTAAAACAGCTCAAACATGCATTTTAGTCTGGGACTAGCTTAAGCCTTCTTGTCTGTGAAACCAGGGGATAGTGTTATATTCTGAACAATTATGGAAAGAACAGACATAAAAAAAAGAAGAAAATATACAACTTGCATAAAGAACTTATGGTTGTATAAATATCTATCATGAGGCAGGATGAATGGCATGCCAATAAAACGTTTTACATTTATTTATTTATTTTCAGAAAATGAACTTTCCTATTAACTATACTATTCAAGTGCATTATGAGGAGGTGTTCAGACTACGCAACATCAGCAGACTGGTAAGTCTTTATCCCACTGACACTGTCCCCAACTAAGACTCTGACTCACTTTCCATCATGGCTTAAAGCCACATTCTCCACAACTTCCCACACCAATTAGCTCATTTTTCCTGTTTGCCGGCTTTCACCCGAGATTTAACACTCGTGAGTCGTGACTTACAAAAAGAGTCAGATTGGAGTCACAGTTTAAGGGTTTCTAAGGGCTTTGAAGGCCTATGACTAATTTTACAAATAAACAAGGGTAATCTCACTGAAACAATTCATAACAGTGTAAATGATTGTATTATAGTATTATATAAAAAATTTTTTTTAACTTTTTTTAAACACAAGGCATAGATTACCACTATGCATATATATATATATTACATTTTTAACATTACAATAATGATAATTGAATATTTAATTTTACTGAAAATTAAATTAAATTAAGAATGAAACACTTATGTCAAAATTAAATTTAAAATAACATTAAATTAAGAAAGATTATAGAAAATGATTAAAACCACGGCCACCTATGGTTGAAGAATGGATACATATATTAAACAATATAAAATTGTGATGAAAATAATTTTTCTTTAAATTTTATTTGAGTGAATGGACTGAATATACATTAAACCCAAACAATCAGACTTTTGTTGAATGTTAAACGGTCTGCAAGGTAATTTTCTTAAGAATTATAAGTTATTATAAGTTATATGGTTAGATTGCATATAGTTTCTGTTATAAAAAGGGGGAAATAAAAAAACTTTTGGAGAATAAAAGAATTTTGTTTCCAGAACTGATAGCTATATGGTGTTTGGTAATAATTCTGTAACTATATTAATAATAATGTTCCTGTTATATTGTAGAAATAATCTTGGTAATTGTGTTTTTTCTTGTATAAAGGCGGAAAAAGAGAAAAATATATCAGAACACAAAACAGTTACATTTGTACAATGATTTATAAATTGTAAATTTGGTGTGTAACTCCTGTGACCTTAAAACTAAATATTTTTTTCAATATTAAAAGAATACATGACTGTAAATCACAACCATTCTAATATAATTGAACATTTCCCCCATTAAAGTTCTTCTCCTCCTTTCTTCATCTCTCACTCTCTCTGTTCTCTAGAATACGAGTAATGAAGATGAACCGAAGATGCAGAGGAGAGATCTACAGGATTTGTGGCTTTTTGTTAGTCAGCAGGGTATAAAGAGGGTTTTAAGGGTGCTGCCAGAGAGACATCCTACACGGCGTAAATACCTCTCCAATGTGGAGACTCTCTTCCAAAAATTTGAGACGCTTTTTTACCAGTGCAATCCCAGAGATCCAGAGGTTAGGACAATGATGTCATTTCTGCTTTCTCAACAGCATTACGTTATAAATCATTCTGGCTGCCACTGC